>NC_068985.1:17739292-17759664 GCF_001194135.2 Octopus bimaculoides
GACTGGTGAACCAGAAGGCTGCACCAGGCACCAATCTGATCTGGCAAAGTTTCTACAGCTGGATGCCCTTCCTAACACCAACCACTCTGTGAGTGTAGTGGGTGCTTTTACATGTCACCGGCACGAGGGCCAGTGAGGCGGTTCTGGCAACGACCTTGCTCAAAAGGTGTTTTTTACATGCTACCTACATGGGAAGCAGTCTGGTGGCACTGGCAACAACCACGCTCAAATGTTGTTTTTCACATACCACCAGCACATGTGCCGGTAAGGCAATGATCATGCTCGAATGATGCCTTTTTATGTGCCTCCGGCACAGGAGCCAATCTGTGGCCCTCGCAACGATCACGCTCAGATGTGCTATTAACATTCCACTGGCACGAGTGCCAATCAGGCGGTACTGTCATCGGCCATGTCAGCGATTTTGATTTGATTTCACTTGCCTCAATAGGTCTTTGCAAGCAAAGTTTATTGTCCAATGAATGAGGGGTACTGAAAAAAACCTGTTGTGTAATATATATATATATATATATATATATAACACAACAGGTTTTTTTCAGTTTCCGTCTACCAAATCCACTCACAAGGCTTTGGCCAGCCTGAGGCTATAGTAGAAGACACTTGCCCAAGATGCCAAGCAGTGGGACTGAACCCGGAACCATGTGGTAGGTAAGCAAGCTACTTACCACACAGCCACTCCTGCGCCTTATTCATTAGTAGGAAAACTTAAGTCTCAGTGAAATCATTATTATCAATAAATTTTACTCTACTAATTATAAAAAGTCCCACCATCAATAAATATTTTGTTTTCAACAAGATCTACAATACCATACGATGAACAATGATGATATATATACATCAGCCGTTTGGTCAAGATCAAAGTGTAGTATATATATGTATGAAGGTGGCGAGCTGGCAGAAACGTTAGTGCGCCGGGCGAAATGCTTAGCGGTATTTCGTCTGCCGTTGCGTTCTGAGTTCAAATTCCACCGAGGTCGACCTTGCCTTTCATCCTTTCAGGGTCGATAAATAAAGTACCAGTTACGCACTGGGGTTGATGTAATCAACTTAATCCCTTCGTCTGTCCTTGTTTGTCCACTATGTTTAGCTCCTTGTGGGCAATAAAGATATATATATATATATATATCTACACTCTCTGAGTGGTTGGCGTTAGGAAGGGCATCCAGCTGTAGAAACTCTGCCAAATCAGACTGGAGCCTGGTGTTGCCATCCGGTTTCACCAGTCCTCAGTCAAATCGTCCAACCCATGCTAGCATGGAAAGCGGACGTTAAACGATGATGATGATGATGATGATATATGTATGATGTAATATAAATGTGAAAACCACTAAAAATAACCTTGTTTTAATCAATACGTTAGCATATTTATTTTCTGTAGTTGTACACTTTTCACAGCACTTAGCATCTATTGTTGACAATAGTTGATCCCCAACTCCAACAGAACTGGCTCAGTAGGCAACAGTCTAAATTTGTCAATACTTGTTATCACTGTAACTACTATATTCTAAAGAAAACCTAACTTTGAATTTTGAGAAGGTTTGGGTTTTTTAAATTTTTTTATGAATATTTTATACATATCCACTTTATTCTCGATTCAATTCTCAAATTTAAAACCCACTTATTTGGTCCACTTAAGTCTGCCACAGCACTGTGAATAATATTACAAACACATTCACTGCATCCAATTTCATGCTTAATAGACTTTTGTCACATATCAAAGTTGATTAATCACGTAAGCTGAACTCAACTTTCCGTTACCATCGAGTACTTCTCATGAGGGCAATTACAAAGAAAAAAAAAAAAGAAAATCAATCAAATATCAAGATTAGTGGTTGGGCAACTTGTACATATTTACCTAAGCTGCTGAGTTCCTTTTATGGTAGCGAAAATGATAACTGCCTTTTGATAACGTTAATTCGAGGGAGTTGGTCAAATCAAGAAAGCTTTATCTCAACAAATTTCACAACAGCTGATATATTTACATTGATTTAAAAGTTCTTCAGCCCTATCACTTAGCAGTGCTTTATTCCTTACACCTTACTATTTACATTAGTTTGCTGATAACATTTCAATATATATATAGGTCATAAAAAGAATGTTGAATACAATATTCTGGTAGTTTCAGGCAAACTATTAAACTGATTCATTATTCTGATAACTTTAGAAGAGCATTATGTTTTTTATCGTTTAAGTCTTGAATATTTCTGAGAAATAAAACACACAGCACAATTAAAATACACACACACATATATATTACAGAGAAGGAAAGTCTGTGTGTGCGTGTGCATGTGTGTCTTTGAGTGTGTGAGGGAGAGTATATATTATAATGGGGGAGGCATGTTTTATGGAATTACTCTGGGTTTCTTGTCCATAAGGGGATACGCCTTACAGCGTATCATCTAAACCCAAACCTGTTGACCTAAGACCTCACCTTGGAGTGTGCTTCTTCTCCAGATGTATGCTTTTCTACAAACAATATATATATATATATATATATATATAGGGGAGAATTCATGAAAAAACAACAGACGAAGACAGGTGGTGTAAACAACAAATGGATGTATTAGTATAACGCTCGGGAATAGAGAAAGTCTTTAACGTTTCAAGCCTACGCTCTTCAACAGAAACGAACACAGAAAGAAACAAGGAGAGAAAAAATATGTGTAGTGGTCAGCGATCTATCATGGCGAATGATAGATTTTATATATATATATATATATATATATATATAAAATACTAAAAGTCTGTGATTACTTGCTTGCTTGCCTGTAATTTAGTACAGCCAAACCAGTGTATAATGGGAAAATACTCTGAAAGTAAGGCAGTCCTGAAATGTGAATACAAACAGAATAAAACAAGTTTCGTATAAATCAGACCATGGATTCCTGAGAAATGTGTTTTATTTTATTTGTTTCCACAAATTTAAGCCGTGAAACCTGGAATTATTGCCATTTACTGTGAACACCTGGATAGTTTTGTTTGCGGAAAAGTGGATGTTTAAACAATGATGATGATGATCATATTTTCACCAAAGTAATAAATAAAAAACTATATCATATTTAAAGGAAGCAATTTACAGAAGTTGGGACATTTTAATTTAAAATATAACTGAAGTAATCAGCTTTAAAATTAAAAGAGATATTACACCTCAAAACTTGCAGATACTTCTGAAGATTCAAATTCTTATAGAAAATAGAAACTCAGTGAATTTTTGAGACAAAAGAAAGATTTGAGGTAAACCAATAGAAGTAATTTAATGAAAAATCAGCTCATTTAATCAAGCTGGTTAGTGAACTAAATAGATCTTTGATTACAATGGAATTTTTCATTTACACGTGAACTTTGGTTAAGAGATCTATGAATCACAACGAAGTAAGTTTTGATTTACCAAGGTAGACAATGCTAACCAATGTAAAATGGCCACACATTTGCACACAGATTAAGTGTGAAATAATTCTGCACGTGTTGCAATATTTTTGGAAAATAAATCTAAAATTACTTAAGTAAATAGAGTTAAGTGTCTTGTTTAGAGACAAGATAATCAGCTTCAAAAATAAGTGTAAGCAATTAAGGCTGACAGCATACTATTTGCATGAGTTAAGCAATGTCCTTGGCACAGTTTCAAATGATAAGCAGCTGATATCAGATACGAGGTGAAAATCTTTAAGCACTTTCTGATTCACAAAAACTGTATTTTATATATATTACAAATGTGGTATCACACAGTACAAGCAAAAGTACCCCCCGCCCACACACGTTTCAAGCTTTTAAAAGATTTGCAATATTACATAGGAAGAAAACTATCTAAAATTTGATTTGCCACAGCAGAAAGCAATAAAAATGTAGACACGTTGACATCATTGCCACCATCATCACTCAGCAACTGTATAAAAAAGGAAATGATCACGCACTGTCTATAAGTTGAAAATAATCATTACAACAAACTTTTTGAACACAATAAGAGGTGGGGGTGGGTTTTGAGCCAAGTTAACACTATTGATTGAGACTATATGATAATATATTGGATAATGAACACTTGCTCATATACAGTTGCTATTTCTCTGAAAAACTATCAAACATATACAGAAATTCTGCACTGCAAACTCTCAAAGGGAAATTAATAACTTGAATGTATCAACTAAGTACACCAAGTGAAAAACTAGCTTTGTTTGATGTTGTGAACTTGTAACAGAATCAAAGTAATCAAATACTTGATAGATTCTTTTACTTAGGAATTACCAGATTGTATTGATAAAAAAATTAAGATAGATCATCTTTAATTTATTTTAGAAAACATTTATTTCATGTATGTAATGTAACTGCTTTCTGTTAAATATCAGGCACAGCAACGGGAACCAAAGTTTTAGCAACTTATGCTAACCTAGTTTGTGGAAATCATGAATTAAAAAGTTTCTTAATCCTTACAAATATTTAGAAATAGCTTCAGTAGTTAATTGAAAGAGAAATAGGAAATATTTCAGGACAACTGTTTTATTTTATAAAGGGAAAATGTTGATGAGTTGAATGAATTTAGAAACCTCATACACTGTATACACTCCCCACATCCAATTTACTATGGAATAGAATAACAACAAACTCTTTTTAAGATATATTGACGATAAAAGAAATAAGAAATTTGAAACTTGTATACACTTGAAGCCTAGAAACTCAAGACAATACCTATTTATTTGGTCCAACATTATAGCAAAATGAATTTGCACAATTGTTTTCAATCCTTTACCAACAATAGAAGCAAAGGAAATATTTACTAATAGAAAATGTCAATTGAATTTAATTGATAATAGAATTCAAAGTGTGAAACATTGATATTCAAGGAACAAAAATCAAATGTGAAAAAAAAAAGTTAAACCATATGTCTCAACATCTTAACCCAAACATCAGAATCTTTGAAAACTTTCATAAAAAATTATTTGCATGAGATTAAGAGATGAAAAAAGATAATGGAAAGATATCTGTTAAAAGTAGAAGACAAATTTTGAAAAAATAGATAGTGATAAGCAAGAAACCAGACACAAAATCTAAAGGTTGCAAATGCAATTGATCAAACTGTAGAATATCTAACTGTATATTAAAAGGTTCTGGCTATCATTTCAAGCTGCATGTATTTTCAAAATTAATTAAAATGATGCCATTCTGAAAATTTAATATATTTTCTAACATGCAAAGGTTGCTGAGTACCTTACTTGGAAATAGGTAAATGTTGGCAACGGGAAGAGCTTCTGGCTGTAGAAAATCTACCTCACCAAATTCTGTCTGACCCATGCAAGAATAGAAAACAGTTAAATGATGAGGATGGTAAAGCTGAAGGTGTTCCGATGAAGTGAAGAATTTTTTTGATGTTGTGTAATTGGCAGAAAACACTGATAAAACACAGCTGAGATGATAAAATGAACTTTTGTGAATGAATCTGATTTTTGCAATTTTTTTTTTTTCGATGGAGATTGTTTATTTAGAGATAAATTTATATCTTATCACACAACAATTCACATTAATCTATCAGAGATTTAGGTAATGGAAAAGCATATTATACTGCTGACTATGAATAGGTTAAAACTACCTCTAATGTTGATATAATTTAAGTGGAAAATATTGATAAAGAACAACAAATGGTTGGACAGATGAAGAAGGGATGAAAGTCCAGACATAAAATGTGGGTCAAATAATTTGGTGGGCTGGTAAAGAAACAGTCTTAGTTTTATGATCAGTTTAGAGCCTAGATAGCTCTTACTATATATATAAAAAAAAAAAACTATCTACAATATTATTCTGTTTGTTTCTGCATGCCCGGCTGTTTTGTTTGTGTGTTACACTTATGGCAAGGGAGGTAATAACTTGAAGAGAGAATTATATATATATAAAAATTTAGATTCAAGGTGAATATGGTACTTAAGTTTAGGCACCAGAATTTAATATGGTATTATCCAAGATAATCTTATTTTTGGAATTGTTTGGATAATACCATACTCTCTCTCTCTCTCTCTCTCTCTCTCTCTCTCTCTCTCTCTCTCTATATATATATATATATATATATATATATATACATACATACATACATACATACAGAGAGAATGTCCAGCTTATTCTGCATTTGTGTGTTCAAATGAAGTTGAAGAATGTCCTGATGATGTATAAATTTATGCATTAAAAGATATATCAGTAGATGGTTGAATTAAAGTGAAATAATCTTGGTTAGCAAATAGCTGTGGATGTTACACTTTTATATTTTATGTATTTCAGATCAAACCGCTATAATTCTTTTTATTTTTTTTATATTAGGTTTAAATACTTATTTATACGAGAATAGACAAATATATACATCAGCAGAAGGGAAAGTAGGTATGATATCTGTCTATCTATCTAGGTAGATAGATAAGTATATAAGTAAGTCTACAGATATCAATAAATATGCCTATAGAGAAATATATTAATAGATAAATAAGTAGCTGGGTAACTGAACTAAAATGAAATAAGAAATAAAAGTAATCTCAGTTGGTAAATAACATGGTCTTGGTGGTGGTTGAACAAGTGACAAATGTAGGTATTTTTTTAAATATATTTATTTAAATAAATTTTATCTTTTTAATTCATCTTTATTTCCTTAAACTATAAAGCACATTATACAGTCAAACATTAAAAGAAGAAAAATAAGCAACACCTTCTAAGTTCATTTTGCTAATATTCAAAAATACAATTTTGATTATAATGGCAGGATTTCAAAAGAACTGTTTTGAAATTCTTTACTTGTGTTTAATATATTAACATAATGTTAAGCCAACTTACATTGTGGAATTTCCATGGGTCCTGCAAGTATCCATAATTATTATATGAAAATAACACTAATACCTAGTGGAGTGAGTCAGTAATTGCAGCCTTTGGTCATTTCAGTTAATAAGCCATAAAAATGTCATACGTGATTAATGACATATATGTGTAGCTGCTCTGATGCACCGACTGATAACAATGAGCTAGATTACGCAACCTATATTTTCACAGGTGTGTCAGTGGGTTAAGACTGTAGAGAAATTTTATTAGGACAGAAATAAAAATAGTCTTTAAAAAATATGGAACTAGCAATGGCCTTCACATTATTGAAGGTTATGTGCACCAAGACTTGTAAATGGAGAACAACAGTAACAAAGAGATTAAGGATAATGACAGAAACAGCTTTGATAATGAAGGCTACACGAATTCAATCAATATTTCCCTTAACAAGATATTCCATTTGTTTTATTTTTATTCATCATCATCATTTAAAGTTTCAGTACCGCCTGACTGGCCCTCGTGCCGGTGGCACGTAAAAGCACCCACTACACTCTCGGAGTGGTTGACGTTAGGAAGGGCATCCAGCTGTAGAAACTCTGCCAGATAAGACTGGAGCTTGGTGCAGCCTGCTGGCTTGCCAGTCCTCAGTCAAATCGTCCAACCCATGCTAGCATGGAAAGCAGACATTAAACGATGATGATGATATATTATATACATACATATACACACACACACACACAAGAGTGGACAAATGAAAGAAGGACACAACACATTTATTGGGAGTTACATATATGGATCAAAACAACTTGATTTAAATTTGTTGGTACTCAGAGTTCCAAGTATGATGCTAATCTTCAGCTATATTGAATTTGAATGAGAGAAGTTGATTGTTATTACCATAAGGTGGGCTGCGATTGGTCGAAGAATGTTATGCGGTGTTGTGGTTTGATGTTCGTATACCAGCAACAACAGTTATTTGGAGGTATCTGGATATTCCTCAGTGAATATGGTAGTGGTTGTCTCTCCATTAGCGAATGTCTGACCAACAGTTTGCAGTGGAGAGACAGCCACTACCGTACTCACTGAGGAATATCCACATACCTCTAAGTAACTATTGTCACTGATATATCAACATCAGACTGTAATGCCGCGTGACCTTCCTCAACCAATCACAGCCCACCTAATAGTTAATAACAATCAATTTCTCTCATTAAAATTCAAAATGGCTGAAGATTAGCATCACGCTTGAAACTTGGAGTACCAATGAATTTGAATCAAACTGTTTTGATCCATATATATGTGTGTGTGTGTGTGTGTGTGTGTGTGGATTTCAACTATATGGTTTCAGGATTAGTCTCATAGTGTGACACTGGCACTTTGGGCAAATGTCTTCCACTATAAGGTACAGGCATGGCTGTGTGGTAAGAAGCTTGTTTCTTCACCACATGGTTCTGGGTTCAGTCCTACTGTGTGACACCCTGGGCAAGTATCACCGACTAGAACCTTAGGCTGACCAAACCCTTGTGAGTAATTTGGTAGATGGAAACTGCAAGAAGCCTGATGTGTGTGTGTGTGTGTGTGTGTGTGTGTGTGTGTGTGTCCTTAACCACTGCTTGAAAACCGGTGTTGGTGTATTTATGTCCCCATATTTTACCAGTTCAGCAAGAGATCAATAGAATTAGTACTAAGCTTAAAAAAACAGAAAAAAAAAAAAGTCCTGGGGTCAAATTGTTCGACTAAAACCCTTCAAGGCAGTGCCACAGCATGGCTGCAGTCAAATGACGGAAACAAGTAAAAGATAAAAGAATCAGCCCTGGGCTAACCAAAGCCTTCTGAGGGGATTTGGTAGAAGGAAGCTTAAAGAAGCCAGTCATGTATGTGTGTAAGTATATATCATGTAATCGACCACATTGATGGGTGTTTTACATCACTGGTCACACTTTGCTTTGTTTTAGCTTTTGAATGATTCCACCCTACTGGCAAGACAAGCAGATCAGTGTATATATATATATATATATATATATATATATATATATATATACGAATACACATACACACATATACACATACATGAATATATTTTTATATATGTATACATACACACACACACATATATGCATACATAAATGTATTTTTATATATGTACACACACACATATATATGCATACATAAATATATTTTTATAAACGTATACACACACATACATATATGCATACATAAATATATTTTTATATATGTATGCACACACACACACACATGTACATATTTAAAGGTAAATGGGGCAGATAAAATCCAGACACTCAAAAATTAGGAAACAGAGCAGATGTGTGTGTGTGTGTGTGTGCATGTGTGTGCGTGTGCGTGTGTGTGCGTGTGTGTGTGTGCGTGTGTGTGTGCATGCACATAAGTGTCTCCTTATCTTGACGTTGCTTGATAGTTGGATAGTTGTATATGAGTGTCATGATCATACAAGCAGTGTCCACTTCCAATATTTCATGAAAACAAGTCTGACCAAAGGGAAATATTACCTCATTTGGAAACAAATGAGATTTAGCAACAGGAAGGGCATCTGACTAAAAAATCTGCCTCAACAAATTCCACCTGGCCTATACAAGCATGGAAAAGAGGATGTTAAAACGACGATCTTGATGTTTATATTTGTGTTATGCTAGGAAATACAGAAAATGGTTTCCTCTCGGCTTTCTACAGGGAATATGCTAACTACTATATGTTTTCTATATTTATAAATGTAATGGCAGCTCATTCTACTTTCATTTTTTAGTGATTGTGTTGAGGGTAGTCTAGCTTTTCTGTTGTATGTTTTGGTGCAGTTACCTAACATGAGTTTAAGGTGTGTGACAGTATCTAGTTTGTATATAGATTTATCTTTTGTTGGCAAGTGCGCATGAATATTGAGGAAGTATTTGAAAGGTTTTGTGTGGCTACTTAAGAGGTTTTAGAAGGAGCTGATTATTTTGCTTAAAAACAGTTATTAAGAATATCATTTCAGGAATTGAAGCTCTTCCCATCTTCAGCAAAGATGACAATTTCTGCAGTTACCATGTTCATAACTATACACAAAAGCAAGAATAAACCAGGTTATATTAAAGGTACATTCAATAGTTTCTCTCAATTTCCAAATATCTCAAAAGCACACATCGAAAATTTATTGTGCAAAATGACTAACAAATATCTGTGCAAGTAATGTCTCATCTTAAAGTTCACTTACTGTTGCTCTGATGTACAATCTTGGTTGAGAGTTTATCTTGGGGCAAAATACTAAAGGATTTAAGAAACTAACTGCAGAAATTCCTTATTTCTGTATATACAAACATTCAAGTTGAAAAGTGGATTATACCACAGAATTTTCCTAGTTTACATTGAAAGTTTAAAATTCAACTGTTAACACACAAACACACATCTTATTAAAACAGAGAGTCTAATAAAATATTGTTTTATTCACGAACAAGAAGGGAACTGATGAACAAGAATAGAAGCAGTCTTTATATCACTATAGGCAGAGGAAATTGTGTTAAGTGCTGATGGTGATGCTGATAATGAGAAATAATGAAATGAAAATAAAGTCAAAGTAGAAGAGGAGATAAAACAATATATAAATAGAAAGATGGGATTGGTATGATAATGGTTGTTGTGGCGGAAGTAAGAAAATTGGAGAAGATGAAGTATGTGTGATGATGAGGAGGAAGAGGATAGTAATATATATATATATATATATATATATATAAAACTATATATGCATGTATACATATGTATTATTGAGACATTACAAAATGTCATACATTTTGGTCAAGTTTTTTCTACTGCAGCCTTGGACTGACCAATGTCTTGCAAATGAAATTGATAGGCAGAAACTGTACAGAAGCCCATCATGTGTGTGTGTGTGTGTGAATATTTACATTCCTCAGTTCATTTGAAAAGTATTGAACTATAGATGGTGAAGTTTTGTTGACACTTCCTGGCCACAAACATCATCTAGTTCTGTGCTTTTGAAGACATCATCATCATCATTTAATGTTCATTTCCATGCTGGCATAAGTTGGTTGGTTTAACAAGATCTGGGAAGCTGCAAGGCCACATCCAGCTCTAATTGCTTGCTTTGGTATGGTTTCTATGGCTGGATGCCCTTCTTAACACCAACCACTTTAAAGAGTGTAATGGGCACTTCTTTTGTAACACTGGCACTTTGACCTACATGCACACTGACATTGCACATCTAACAGATATTTCATCTGCTTGTTATAACCTTTAGATGCAATAAGAATATGAGAACTATTAACCACTATCTCCAATCCCAATAAAAATTCCTACAAGAGAAGTAAACCTTGTTCATTGTGCAACAACATGAGTCAAGTTAATTCCATCACAAATTATAGCAGGAATGTTATGATTTATACAGATAGTGAGACCAGTAAAGATTCCCATTTCATGTACACAACAGAATGCAAACACAACTTGATTTATGTAGGTTGCACAACAGAAAATTAAAAGATTCAATGGGAATAGGTGTGACATGAAGTACAATAACTGTAGTTTGACAGAACTTGAACATTTTAAATCAAACAGCAGTAAATTTAGAGGAATACCTGAAAGTACACACTCTCAGAAAATATTTTGAATACACTCAGTTCTCAAAACATGCGAGGATAAATATATTTGTGAATCACTAATGTCACACCTGGAAGAATTAACAAAATGACAGAATTCCATCACATTTACACAAAACGTTTTGACTAATTGTTCTCTTTCCTGCTTTTTTCTTTCTCTAGTTAAGAAAAAGCAAAAATTGATGACAGTTTTATTTAGAAAGGAATGCAAGATATTCCAGTCCAAATTTAGAATTTCTGTGTATTTTTCATTTTGAGTTTAAGGAAGACAGACACACTGTTGAAATGTTCAATTCAATAAAAAGAGTCGAACTTTATTATAAATCATATTCTGCTCTTCTTATTGTGTATTTACCACCGTGAAGAGTCACAAATCTTCATAAACCAATAATAATAATGATGAGAGTGGGGACATGATAGGAATAGTGAATATGACACAGAAACAATATATATATATATATATGGAGTGGCTGTCTGGTAAGTAGCTTGCTTACGAACTACATGGTTCCGGGTTCAGTCCCACTGCGTGGCACCTTGGGCAAGTGTCTTCTACTATAGCCTCAGGCCGGCCAAAGTCTTGTGAGTGGATTTGGTAGATGGAAACTTAAAGAAGCCCGTCGCATATATGTATATATATATATATATATGTATGTGTGTGTATATGTTTGTGTGTCTGTGTTTGTCCCACATCACTTGACAACCGATGCCTGACAACCGATGCTTGACAACCAATGCTGGTGTGTTTAAGTCCCCGTAACTTAGCGGTTCCGCAAAAGAGACCGATAGAATAAGTACTAGGCTTACAAAGAATAAGTCCTGGGGTCGACTTGCTCGACTAAAGGTGGTGCTCCAGCATGGCCACAGTCAAATGACTGAAACAAGTAAAAGAGTAAAAGAGAGAGTATATATATATGTTAGTATTCAGTCAATTCGAGGATGTCATTCTCATAAGAGATTAATATGTTAAAAAATTTCACTGGTTTAATCCACAACTCTTTTGAGGGAAGTCTTGACGATATGTATGGGATTATTATAAGTATTATTCAATAAAAGTTGAGAAAATGGAAAGCTGGTAAAGATGTAAATTAATCTATTAACATAGTTCCAAGGTAAAAACTGATTACAAATAAAAAAAATAAAAAAAACCTGTCAAAAACAATATATTGTGTGTATATATACATATACACACATTGCATGGCACCTTGGGCAAGTGTTTTCTACTACAGCCTCAGGTCGACAAAAGCCTTGAGTGAATTTGGTAGATGGAAACTGAAAGAAGCCTGCGATGTGTATATTTGTGTGCATCCCCCACTATTACTTGACGACTGGAGTTGGTGTGTTTACATCCTTGAAACTTGGCAGTTCAGCAAAAGAGACTGATAGAATAAGTGCTAGGCTTTAAAAGAAATTATGTCCTCCAGTCGATTTGTCTGACTAAAATCCTTTAAAGCAGTGCTCCAGCATGGCCAGTCTAATGACTAAAACAAGTAAAAGATAAATACATATACACACCCAATATATAATAGCTGTGTTAATATAATAATGTAGTAGATACCTAATTAAAATGACATGTTAAAGGAAATTAGAAGTAGTGATAAGCTTTCTTGATTGAAGTGTTTTCCAAATTTGGAATGGGTAACAGAAGTAAAAGAAAACACGTGGAAGAAGTTCATAGGTAGAAATATAAGTAAATATACAAAAGAATTACATGAGAAAGTTAATAATACATAAATGATAAATGCGTGATAGATAAATGATAATTAGATAAACAATCATGCTAGCCATGTGGTGGGAGTAAATGTAGATAGGTGAGTTATATATAGATAGATGAAAGTGCAATGGTAGGAAAATTAATATATAAAGGTATATATCTGAGGTGTAAAATAAAATTGCAGAATAAGGTGAAGATTGCAGGTTGTTACTTTAAAGAAAATGGTTAAAATCTTTAATTGGGGTGGTCAGTATGTTTGTTGGATGCTACTGTGTTGAATGAATCAAAGTGATGGCCAGATTGAAACAAACTAATCATCATCATCGTCGTTTAATGTCTGCTTTCCATGCTGGCATGGGTTGGATGGTTTGACTGATGGCTGGCAAACCAGAAGGCTGCACCAGGCTCCAATCTGATCTGGCAGAGTTTCTATAGCTGGATGCGTTTTCTAATGTCAACCACTCTGAGAGTGTAGCGGGTGCATTTTATGTGCCACCGGCACGGGAGCCAGTCAGGCAGCACTGGCATGGGACCAGCAGGCGGCACTGAGTCAAGTGACGTCATTGTCATTGCTGAGGACAGTACCGCCTGATTGGTACCCTGCTGGTGGAATGTAAAAAGCACCATTCGAGTGTGGTTGAGTGCTTTTTACGTTCCACCGGCATGGGTACCAATCAGGTGGTACTGTCCTCGGTAATGACAATGACGTCACTTGACTCAACAGGTTTTCACAAGAACACAAATTACATACAACAAAGTAAGGTTATACTGAGGTCAAGTTAGTATATCTTGAAAATGAATTCAAGTTTTAAAAAATTTGCATTTGCATGAAATTCATGAAGAGTATTTATCAATTTTACATTTGGCAAAGAGTATTTCCAAGCTCTTGAACATACAAAGACTAGATGGTCAATTGTTTCTAGTATAGGATTTTGATCTGGATAAAATGTTCCATTTTAGATTATAAGATAAATTTATATTTTTTCAGTTCCCAGATGAAGCAAAATAATGAGATATCATTACTTTGATTTCGGTTTCTAAAAGTAAGGGCATGTTCGTTAAAGTAGTATTTAAAAGGACCGAAAGGGAGACTAATATATGTGCTGAAGGAATTGTTAGTTTGCACAGTAGATTTGTAAACAATGTCACTATTTATGCTTTTGGAATCAAAGAGTCAAGCATTGAGGTTTTGCGTTAAAAATATTCTATGATATTTTTGCTGTAGAAGTAAGTTTTCTCCAAGAAATTTAGAGAAAGATTTAACTACAGGGGTTACAAATGCAAAGTTGTATGGAGGATTATATAGAGAAATGTTTCTTTTTCTCAAAAGAGGTTTTGATTTGTATTGACATACTGTCTTGCAATCTGGAATATATATAAACTGAACTTCTAGTCACAGAACAGTGAATTCCCTATTTCCAATTTCTACCTATCATCTAACTTCTGTTCTAACTACCAAATACTGGTTCTTGCTCTCACCGTTCTTCCGACCTTTCCAAATCCATTTCTTATCTTTTATGCCTCTATCTACTGTATCATTCCACAGATCTGGTCTGTGACTCACAATGGGGTCTTGTAGCAACTCCCAGTTGAGCTTGTGCAATATCAACTAGTATTTCTTTGAGCTAACACCTTGCTGAAGGATCTTTTAGGTCTTATATCTTCCTTCATGAAACTGAGTTGTCTCTGATTCTGTCTAGCTCTCAGCCTGTTCACTAGTCTTTATTAAATGGTATATTGTTCACTGATGAAGAACACAAAATCCACAACCATTGCCTATCCCATTTTTGGTATATAAACTAGTAATCTACATACATATGTACATATTATTGGTATGACACCATTCTGTATTACACAATGTTATTCTAAAATAATGCTTTAATTAGAAATTACTGTTACTTCTTACTAAGTAAAACGAATCTTTGCACACAAATATTTTCTACATTATTTACATTTGACGGATATTTGACCTCATCTTGTTTGTTGTTAACACAACTTTTCAGCTGATATACTCTCCAGCCTTCATCAGGTGTCTTGGGGAAATTTTGAACCTGGGTTCTCATTCCTAAGGTATTTTTCTATGTTATTATTATTATTCAGGTCACTGCTTGGAATCGAACTCGAAATCTTGGGGTTAGTACCCTGCGCTCTTAAACACTACGCCATATGCCCGTGCTACTAACCCCAAGATTCCGAGTTTGATTCCAAGCAGTGACTTGAATAATAATAATAATAGACACCTGATGAAGGTTGGAGGGTATATCAACCGAAACATTGTGTTAACAACAAACAAGATGAGGACAATTGTTCATCAAATATAAATATTGTACATAATTCCTCATCTCTTAAATATAGAATTGAAATATTTTTCTACCTGATATATTGATTTTCAGGCTGTTTTTTTAATACATGCTCATATATTATACACACACACACAAACATATAACAGTTTTCACTAAAAACTGAAGTATTATGCTGTTTGTTTATCTCTTTGTATATCTTAGCGAGTTCAATTCAAGATTTTATTTGCTAGTATATCAGGTATCACATCCTTTGTATAATTTCCTCTAAACATGATCAGTGGTTTTTCAAAACAAATATCATAAAATTTAACCCACCTCAGTTTCATACAATGACTACTCAAATTTCCTACAGAGCCAGTTTTTTATGTTCACACGTTCTTTGAAATTACACTACAGTGGTGTAGTATAGTGTGCAGACCACACAGGATAGTAATTTTATATGTAATTTTTGCTGTAGTGTAAGGTATATTAAGGGGGCAACCATTTTGGATACAGTGCAGGGTGGCCAAAACCCACACAACACCACTTGATCAAGTAAATGATTTAATAGAACTAAACACCATTGTAAAATTGCTTAAACCTTATCTTTATCATCATCATCATCATCATTAATGTCAGTTTTCTATGCTGGCATGGGTGGACAGTCTGACATAAGTTGGTAAGGCTGAGAGCCACACCAGGCTCCATTCTTTGTTTTGACATGGTTTCTACAGCTGGATGCCCTTCCTGACACCAATCACTTTACAGAGTGCACTGGGTACTCTTTACATGGCACCAGTACCAGTGCTTTTTATGTGGCACCAACAGCAGTGCTTTTTATGTGGCACCAGCTGCAGTGCTTTTTACATGGCAGTCCTCACCAACAGAGTCACCAAGCAACTTGCAAGACCAAGCTCCTTGACTGGGAACAGGGTAGGGTAGTTTTATTGATTTTAAAGATAACCATTTCTGATAGCAACTAAAATATTTTTTTATAGTCTTAGCTAATACTTAAGTGTATAAATTTCATCTACTTTTAGTGTATTTCTCAGGATACTTGCATAAAAAATAAAGATTTTCTTAAATTATTAGCCACCTTTAGTTTCATCTAGAATTAATCTAAATTCATTTGATTTCCATAACATTGGAAATGAGCTCACTGTACTAATTGTTGAAAAAGTTACAAATATATGACAATAAAACAATTGGATATGAAAAAAATCTCACTATACTGTTTGTTGTTACAGAGAGGCTTAAAACTTTAAATGAACAAACAAAGCCGAAAGGAATTATCCTATCCAGTGTTTTGTTCATGTATGAACAAAAGTGATATGAAACTGTGGTTGGGGAAAGGTTGTCTGTTGAAAAAACCAAAATTACTAGTGTGGGATCAATACTCAGCTCACAAAACAGGATTAATAAAGGGAAATATCTTGAGCAATTAAAAATGAAAGCAAGCAGTCGCTGATGGGGGTTTAATGTTGCAGACACAACTTCTATAAGTTTCAATCAAGAAACCATTCAAATGGTTTAAGTAAAAAGAATGGAACAAGTGGGCAACTGCTGGGTATTTAGTAACCCCAACAGAATGACCAAAGAGGTCTACTATTGCACAGGTATGTCAATGGTGGTGTTATCATGGGCAGAGCTGTGAGAGGAAATATAATAGCCAAGGTGTCAAAAATTGTGGAATCTATGATGGTATGGATAACATCAAAGACAAACTTCTACATAGAATAGCAGTCACCCAGGTAAAACTTGTGTTGGTAATAGTGATTGATATGTTAATAAACATCATATTTAATGAAGTACAGAGTCACTAACATTTGCCAGACATGTATTTTCAGTACAAGATTAAAGCAGACGGGAGAAGAAACAGTTTTCTTTTTTCCATTGATACTTTCTCTCAAATAAACAAACTCACTCTGAATATATGGGGTTGGGTATGCCCCAATAACTCCACAGAACATAGTAAAGATCAAATTTACCTAATCTACTCACAAGGCTTCAGACAGCCTTGGGTTATAGCAGAAGACATTTGCTCAAGGTGCCATGCAATGGGAGTGAACTTGAAACCATTGCATTGGGAAGCAAACATCTTACCACACAATCATACCTGCACTTATTGCCACATCTTGTACCCTCATTTTTTAGGGTCAATGCCTACAGCTTTTGCAGACCTTCCATACTGGTAACATCAATGTAGCTAATATTTAATTTGAACTTCTGCAAGTTGGTGCTTACCAAGAAAGTGTGAATCAAGAGGAAATTTTGGTAGAGGAATGGGAGAAGTGTTTAGCTTAGAGTTTTGAATGAGATGCAGAAGGAATAACTAGAAGACCAGAGGTTAGTGTATTGTGTATGAGTTCCAGGATGGTACACTCCTTGTTAGTTGAGAGGAACAGGAAGTGCTGTAATGGTGGTAGACAATACAATGAAAGTGGCTGACTTGGGGTTGTAGCAATTGAATCAACTGGATGGCTTTTGGGGGACGTTTGTGCACAGCAGCTGCACCATTCCAGATATATCTTATCTTTTACTTGTTTCAGTCACTTGACTGTGGCCATGCTGGAGCACCACCTTGAAAATTTTTTAGTCGAATGAATTGACTCCGGTATTTGTTTTTAAAGCATGGTACTTATTCCTATTGGCCTATTTTGCTGAACTGCTAAGTTACAGGGATACAAACACAGACACACATACAATGGGCTTCTTTCAATTTCCATCTACCAAACCCACTCACAAAGCTTTGGTCAGCTCAATGACATAGAAGATACTTGCCCAAGGTGCAACATGATGGGACTGATCCCGGAGCCATACAGTTCGGAAGAAAGCTTCTTACCACATGGCTACAGTATTCTAATGTGGGCTACACATGTACATAGCAGTAGGTAAGCAGCTGTACAATATTGAAGTATTTTATGGCTCCAAAGGGGGAGTGCAGTCTCTGAGATATGGTTTGGCTGCGGTTTCCTTTATTTATATGTCAACATGAGAAGTCATTGGAAGTATGAAAAAGATTGAGATACTCATGCAGAACAAAACAAGAGTCATTGGGGATGTAAGTTATCTAGATATCTGGTAAAAATTTCAATAGAGTGAATCAGTTGATACTACTTGACCTAACAATTAATGATCTAAAGGAAATTTGCCTGTTATTTCTAATTACCTTATTAAGCTTCCTGATTGGTTCAATGATTACATGGTAGAATACAGTGATAAGTAATTTTGCACTTGAACGATTATGCTTAACACTAATTAAACTTTACTCATACCCAATAGTAATTATTTGAATTATTTCCTATCTGTAACTTGTTACCATAATTTTGCTGCAATACAATCTTTGTTCCAATTAATTTTAAAGAGTAAGAAAACAGACATTGTTAATTTGGTGTTTGGATCATAAATTAAAATATTTAGTTCAGTATAATCATTTCTTCTAGATTAGTAATACTCTTTTACTTGTTTCAGTAATTTGACTGCGGCCATGCTGGAGCACCGCCTTTAGTCGAGCAAATCAACCCCAGGACTTATTCTTTGTAAGCCTAGTACTTATTCTATTGTTCTCTTTTGCCGAACCGCTAAGTTACGATCACATCGGTTGTCAAGCGATGCTGGGGGGACAAACACTCACACATATATATATATATATATATATACATATATATGATGGGCTTCTTTCAGTTTCCGTCTACCAAATCCACTCACAAGGCTTTGGTTGGTCCAAGGCTATAGTAGAAGACACTTGCCCAAGGTGCCACACAGTGGTACTGAACCCAGAACCATATGGTTCGTAAGCAAGCTACTTACCACACAGCCACTCCTACGCCTAATAGTTAATACATGTGGAAAGAAATTACACAAAATGTATTTATTACAATAGGTGCAGGCATGGTTGTGTGGTTAAGAAGTTTGCTTTCTAACTGTGGTTTTGGGTTCAGTCCTACAGTGTGGCAACCTGAGCAAGTGTCTTCTGCTATAGCTCCAGGTTGACTAAAGCCTCAAGAGTGGATTTGGTAGGTGGAAACTGCAAAAAAGCCTGTTGTATTAATGTGTATGCATGTATGTTTGTGTGTACCCATGCCTTGACATCAAAAGATGGTTGTTAACAAGCAGGCAGTTTGTTTCTAGTCTTCCATGAAAAACGTATCTGGCCATAGGAAATATTACCTTATTTGGAAATAGGTGAGGGTTGACAAAAAGAAGGACACCTGGCTGTAGAATATCTGCTTCCAAATTTTCTGTCTGACTCATGCAAGCATACAAAAGTGTGTATTAAATGGTGATGGTTTATTACAAAGATTATTTTTATATGAAATGGATCAAGTCTTTGTTGTCAGTGCTTAAGATATATTTAAATTGTGGGAAATTACTTTGTATATATTTATAACTAAACATATTTTTAGATAAAATAAGTTTAGTCTTGTTCTCACCGCTTAAAATGTATCTAATTTGTGAGTAGTACAACAAAACACTTATACTATAATAAATACTAATTTATGTATTTTATATATCAGGATATTGTGAACAATTGGGCCATTAGTTACATGTTTCAAACTTGTCAATCACTGCATTTATAATACAAGAGTGACAAAGAATCATTGTGCAAATTAAACAGACCAAACACCATGGGGCATTTTTAATTGAAAGTGCTGCTTTATTAGTCTTCTCTCTCACATTGCTGAAAGATATACACATACATTATATATATATATATATATATACTCTTTTCTCTTTTACTTGTTTCAGTCATTTGACTGCGGCCATGCTGGAGCACCGCCTTTAGTCGAGGAAATCGACCCCAGGACTTATTCTTTGTAAGCCTAGTACTTATTCTATCGGTCTCTTTTTGCCGAACTGCTAAGTTACGGGGACGTAAACACACCAGCATCGGTTGTCAAGCGATGGTGGGGGGACAAACACACATACATATATATATATATACATATATAC
>NC_068985.1:17760286-17767786 GCF_001194135.2 Octopus bimaculoides
AGGGTTATACTAGAAGACACTTGCCCAAAGTGCAGTACAGTGGGATTGAACCTGAGACATGGTTGGGAAGCTAGCTTTTTCACCACCTAATGACATCTGTGTTCTTATATATATATATATATAAAATAATATATAGCTGTACACATATAAACACACAATGAACTTTCACACAGTTTCTATTTACCAAATCTCATTCAAAGATATTAATCAAACTAGGCTCTAGCAGCAGACACATACCCAAAGTGTCATGTAGTGAGATTGAACCTAAAACTACTTGGTTGTAAAGCAATTTTTTTAACCACACAGTCACAACTGCACCCATATGAAATAATAAAATTAAGCAAAAAAATTTCCATATGTTAGTCTCAGTAATTTTGTTATATGTGAGCTAGCATAATTAATGCAGTGAAGCAAAATTAATTTTTAATCAACTGTAATTACGCCTCTAATGAGAAAAAAAAAATATTAACACTAAAGAAAATTCTTGTCAAGAGAGATAAGGGAAAGAACTCTAAAACTTAAATTGATCAAAACTTAAATGTTTAAGCTTTTGGTTTTTATTTTGGTTACATGTATTTTCTGACTGTTGCTTGATAGCAGGTATGGGCAATTTTTTTCAAGAAGCAGCCTGTAGGAGTCCTGACTCCATCATCAGGCAGGTTGCCCTACCACAAAAAAAAAAAAAAAAAAATTCAAGGTAATTTTTCATTGGTGTGCCACTCAGGAAGTCCTGTGAGCTGCATGTGAGCTGCAGTTTGCTTGTGACTGCTCTACAATATAAATGGCTTAAAATCAAATGTAGGAAGAAAGAAAAAGAAAAAAAAAACTTGAAATTAGTATAAATGGATATATCATCTTTGATTTTCAGTTGGTTTTATAACTCAAATAATCACGTAAGCTTATATATCTGATGACAGAATTAGTTTATGTTATTAACACATTAACCTAAAATGGCATCAGTTAGTATTTGTTTGCTTGTTTGACTTTAGAGAGTTAACAAGTAATATCAGCAGCAGAAAATCTAGCTAACAGTAGTATATATTAATTTTAAGGATGTGATGACATACTTCTTACTCACTCACCAGGTTAGTATGTCAACAGCCATACAATTTTGTTTTGTTCTATAATCCCCATCCCCTCCTTCACTGGTTTTCTTTTTCCTCTATGTAATTCCATTATCTAAAAACACCTCATAATTTTTTCAACTTTCAACTTTTATATTCAATTTATTAAAGAGATTTCAAGTTGCACATAACAAATTGAAGGGAAAAAAATAAGATCCATACCGAGTTTACAGACTTTAAGTTCATTAAATGTATTAACTGTAATTTAAATTCAAATTTTATTGGTTAGAAGTTCATAAAAGAACAAATTAACTAGCTGTGTCATCCAATTTGCTGTAAGAACTTTTATTATTTAATTAATGATTAAGGCAACAAGCTCGAAGAATTGCTATTGTGCCAGGCAAAATGCTTAATGGCATTTTGTCCATTTTTATGTTCTGAGTTCGAATTCCACCAAGGTCAACTTTGTCTTTCATCCTTTTGGGGTTAATAAAATAAGTACCAGTATAGCAACGGGTTTGATGTAATCGACTTAATTCCTCCCCCAAAATTCCTGGCCTTGTGCCAATAGTAGAAAAGGTTGTTTAATTAACGAGGTGGCAGAATTATTAGCATGCCAGATAAAATGCTTAGTAGCATTTCTTTTGAGTTCTAATTCTGGTGAGGACAAATTTTGCCTTTCAATCCTTTTAGGGTTGATAAAATAAGTACCAGTCAACTACTGGGGATGATTTAATTAATCCCTCTTCTCAAAATTGCCAGCCGAAATTAGAATTAATATTTATCATGTTTAACACATAAAACGCGATGGACCATGATCATGGCCGTCAGGCATGAGGTCAACAGGCTACGATTATGGCCCAGATAGATGCATTTAATTTATGAGCATTTGTTGGGGTCTAATGTCACTCAAACGCTCTGATACCCCCAGAATGCAAGAGAACTAATAGTTCAACTAATGACTTTTCAGATGATGTAAAACTTGCCACCATTATATACTAAGAAGATATTTTAACTATTTTTTGTTTTTTATGTGTGCATGGTAGTCTCATTTTCATAAAATGTGCTCAGCAGTCCATGCTATGTAAGTGCAAATTTCAGCGCTTTATGGGTTAATCTAACTTATATACATCTTTTTAATAACAGACTGCAGATATGAATGCCCCAGCATGACCACAGTCCAATGACTGAAACTAATAAAAGAATAGACCAAAGTATACAGTACAAAAGTCCTCATTTTGTTTGGTCTTTTTACACACACATACACTGTGTAGTTAATTTCTAATCAACTTTTCATTTAATTTACTCATCCATATAGCTTGTTATTAGGAAGATGATACTATTCAATTTTGGAGGCAGTTTGGATAAGAATCTCAGAGCCAGTCCACACTCATCAATTGACCATTTTCTCACAATATTTCTGATGAAATACACCTATTTCAAACTTAATAATGAAGAATATAGTAAAATAACATCATCATTATTAAGCTCATGTTTGAAACATAAATTAACATGAAATTTAATTGGGGAGTATTAATTAAGATCTCTTTAAAACAGAGAATTTGTACTATAGAAGCAACAAGAGGTGGTCATGGGTAGTAGGTTGGTATCAAAAGGGTTAGACCTACATGTGAGAAGTTTATATGTAATGTTATCTTTTAGAAGCTTGAGCTTAATTATTTTATTCTTACAACATAGCCATGCTTGTGGCTGTGTGGTAAGAAGTTTGCTTCCCAGCCAGATGGTTCTGGGTTCAGTCCCACTGCATGACACCTTGGGCGAGTGTCTTCAACTATGTCATCAAGTTGACCAAAGCATTGTGAATGGATTTAGCAGACAGAAACTGAGTAAAGCCTGTCATGTGTGTGTGTCCCACCACCACTTGACAACCAGTGATGGTGTACTTACATCCCTGTAACTTAGCAGTTCAGCAAAATAGAATGATAGAATAAGGAGTGGCTGTGTGGTAAGTAGCTTGCTTACCAACTACATGGTTCTGGTTTCAGTCCCATTACGTGGCACTTTGGGCAAGTGTCTTCTACTACAGCCTCAGGCCAACCAAAGCCTTGTGAGTGGATTTGGTAGACAGAAACTGAAAGAAGCTTGTCATATATGTGTGTGTGTGTGTCTGTGTTTGTCCTCCGAACATTGCTTGACAACCGATGCTGGTGTGTTTACGTCCCCGTAACTTAGTGGTTCGCCAAAAAGAAAACGATAGAATAAGTACTAGGCTTACAAAGAATAAGTCCTGGGGTCGATTTGCTTGACTAAAGGCGGTGCTCCAGCATGGCCACAGTCAAATGACTGAAACGAATAAAAGAAAAAAATAAGTACCAGGTTTTTTTGTTTTTTTTAAAAAAAGTACTAGCGTTGATTCATTCACCAAAAAATTATTCGAAGGCAGTACCTAAGCATAGCCACTGTCAAATGACTTAAACAAGCAAAACATAAAAGATTAGTCGCTCTGTCAACTTTACCTGTACCATCTGCTATATCAACTTCAGAAAACTAACCCATCAACTTAGATGGAAGCAAGAGCAAAATGGATTCTCATCATCATCGTTTAACGTCTGCTTTCCATGCTAGCATGGGTTGGGCGATTTGACTGAGGACTGGTGAAACCAGATGGCTACACCAGGCTCCAATCTGATTTGGCAGAGTTTCTACAGCTGGATGCCCTTCCTAATGCTAACCATTCTGAGAGTGTAGTGGGTGCTTTTACATGCCACCGGCACGAAGGCCAGTTAAGCGATACTGGCAACGGCCACGCTCAAAATGGTGTATTTTACGTGCCACCTGCACAGGAGCCAGTCCAGAGGCACTGGCAACCATCTCGCTCGAATGTCTTTTCACGTGCCAGGAAGGCGACGCTGGTAATGATCATGCTCAAATGGTGCTATTTACGTGCCACTGGGATCATCTTTATTTTCATGTCCACTTTTTCATGCCTGCGTATGACAGACAGAGTTTATTGATGCAGGTTTTCTGCATGCTGTTCTTGTTGCCAGCCCTCACTTGTTTCCTTAACAAAATATTTTTGCAGAATATTGAATAACACTGTATGACAGTGACACACATTTACAACTATTACATGATGCCAAGACAAGGAGATGCAAAGACGCACACACACACACACACACATGTATATACGTGCTAGTGCCACGTATAAAGCACCCAGTACATTTTGTAAAGTGGTTGGTGTTAAGAAGGGCATCCAGCCATAGAAATCATGCTAAAAGCAGACAATTGGAGCCTGGTTCAGCTCTCAGGCTTGTCAGCCCCTGTCAAACTGCCCAACCAATGCTAGCATGGAAAACGGATGTTAAAGGATGATGATGATGGCCATCCACTCGTGACTGAGGAAGACCATTGCTGACCTTTAGGAACACTGTGTGCTCTCGGAAAATAAAAATATGTAGGTAGGGGAAAAAAAAAAGCAGCACATATCGAGCAGAGGTCAGCAATGCCAGTGCAGAGTTGTAGGTCCAATAAGGCTTGCATGACACCTCATAGACCCTCTCCACTCTATTGACATTATCCAGAGACAATTCAGAGCAAGATGTCTGGTGCCAATATGAGTCAGAGACTCAGGGACATGTACCTGTACTATCTGCATATGTGTGTGTGTGTGTGTGTGTGATCATCATCATCATTTAATGTCCATCTGTCCATGAGTTGGATGGTTTGACAGGAGCTAGGCAAGCTGGAGAGCTGTACCAGGCTTCATTGTCTTCTTTGGCATGGTTTCTATGGCTTGATGCCCTTCCTAATGCCAACAACTTTACAGTGTACTGAGTGCTTTTTATGTGGTATCAGCATCAGTGCTTTTTACACGGCACCAGCACCAGTGGGGTCGCCATGCATTTTATATCCCTTGTTCTCTACATAAGTTTCATCATTGTGGTTATTTGCACCCTCTGCAATGGCTGTTCCAAGTGCAATTGGATGCTGAACCACAGCAGATCAACAGAGGAACACTTTATTGCATTTGATCTACATAACATACTGCAATAAAGTGTTCCGCCGAAGAACTGTTGTGATTCAGCATCTAATTGGATGCAAATAACCACAATGGTGAAACAAATGGTATAAAGTACATCTTGTGTTTATAATTTCTCTTACATTTGTTCCATTTACCGTAACCAATAATATTGCTATGTACAGAGTGACCACACTACTATACTGGAAGTAGACTGGATTATGATAACACTGTGTGACACAGTTTTTGTTCTTGGGGAGCAACTGTTATTTCTTATTCGCTTGCCCCACAAAATTATGAAAAGTGGCCAATATTTCCTTCAAACTTTGCTCTTGTTACATTTATTCAAACCCCAAAGAATCCCTCTCAATGTATGGCTATGATGTTCCCCTTCTACTGCTCATGATCACAAACACATATATTGTCAGCCACTAAAGGACATGCTCAAGTAGTTAAGGTCAAGCAAATCTGTGGTATTGAGCAGAATATTTGCTATAATGACATTTTTGTTTCAGTAACACAGCACCAAATTTGTCTGAAATATAATGGAACATAGGCAATTTCTGTTTGTTGATCTATTACTATCTTGCTGCCTACACCAGTGAACCAATCTTGACGAAACTTTGCATACATGTTAAACTAACATCCAGTTCAATTATAGACTAATTAGATTTCAATACAAATCTATAATGGACTCTCTTGGGGATGTTGGGCTATTATATAAAATGAGAAGGGTGCAAAGAGTGTTACTATGAGGGAAATGTGGTGGCATAGTGGGGGTGACTGATACAGGGAAGGGGAGATGTATAAGCGATAAATATGGAGTGGCAGTGGGATGAATGTTAATACAGCTGTCATAAGTAACTTTTAAAACGCCAAAGAAGGGAAACAAAGATGGGTGTGAGGAATACGTAATTTTAAGGAGAGATGGGGTAGATGACTTTTCTGCTGTTCATCGCAAAGAAACACACATACACACACACACATATATATACATACATACGTCTACTATACACCATTTTAAACTCATGATTACCTGTGTGTACGTTTGTAAATGTGTGTGTGTGTGTGTGTGTGATGTCCTATAACTGTGTCTCTACTTTTGTACAGACTTCTCTGCTGCTGTCACATCCTGTGAAATTTTAAAATTATGTCAAAATTATCAAATTTGGTATGTTGAAATAATTTTCCACATTAAATCTGATTTTGTTATTTGTTCCAGAAAAATTAAAGAAAAGTGTTACTGAGGTTTAAAGTTTAATCAATTTTACCTAATCAGAAAATAGGATTTGAAAGCTGGCATTTCCTGCATGATAGTTGTCTATCACAAAATGAAAGCAAAATCATTACCTGTATAGTTAATTAGGTTGAACAAGGTGTCATATCTAACATCTGGAGTAGTAGCATTCTAGTCAACTGTTATAAGGGTAAAGGAGAGGCATTACACAGAAGTAGTTAGAAGTAGTAAATTGCTGGCCAGGTTATGAAAGTTATGGACAAAGTAAGGAACAGAATTTAAGATGTAGTTTGATTGTGCTGAGAAGTACCACTGATAACATCTTATTAGTAAGACAATTTCAGGAAAAGTATCCAGCTAAAAGTAAGCCACTGTACTAGGCATTTATTGACATGGAGAAAGCCTTCGACCAAGTCCATTGTTTTGCGATCTGGTGGTTTCTGAGGAAGCTAGAGGTGGATGAATAGCTTGTAAAAGTCATACAATCCATGCATAGAGTTATTGTCAGTAACCACGAGAGTTAACCATGTGCTATCATCATTTAACATCCGTTTTCCATGCTGGTATGGGTAGAACAGTTTGACAGCAACTGGCAAATTAAGCTCTACTGTGTTTTAGTATGGTTTTCTACAGTTGGATGCCCTTCTTAATGCCAACCACTTTACAGAATGCACTGGGTTTTTTTGACATGGCACCAACAGCAATGACATTAAGTAACTTACAGGATAAACCCCTCAACTGGGGTGGGGAGTAGTATTGAGGGACAGAGAAGGTATCTTACATTATAAGAGAAACAAAGCTACCTCAAATGGAGAGTACAGTGATAAATTTAGGGTATATGTAGGAGTTCACCAGGGCTGAGTTCTCAGTCCCTTCCTAATCATCATTGTTTGCCCGGCCATAACAGAGGAATTTAAGATGGGTTGCCTTTGAGAACTACTATACAATAACATCATTCTCATAGCAGAATCTGTAATAGAATTAGTAAAAAATTCCAGGTGTCAAAGCAAAACCTGAAATTGAAGGGCCTCAAAGAGCAAGAAAACAGAAAAGACTCCAGGCCACTCAATTAAAAATAGCCCTAAAAGCATATCATTTTTGTCTATGCCCCTGCACCCAATCAGTCCTTGGCGAATCTCTCTCTTCCTACACACAACTCCTCTTCATGAAACTCACCCCTCTCTACAACTAAGCTTGCTAACACCCTCCTCCATCACTCT
>NC_068985.1:17774031-17781531 GCF_001194135.2 Octopus bimaculoides
GGGAGAGAGAAGGGGGGCGGGAGAGAGAAGGGGGAAGGAGAGAGACAAAGTGCGTGTGACTATTAGAATGTGCACATGCGTGTACTGTGTTGCAGTAATCAAGAGTTTTAATATTGATGCGACGGCAGTGTGCTCCAATCAATAAACCACTTCACTTGTCGGATCCTACATATGGTTTGGCGGGGATTTGGGCCCTAATGTTCTCTGCTACTGACCAGGGTCTATAAGAAGAAGATTCTGCC
Organism: Octopus bimaculoides; assembly: GCF_001194135.2. Lineage (NCBI taxonomy): Eukaryota > Metazoa > Mollusca > Cephalopoda > Octopoda > Octopodidae > Octopus > Octopus bimaculoides. Next base: position 17,774,274 of record NC_068985.1, read on the forward strand.
GTTACATCGGTTTGGAGTTTAGAGAACCTAGGTGAGGATTATGACTAAATATCATAGTCCCCTCAAATTTTGAAAGCACCCACATCCCGTGACCCAAAATCAGCCTCGTTTTGGTTTACCAAATTTCTCTTGGAAGGCTTGCTAATCATTGCATGCTGGTAATCAATAAAATCGACTCCACTACTTGGCTGGTACTTTATTTTATGGAGTTAACGGCAAAGTTGACATCGCAGGATTTGCAATAAGAATATAAAAAACCAGAACAAACACCGCAAATGACCCGCCTATTTCGCATCGGTTTTGTCTGTCACGTTCGCTCCGATGAGAAGCAATGTGCTAGAGGTAGAGAAGGATGAGTGTCTTGGATCGACCGCCATCCTGGTCGTATAACAGACGTTAGTTTCGACAAACTCCTTCATTCTGTCGCAGTTAATCTCTGTTGACTGGCCAGAGTGAGATGCATCTGCAACCGAAATTTCTCGATAGAAATCTTGAAAATCACTTCTGGCACGCATGTTCCACAACAGTATCTTCATCGCACACTGCATATCTCCCCGCAGGTTTTCGCCACTTTCTTGCCCATTCTTTTAAAAAGTAAAATAATTATCATGTGTCGATAATATTTGTTTTGGTTCTCCATTTCCAGATTAATCCCAAACACACAAAATAAACCCGTCTCATTGCAAGTTCGCGTCGAATTACGTTGAAGCGTCAAATATATAACGGGTGCACTCTCACAAGAGACAGACTGAAGTTAGCCATTTATCTGAGTGCTTGAAGTTTAGTGTCTATAAAAATCGAGCTGACTTTTTGACCAACCCAAATATTTCAGTTGCATTTGTAAATACATTACGTTTGCATTATTTTATATTTTCACTTTCAAAAAAATTGAAAACATAAAATTGCAGATTTTCAGAAAGTAAAACAATAAAATAACAATGCTTTTATTTTCTGATATACGAAGGGACTAAGGTGTTCCTTTAGCACTAAAATTATATTCAAACATGATAAAGAGACTTTTGAATCATCATCATCAACTCTTGGACATTATCCTCTTGAGTTCTATGACGCATGGTGTCGGTTGCCCGGTTTCTATGGTACATAAATGACCGAGATCACAACAATCCTCCTGAACAGTACGCTCGTCCATCGCAGGGTTACTCAATGGCAGTTGAGTGAACTGGAGCAACGTGAAATTAAATGTTTTGATTTAGAACACAACGCACCGCTCGGTCCGGGAATCGAAACCACGATCTTGTGATCGTGAGCGCAATACTCTAACCACTAAACTCATCCGCCTTTTAAATCACTCTGTATATTATCACTGCCGTTGTTTTGTTTGGATATTCCGCAACAGAATTCAAAAAGTACTAGTTAAGTACTGAGTCGATATTATTGATTGTGCCCTTTTCCCAAGTGCATACGTCAGATATAGATTTTCGACAAAGATTCAAACTGTTAACGAACTGTTAAAGTTGTTGCTTATCAGTCTTTGTCATGATACATAATTTCCCTAAATTATTTTTAAAACCTGATCTGTTGAATTGACAATCTCTTTCCATCCTCGAAACCAATTGTTCTCAGTCAAAGTACATATGACCCTTGGGGTTCATGGAAGATTTTGTTGTTAAAATTGATGCGCATCAAATTGGTTATACTTCTTTTATACATAAAATATGAAAAAAAAATTTTATACAATTCCTCATAATATTTAATGATGAAAATATAACAGGAATTTTTAAAGCACCGAATGGCTATCAGAGTCCATCTGAGTAAAATAAGAATCAAAGGGACCCATTAGTAATAAAAATAGTTGAGAACCACTGATTAAACGTAAGGTATACAATGATATTTCTTAAGTATTGAACTATATGATACAGTAAAGATTATTAGTTACAGATACGACAGGCTTCCAAGCAGGTTCCGCCTACTACATTCCACTCACAACATATTGGCCAATCCAGTAGCAGAAGACACTTGTTTAAGGAGCTGCTCAGAGGGGATTGAATAGGAACTTAACCACATAAATCATAATTTTACTCTGAAAACACACGTCATAGTGTTTTCCACTCTTCTAGAGAAATCGTTTGTTGGGACTCGTAACTAATGAGCAATTGTATTCTATTTAGATTGGCCTCTTCTTTAAAGTATCAAATACAATAAAATAATATCGTTTTACCATCATATTCTTGCAGAGTATTACTTGAGACTTGGGAGGCTGGTAGAACAGCAACAATTATACTGTCTGTTTAAATTCCTGCAGTTATTAATTTACCTCTTTTTTTTTATGTTCTAAGTTCAAATCCCACAATGAAGGGTTTGCTTTTCATTCCAATAGTAAGGATAAAATAAGTACCAAACAGTGTATTATTTAATTGATAATAATGAGTTAAGTGAAACTACTGCAACCTTACAGTTTGGTACATTGCCAAGAAAGAAAGAAAAAAAAAAACCCAAATTGCTCTTAACGTTCAACGTTCACTCCTTATACTTGTTATCAATACTCCATATTTTACAGCTTAAAAACAAATCTCTTCTAGGATTACACTTTTGCTCTTGAATAAACTTGGTGCGAAAAAGAAAAACGAACGTTTCCTAGTTGCTGGCGGGAAGTAATTTCCTCCATGTGTTGTAGGTTGTGTTTTACCAGTACAACATTTTCACGACTTCTGTCAAGTCATGTTGGGGTTACTGCTTTACGGAACTCGATAGAATATGGGTGTGGAGAGATATAAAAGAATCGTGCTTATCGTTTCTTTGGTTGTTTCGGACAGATGACTAGCCAACCACGGTTGTTCTATGATCATGTGGTATCAAATTTATTATTATTTAGTTTGAGGAAGATAAGCAGTCTCTCTCGCCTTTGCAGACACTCCCAGAAGGGTGGGGTTGATGTGGGATATATTCACCTTGAATGTCTGTAGGTTGATGCATGTAAAGAAAAAAATACGTGGGCAATGAAAATGTTCTTGTAGCGTGCAGTGGTAAGAAGGCTTGAGCAGTTTGGGAGTGAAACATTAAGGATGATGAAGAAGAAAGGTGTTTAATCGGATGGATATAACGCCTTTGATGAGGGTGGTAGGCAGATAGTTAGTTCAGTGAAGTAGAAATCGTTTAGTAGAAGATATAGAACAGAAAGAGAGGAATAAACAACGCATATGTGAGTGAGTGGTTGTTGCTTGTGTTGATGTGTGGAACTTTGCCAATGAATTGGGAGGTCTGCTTGGCGATGCAGTTCGAAATGATTATGAATGAAACCGCAGTGACGTTTCAAATATTTAAGAAGCACTCTAATGTCGGCCGCACTCAGGGTATTTATAGTCTAGGTTTCAGGTGAGAGCCCTATGATTTATCATCTGACTCTGTAGTGTCTTTGAGGGCGAGAGCTTTATTACGCAATACCTTTAAAAAGCGTATCAGTTGCTTTAGAATAATTATGTGGTTTATTTTTCTGACAGGTGCTGGCATGGCTGTGTGGTTAAGAAGCTCACTTTCCAACCACATGGTTTCTGGTTCAGTCCCATTGTGCAGTATCTTGAGTAAGTGTCTCTACTATAGCATTGCGAGTGAATTTGGTAGGTGGAAACTGTATGGAAGCCCGCCATGAGTGTATATATCTGTGTCTAAGCCTTTGACAATCGGTGTTGGTTTGTTTACGTCTTCGTAATACAGCGGTTCGGCAAAAACGAACCGATAGAATAAATACCACACAGAAAATTAAGTACTGGGGTCATTTTGTTCGACTTAGACTTTTTAAGACGGTGCCTTAGCATAACCGCAGTCTAATGAGTGAAAAATGAAAAAAAGATAGCTACGAAAAGACCACCTTGTACAGCTCCCGCTGCTTCTACATCGACTATCACCGTCGTCGTTGGCACTCCGTCGCTTACGACGTCGAGGGTTCCAGTTGATCCGATCAACGGAACAGTCTGCTCGTGAAATTAACTGAGCACTCCACAGACACGTGTACCATTAACGTAGTTCTCGGGGATATTCAGCGTGACACAGTGTGACAAGGCCGACCCTTTGAATTACAGGCACAACAGAAACAGGAAGTAAGAGTGAGAGAAAGTTGTGGTGGAAGAGTACAGCAGGGTTCGCCACCATCCCCTGCCGGAGCCTCGTGGAGCTTTAGGTGTTTTCGCTCAATAAACACTCACAACGCCCGGTCTGGGAATCGAAACCGCGATCCTATGACCGCGAGTCCGCTGCCCTAACCACTGGGCCATTGCGCCTCCACACATCAACTATATTGTTATCTAAACCTTCTAACCCTTTAGCATGCAGATTACTCTGTCACATTTAATACTTATTAATTCGCATTGTTTTGAATTCATCATGCATGAGAAAATCTCCGTTTATCGAGCTGCCTGTGTATCGATCCTCCTGTACGGGTTTGATGCCTTTATCGGCACCAGATCAGGCAACCGGAAACATTCCATATCAGATCGCTCCAAAGCATCCTCATTTTCACGCGGAAGGACAAAGTGCCTCATGCTGAAATCCTCCTGAAGTCTGAGATCTACAGCGTTGACCCTGCATCCTCCGTCGTCTTTTTAGCAGGGCCGGGCCATGTAATTCGGATGCCAGGTAACCGACTCTCAAATATGGTCCTCTTCAGCGAGATCAAGATTGGAAGTAAGCCTCATGGACGTCTAAAACTTCGTTTTCATGATAATATCAAGCGGCCTCGCATTTTATGCAGTGTCCCTCCCAATCAGTTGAAGCTCCTGGTTGTTAATCGGAATGCATGGGTGGGAGGGCGTGTCATGCTGGAGTAGAGCGCTTTGGAATCGAACGCAGGAGACTGCATGAAGAGAGGAAGAGACGTCGTCATTAAATCCTTGTGGCTATTGTTCAGAGTCATTTTCGATGCCCTCAGTTTCACAGGATCTCCCTATCGGTCTTGTCAACCACGTTCGCTCTCATGAGAAGCAATGCGCTAGTGACGGAGGAGGATGAGTGTCTTGGCTCGACCCTGTCATCATATTTGACGGACTGTCATAAGCAAATAAGTAAGCATCGCATAGCTTCGAGATTTCGATGATGCGACTGCTTAGTTTTAGAATGGCATTATAGGACAGGTGTGAGGTGCCAACCAACCTTGGCCGCTATATACATAAAATAGGTAGAATATTTGGGCCAGAAATGTTCAGTTTAAACTCTAAAGGGTCGAGCCATCTGCTATATTCTCACTTTCCACTGTTTTATTCTTGGCACACTGTCCTTGGCCAGTTTTTCTTATTAAGTTCAAGCATCACAAACCATTTCAAAAGACCTCAAAAACAATCTTATTAAGGAGTCTTAATATGGTCGATCCACCTGCAAGAAATAACTGTGAAATCTATCTGAAATCAAAACGGCTTTCATTTTATAGAAGAAAGAACACACTCGAAGGGCTGGATGATTAATGTAGTTCTAAACATTAACCCTTAAATACGTGATGGCTATATATGAAATACTTTTGATCGTAGGTTTTATCACACGGAGCTGACCAGGGGTTGCTTAACCATCACCACAAAACCAACAAAGACAGTAAATGTTACTTTTCCTCACCATATAATTATTTAAAATTAACATTTTAATACTCATCTCATTAAATATAATAACAGTAACTCAACTATAGTAGTTATTTTTCACGTAGATGGGAAGTCTGAAAAGCAATTTTTCTGACTGATTATTTATTTTGCATGCAATAAAATATAGTTATCAGAAATTATTAACGACGGAAGTAGTATTAATATCAAAAGGTAATCTTTATATCCAGCTTAACATGGATGTCTTGTTAGAACACCAAATACTGTGTTATAATGAAAACGTATATATTTACCTACTTTATTATCTACTACACAAGTACGTTTCTTTCTTTTTTTCTGATTCATGAAAACACTGGAAAACCATTTACAGTACCGTGCAAAAGTCTTCGGCCACATTAAGCTACAGTAAATTTCTACTAATTACCAACTTTCACATTACTGTACATTGCTAATATTTCGTGTGGCTTCCCATAGCTTGGATAATTGTTTCAATGCACCTAGGAAGAGATGCGTACAAATCCTTCGTCTTCACAAGTATGAGATGCCATCGTCTGTGACTGAGCTCCCGCAACTCTTCAAGATTGTGCGGATTCTTCGGACGAACACTTCTCTTTAGTTCTGTCCACATTTGCTCGATGATATTTGAGTCAGCGCTCTGAGCTGTCCAATCTTTCAATACGGTAACACGTCCATCAGCTAGACTGTTGTGTTGCATGCGATCTGTGGCATGGAGCTCCATCATGCTGAAAAATCTCACCTTCATCCAAGTCTGGTATCAAATTGTCCTTCAGCAACTAGATGTATTTGGCACTATTCAAGTTACCGTCAATTTTAATCAACTTTCTCGAACCATCACTTTTTATGTATTCCTAAAGCATCAGACTCATACACCCAAACTTCACTGTTTTCGTTGTGTAATGTGGGTCGTTTCGCTTTCTTGGAGGCCTTCTCACAAATTCTCGTACCCTATGTGGGTGTGTGTGTGTATATATATATATATATATATATATATATATATATATGGTGCGATGAGTAAATTGTCGCCATTTTATATTCTAATTTCGAGCACGCGCATTGTTTTTGATTTTGTCGACTACACAGTATAGTAGGGTTAGTTGGGCACCGACTGTGAGAAAACCAGCAGACATGCTGTAGTGCTCGGCATTCGCGCCGGAAGCCCCACTACGAACACACACAGAACAACCGTTGGCTTGCCGTGTCCCCAAAACATGCAACAAGAGTGATAAAAATCAAACATCTTGTCAACATCATGGTATTTGAAGTGATCACTAGTGATGCTGATATTATGCCTCCATTCATTTTCCCACGCAGCCTCACACTTAACACGGAGGCCTATGTCAAGTGCCTAGAGGAGGTAGTGCTGCATTGGGTCAAGAGAATGGCTGCTAGAAGACCCTATGTCTGGCAACAGGACTCTGCACCATGCCACACAAGCAGGAGAACCCAGTCATAGCTGTCAGACAATTTCTGCGACCACATACATCACCCCTAACACCTAGCCACCTAACTCCTCAGACTGCAACCCCCTTGGTTATATGTGGGCGCAGTTGAACGAGAGACCAACAAAACTCCTTGTAACACCAAAGATGAATTGAAGGCAAGGATTATAGCAGCATTCACCAACTTAAACGAGAAAACTGTCCAGAAGAGTTGCAAGAGATTTCGAAGTCTTCTGGAGGCTATGGTTGAAGCCAATGGCG
>NC_068985.1:17785331-17791199 GCF_001194135.2 Octopus bimaculoides
TTAGATGCATACGCACATACGTACTTAGATGCATACGCACATACGTACTTAGATGCATACGCACATACGTACTTAGATGCATACGCACACGTACGTACATACATACACGCACACACACACACACACACGTACATACATACGTACGTACACATACGTACGTACATACATACACACGTACGTACATACATACACACACGTACGTACATACACACACGTACGTACATACACACACGTACGTACATACACACACGTACGTACATACACACACGTACGTACATACACACACGTACGTACATACACACACGTACGTACATACACACACGTACGTACATACACACACGTACGTACATACACACACGTACGTACATACACACACGTACGTACATACACACACGTACGTACATACACACACGTACGTACGTACATACACACACGTACGTACGTACATACACACACACACATATACATACGTCCATACATACATACACACATATACATACGTCCATACATACATACACACATATACATACGTCCATACATACATACACACACACACATATACATCATTTTATATTGAAGGGATTAATTTAGAATTGTACGAATACATGTTCATATTTTTAAAACTAAACGGAGACAAATTATGTATGAGAAAAAAAAAATCAAGAATGCGCACGTGTGTGTGTGTGTGTGTGTGTGTGTGTGTGTGTGTGTGTGTGTGTGTGTGTGTGTGTGTGTGTGTGTGTGTGTGTGTGTGTACACACACGCGTTTCTTTGTAATGTATACTTTCTTCTCACACTCAGTTACGCGCGCAACCTACACACTACCAGAAAGCACGTTGTCTCCAATTTCTATCACACTCATCAATGCTTTTTCTCTTATTCAAGCTAATTTTGTTTTTAGCTTACGCCATACCCTCCAAAGCCTATCCTATATTATCGTACATCCTCTCTTAAATAAATACTATTTCACAAAATTATTTTTATAAGCATAAACTTACTCAGTTTCTTTTCTCTTTTCATCATTTTCGTGATCAGAAAGTAAAATATGTTGATATGGTTTCGTATAATCGCTAGTACATACCATATGACAATCCTACAGTTGTATAATTAATTTAAGTAGTATATTTGTAATATTTCTACGACTTAGTCACACAGAAGGAAGGGCAGTACCCATGAGCTTTCGGCAGGACCTCCGAGGCGAGTGAGAGGGGATAAAACCGGAAATATGGTCCGAATGATTGCGACGGAGATGGGGCTCAACTTAAGACACCCACGGACCAAAGTAGTGGTGTTGAACCGGGCAAAAGATTATGTCCGTAAATTTATTGAAATGGTTCTGTATCAACGTAAAAAGAATCATTATATGAATTTAATGTAATATATTTGTGCTTGAAACAAAATCACGGAGAATGATGGAAATATATTGTGAATGACACCAGGTCACCTAGTGTCACTAATAATAGGAGAGTACCAAGAATAATACATCCGTATGTTTGGTAATGGTAATCCAAACGTCTTCAAAACTTGAAATTTGTAGTGTAATCGTCTTTTGAAATTTACCACTTCTAAATGGAAGAACTAGTTTATCATTACTGAATAGAAAATATAATTATTACACTTGTGTTCGTGCACCACAGTTTGATTGATGGTATATTAGGAACACATCAACCTCATTTTATACTTCATTAAAAAGCAAAAGAAAAACCCAAATAAATTGAACATAGAATCTTACCGAAACCTCCAAAAATATATCAGTGAACATCGTGAGAAAGTATCAGAACTTTTCTGCCACACTAGTACAATCCTACTGCGTAAATAAACTGTAATGACAAGACAATGTGACTTTCCTAAAAACTCGAGGTTGTGCAAAAGCGATAAATGATTATAAGTATACTTATGGATGTTCATTGCCGGAAAAAGAGTTTTGATCTAGGTGTGGTATGTACAGATTGTTGCTAGAGAGAAGCGAAACAAAACGGACTCGACATTTTGTCTTGTAATATAAACATGATTTCCGTATATGAAGGAGTATCGGATATCCTTTTTCATGAGGTCACTTATATCATCATTATTCGAAATCACAGTGGACATTGTCTCGTCATTAAATATAGAAGCTAATAATTTTTTTCCCTCCTATTTTGTACGCGGAAACATTTAGAACGTTTGAATTAATACTATAATGACAAAGTGCATTTGGTTTAGGGTTTTATCACATTATAACTCAATTGGCATTCACTGTAACTAGAAATTGGAAATATTAATAACATTATACGCTTCACAGTGACATGTACAAATAAATGAGTTATAAGGAAATTGACCAAATGGCTTGAAATATTTCATATGCAGTTATGCCCATCAGTTAGCTATATATGATGTATATGAGATAACACTGGGGGAATAATGTAGTTAAGATAATCGGTATAGAAAAGATACACGGATGGGTTGAAAGGCAACAACAACTTGTTGAAAGCGTAAAAATATGACCGTCCATCATGAAGTTACTTCGGAAACTATCTACTTTATTTCAGACCCGGAAGAAGCGAGATGAATTTCGAATAGACAGACAAAAATTCTAATTTCGTAAGTGCCTAAAGGCATTTTGTACGTATTAACCATAAAAGCTTTGCTGAAAGGAAAAGGTGGACAGCAGGGAATTAAAAGATCTTGTTTACCAGGAATTTTGATTCGATGTAATCTTTGGTAAGCGCGGCGACATCTCTGAAGTAATTTATTGTCATTACGTTAAGTTCTCATGCTAATTTCTTGTGCATGTATGGATATATATATATATATATATGTATGTAAGGTCACTATTTGTGCTACTGGTAACATGTAACCCAGTAAACCCTGTCGCATGATCTGGCTGTCGGTACCTAGACCTGCAGCCCTACCAAACCTGCTTCGTAAGGAGAGTGGTTTTAGTTGGACACAATACAGGATAAAAAGCAAAGCCTGCCAAAGGACAAATGAACTCAGTAGAGTCAACGGCCATACGAAAGCTGGGAGTGAAAGACTCCAAATCTTTGTTCTCTCTCTCTCGGAAAAGGAAAACTGATGTAATACCTGCGGTTATGTCTGCATCTAATGATGTTGACTACTACTCCTTTTTGGACAAATTCGAGTACGTTGTTTAAAGAACAGGATTGGCTTTGTGCAGGGCCGGTCTCAGAGTTACTGGCACCTTGGGCAAGCTGAACTTCGGCATGTACAAGCTGATGGTCGTAGAAATTTCTTTGTCTTTGTCACGCCCTCCTTGGCGATCCGGGTGACTTCCCGAGTTGCCGGTACCTTAAGTCGGCCCTGGCTTTGTGCAAGGCCTTTTCTCACTTTAAAAAGTTCCAGGCACAAGCATCACTTAATTCTTAACACCTCTTATGTGTTTCTTACTATAGCTGACCGTAACTGAAAAACAAAGCACTGAATGAAAATTTCCACGAGAGAATGGAGGCATGTGCCAGCATAGGTGGAATCTGTCTGAAAACCTGCTACAAGAAGTATCAATCGTTGCTACATCCGTGCAAAAGACCGCAGGACAAAGAAGATCCTTGTTATTTTAAGAGAACAATCAAACGATGATATGGCTCTAATTCAAGTTGCAGTCATCATGAATATGTATGTATGTATGGATGGATGGATAGTTCTGGTAGGCACTGGAAAAAGCTTTGCTTTGCATCACTGAAAAGGTCAAATAATACCAAAACATATCCAGAGTTGCTTCTCCGCGGACAAAGATCAAATTAAATTAATGTTAGTCTTCCACCTTAAATTTATTTCTTTATTTCCAGCGTGCGAAATTCAAATTTTAATTAATTTAGATTTATGAGTTGCTGCCTTTTTACCTGCAAAAGTAATTTTAATTGAGTTGTTTTTTCTCTTTGCTCTCTACATTAAATGTATTAGCACTAATTCAACTATTTTATTTTATGCGGATGGTGTCCTTAGGCAATAGCTCCTCGGTAACATCTTTCCTTAGATCTTCAACTTCTGATGGCGCTGTCGTGACATGTATATTTTGGGGCACTTTTAATACCTGACACTCATTCTTGATGCGAAATTGTGTAGTTTATTTTTCTTACAGGCGCTGGCATGTGTTCAAACCCTTGCCAGGTTTGAACACAACTGGTTTCTTCCATCACCAGCGGGGAGATGAATAGCAGCTATTTCTAGTGGTCGAGCGTCTATCATTGACAAGACCAAGGAAGGTCGAAATCACGTGATCTGGTGGTCTTGGTGCTGGGGATGGCGGAGATTTATCTCCTTGCTAGTGATATAAATAAGAGAGCATTTTGCACCAAAAGCCAATACGAGAGTTTCCCCTCATGGTAACTACCACAGTATAGTTTATCCCAACAGAACATCCATGTTTAAGTGGGGATAAATATTACCTGTCGGTAATAAAGTAACAACTCAACTTGTACTTTACTTATCATCCCCGAAATAATGAAAGGCATAGTTGATTGGGTGGGATTTGACTCCAGAGCGCTAACGACTCTGATAACTCATCGCTTGAGAACCAGTAAAGCGGGGTTCACATGATTTTGTTGCTAAGGTACATGTACAATAAATTAGTTGTACTTCTGCCGCAGACAAAATATCTTAACTTTTTTAAAAATACAATTCCTAATATTTAATTATAAAAGTATAACGGATTTTTTTTAAAAAATCGAGTGGTTATGGGGGGGGGGACCAGTAGAGCAAAAGATAAATCAAAAGGGTCCACAGGGAATAAATGGTTGAGAACCACTGGCTTAAACAAACGAATGAAAGCTTTTTGACACATTCTCATTCTCTGCGAGCGTGTTTGGTTATCATAGGGAAGGAAGGAGTGTTCATACGTTACTACAATGTGTAATTCATTGCATATTAATATATTCGAAGGGAGGAGAAAAGGTTAACTTGATTTTCGGCCACATATGTTACAGACTACTCTATATAAATAAATGCTAGTGTGTTAATAATGAGCGGGTAGATAAATAGAGAGATAGACAGCACTGATTAAGTCGGCTCGGTAAAAATATCTTTTGGGAGCTGTGGGTTAGATAAAGGGGTGGTAGCTGTATTTTTGATGAGCTCGCGTTTAAAAGAGGCTGTATTGTTTTAGATTAGAGATTCATGTGCGTGCGTGTGTGATATTGAAGGTGTGAAGGCAAGTTGCTTAGTGGTTAGGGTACTCAGCTCAAGATCGTAAAGTCATGAGTTCGATTCCCGTCAGCGCGTTCCGTCCTTGAGCAAGACACTATTTCACGTTGCACCAGTTCACTTAGCTGGCAAAAATGAATTGTACCTGTATTTCGAAGGGCCAGCCTCATCACATTGTCACACTGAATCTCCCTTACAACTATGTTAAGAGTACAGCGCAGTGCTCAGTCATTTGCACGTTAATTCTACGAGCAGTTGATTGGATCAACTGAAACTACGTCTTCGTAACCGACGGAGTGCCGGTTTAGTTATATTGTAGGTGAGGAAATGTGTGGATTAGTGAATATAGAACTGTCATTGGGTTAAATCTATATTTTCTCGCGGTTTCTTAAAACTGATAATTTTTACCAAGCACTTCGGTATGTAAACACCATTATCGGTAAAGAACTTATTTAAAAGTTCTTATAAATTTATAAACATAATTAAGGGATCAGCAACAGTTGCTTCACCACATACCGAAGTTCAGAAATAGCAGCTAAAGTGCTAAAACTCCAACAGATAGCAATACTTGTAACTCACAAAGGCAAAACAAGAAGAAGAAAATAACGAAACTAACCAGTCTTAGTTAATCATAGACGCGTTTCTGGATCAGAACAGTGAAAACCTTCATTTCCTCATCAGTATGATATTCTAGTTTGCAAATTTGAAGATGCTGGGAACCATGCATGC
>NC_068985.1:17791965-17793001 GCF_001194135.2 Octopus bimaculoides
AGAACTGAAGGGATATTAATCCGAACAAGGGTCCTTTTAATGATTAGGTTTAGTTCGGTGTGACGAGCGAAGTGACCATCCTTTTGGCAGCAAGACAGACCGTGAAGACCTGTGGGGTCGAGGGGCTTACTACAGCGGCATCTCAGTCCCCTACAGACGTTAGCTCCCACTCTGAGTGCGATGGAGATGCGGAGTTCATTAGACTGAGTAGACCTCTAATGTTGGCCACAGGCAGGGTATCTATCCAGTCTCCTGATAATTTTGCCCTAGCTGAAAGTAGGCGACACCTTGAAAATTGATCAGATTGATCAAAGAGAGAGTTGAAAGTGGCACCTGAACGCAGATTGTCCCATACTTTGTTTCTTTCTATCCTCCACTGTAAACGGAACTGACAAACCCAGGTCCCTCCAATGTGATAGAGCTTCATCCATCTCCCTGTTGGCCTGATGTTGCCTATCAAAGGGGAGCAAGCGTGGATGGAGGAAAGAAAACAAGGAAGAGATAAAGACGAGCACTTGCGCAAGCCTGAGTGAACAACATTAACTCTGGCGGTGAGATTCGGGTGGGGTGCAGGCAGGCTAGCTGTAACGGGAGTGGTGAGCTGAATAAGGGGAGGTGGGGGAAGGTTAGCGAAGGAAGTAGATTACATTCCTAATTATTGTAATCAAAGCATAGTTATTAACTCCCTATGTGTATCGGATGTTAATAAAAGAGGAAAAGATTCACAGTAAGAACTCGAGACAGATTATTTTTGACATAATGAATACGTTCCCTTTCATGAGGTCCTGGAAAGAAAAAAAAAACCAAGACTTAGCTCGTACATATAGGGCTTTCCTATAAGTAGGTTATCTCCCTTGGCTAGGCGGCGCTCCATGTAGATAAACTTCTGGAGGCTACCCACGCCATTGTTATTGTTTTACGTCTTATCATGGATATAAAGCAGCTTGATGATTCAGCTATCGAAGTACTTACTGTGCCTGAGTTAAAGAAATATTTAAGATTATATGGACAGTATGTTACTGGAAGAAAGGCGGAC
>NC_068985.1:17794604-17799618 GCF_001194135.2 Octopus bimaculoides
TTTTCAAAAATTTAAAATCTATATTAACGGTCAGGACCAATTTGACGAAAAAACGAGCAGTCTGGCAGCGAACCCGTGTCATGGTCATTTCTGTGCATGTGCGTAAAATGGCGAAATTTTACGCTTTGGGGTAGATTTCGTCAAATTGATGTCATGACGGCTAGTGTGCAAAATGTCTAAATTTTGCTTGAGAAATAAAATGCTCTTACCTAATCAAAACAATTCGCATTGCAATGATGGGATTACCGTTAATAAGCTGCCTGTTTATACCCATGAAACATTTTTCGTCAAATTGACATCACGATGGCTAGTGCGAAAAATGCCGAAATTTTCGCGATTTTTGAAAATCGATGCTGATTAAGAAGCGATTTTTGAAAAATTCCATATTGCAGACATGAACCATCTCAACAACAGCGTAGAAAATTTCCACACTCATTGCCTGGTTAATTGCCTAGTTCGAAGTTTCAATCCAATGTTTAAAAATTACATCCATAGGTAAAGTACACCATCTCAGAAAATGTAATATGTTGTTTTTGTGGCCGACATTTTCTGAACCAATCAAAAACAGTATACGAGAAGCTATCCACTAAGACAGGCTTTTTCAGTCGGAAGTATGCCGGTGAACAAAAAGCCGTTTTGGCAGTTCACAACGGTCCCAATTTCATATCTCAGTCACTTCTGTATGGATGGTCTACCATAACTTTGAGAAAGGAATATGTCTGTGCTATCCATGATCAACGAAGTTCGTACTAGGTAGATTTGTGAAAATAGGAACCACCACTCTGTTTTATCCTGTCATACGATTAAGCAGCACAATAGCAGATCTCCCAATCAGTATTGAACATGGTGGGTAAAGATAGTCTGCAAGAAATGGGATTGATATATTATCGTCGGGAAGCAGATAATGGAGGGCCCTAGAATGCAGCAAGCGAATTCCTATGTAACTGTATTGAGAATCTTGACGTCGAATGAAACAAATACGTAAGACGGCGAAGGTATGTGGCAATCAATAAATCAGCAATCAATTAATTGGTTCTTACTGAGGACAAACAGCTGATTGGAAGAAGCCAAACCAGTGAAGCGAATTGCTACAGATTGAATATTTAATTTTCAGTAAGGTTGCTGGAAGCTTACCGACAGGAATGGAGATTTCGCCGGTATTTTCGCCTCGAACACGTCATTCCCGTTTTGAATTGGACTTGTTCAAAGTTCCAACGTCGCTTTTCGGCAAAACAGTGTAATATAATGAAGAGCCTTTTTGTTCTTAATCCCCCAAGTGACTCATTTTTTAACATTGATGATTTCACATATGTGAGACATACCAACGGAACTTGGTCACCCTGAAGACAGTGTCATAGTGATCGAGTGCAAGTCAAGCTGTTGAATTCACTAATTGAGTTATCTGACTTCTTACATCAATACAGAGCTGTTTTCTTCGAACTATTATTCACACAACCTCAAATTGCTGTAATACCGCCTTCAAGTAGTGAGGCAGCGAGCATTTTTTTCAAGCTACAAATGATCATGATCTACCTGCAGAATTCCATTTCGTTGTTCATATCAATCATTCTTGCATTAGTCATTTTCTACTCGCGATACCATTTGGCCATTCCGTCTGAAACATCAGAATTCAATTGCTTTCGTCTGTTCCAGAACCAACTAGAGATTCTTTCCGTGGTCTCACCCCAATCTGCCAGCGGCTGCTTTTCTTTCCCTTCCTGGTACTATTAGAGTTGCAAGCGGGGAATTCCTGCAGCCAACATTAAGTGGAAATAGCTAGGCCGACTACCTATTTTCCCCACTCATTGACCAGGCACTTGGTGGTTGCGAGGAGACCTCGGAGTTGCTCTCTGACGTCTCTTCGCAACCATCTTCCTCAAGAGATTATCACTTCAGTCAGAATGATCCTCTTCACTTCGTTAGGCTATATAACAATGTTAGGTCTCAAGAATGTTTGAACGACCTGGGAAAGTATAGATTTTTCTCCCACGTCCACACACACACACACACACTTATTGATATGTAAATGCAGTGAAAATCTATGTGGACACGTTTAAGGATTAGTAAACAAGATAATATACGTTGTTATGTAAAATGTGTTTATTACAGAAAGAATCTCTATCGATTCAAATTTATCTAAATGTGAGGCAATATATAATGGCTGTGAAGATGTTTGTTTATCGGTAACTGGGCGAATGCTTGTGTGTTGTGACAGGTAGCAAACCAGTCACGGGAGTTGGCTTTTGGCTATCGTAAATATAAAGATGAAAGCCTTGTTAGAATGTATTTTGGTTTTTTACCTAAGCTTATATTGTAGAATTAAGCAGATTTTTTAATGTAACAGAAATCAGAAAAGGTCTAATAGAACTTTCTAAAGCAAGTTTTTGTCTCTAACGTAAATGAAAAGTGATTAACAAGGTTGAAAGAATAAGGACTACAAGAAAAACGAGCTGAGGTCAACTATAAGCGAATCGAAAGGTTAATAGATCGCATCTCAACAAGGTTTCATCTTACATAAACGCGTTTTCTCATACTTACAAACACACGTGTATATGTATGCATGTATATGTGTGTGTTGTGCATGTGGTATAATTTTATATATACATATTGGGTATGGTAGATGAGTTCAGCATAAATTTAGATTCAGATGAATATGGTACTTAGGTTGAGGCACCAGAATTTAGAACGGTATTATCCATACAAATTCAAAGTAAGGTGATCAAAATCAAAATAAGCAACAAGAATATCCAGAGGTAATACAGTACTGCAATACCTCTGGATATCCTTGTTGCTTATTTTGTGTGTGTGTGTGTGTGTGTGTGTGTGTGTGTGTGTGTGTGTGTGTGTGTGTGTGTGTTTTGGTTGGATAATCGTATAATTCGCAGTAAGAAGCCTCTCAGAGATACAGATTAAGGATGTTTGATGCTTATTGTCTCTTTACAACAAAGCCATTTGTTACGGCTCCTGTCTCTTCAGAGAAGAGTAGTGAATGTGTGGATGCTTAGATTTATATATATATATAAGGGATAGAATGGAGCGAGGTGGAGGGAGAAAAAGTGCAGTGGAAGCAGTGATAATGATAATTTTGATAATTATGACTAGCGGGTCCCGTGAATATTTCACAGAATTAATGGTAAACTTATTGCGTTATTCCTGAAAGCCTGAAAGCGTAGCCTATGTTGTGTCTGTATCAAGAGATAGTCACTCATCTGCTAATCACTGAAAAGTGAAGGAAACTGGAATACAATGATTACTTAATGCATTTTATATGCTTTATGCACAATTTTGTAGACTTAAAATACACAGCACTCTCCTTCTTTCTCTGTCACTCTTCGCCTTTACTTCTTTTTCTCTCTGTTTTTTCTTTCGCTCTTCGACTTCCCTTCAACTAATCACGTGAAAACCTTATAGAGGAGATAAGTAACGGAGAAAAAAGCTTTAAAAAATTACACATTTCACTCACCACCACCTCTCCTCTCCCATTACATCCCCTTCCTCTCCCATCAACTAATCACGTGGAAGCGTTACGGACGAACTAAGTAACGGAGTGACGAGCAGAATTATTATAGGATAGGAATGAAAGTGCTCGTTCTTAAGGTATAAAAAGTAAAGTGGGATGAAAGCAATAAATAAGAGTTAAAATTTAAAATGAAATGATACAGGCGAAGAAAATAATTATAAGGCAGAGATGTTGAAAGTAAGGTAAAACAGGGAGATAAAATAAAAATAAATTTAAAATATAAGCTAGAAATTTTGGGGGAGTGGGTAAGTCGATTACAACAATCTCAGTGCTCAAATGGAACTTAATTTTATCGACCCCGAAAAGAATGAAGGCAAAGTCCACCTCGGTGGAATCTAAACTCAGAACGTAGAGACAGACGAAATGCCACGAAGCATTTTGCCTGGGTTCTTAACGAATCTGCCAGCTTGCTGCCTTGGTGTAAGCTAGAAATAAAAATTAAAATGACAAGGCGCTTGTGAAAGGTTAGCACAGCCTCATTCCTGACTGAAATTGGCTGTCGTGGTTTCCCAGCGATATATGTGCACTATTTCCTGCGAAAGATTGGTTTGAAACCCAAACAACCAAAGAAAGCTATCAAAGAGATAACCATGACAGTTGAGAACAGTCTAGGGTAGCTGCTTAGAGGACAAGAGAGCGTATATGGAACCCTTCGGTGGGCGAAGGGTAATTCAGGCCTCGCTGCCCTATTTCAGCAGTGTACAGGCTAAAAGGCAAAGCACTCGTAAACACTGAAGTGCTTTGAAGATATAGAGGGTTTCTAGCATTAACGATTTCGCTAAGTAGTCTTGTGTTGGTTTTCTTTAGAATATCTTCGCTAGTTACGTACTCTTGTAAGTACATTTTCAGAATCCTTCTGAAGCAGATTTGGTGGAAGACACCTGACTTTCTGTCGGACTTTACGGTGCTCTTCCAGGTCTCACTAGCATAGAGGAACTGTTGGTGGAACTATGTTATTATAGTGCTGGATCTTTGTCAGTAACGTGATGGTGTTAGAGGCCCAGACACATTCTCTGGAATACGGCCGTGGCTTTGTCAATTCCATGGCCATTGCAGCTGAGACGCTACAAGAAAGGTGATTCTGTCAACTGTCTCTTTATGATCGATGTTGTTCAACGGTCACCATTTTTAATGTTCATTGCTTTGGTCTTCGCCACACGGATTCTCAGATCAATCTTTCCACATTTTATTCTAGTTCTGATGTGAGCCGTGGCAGGTTTTTACTATCGTCAGCGACCAAGACAATTTGATCAGCAAAATCCAAGTCCTTCAGTCTAGTCTGTTGTTTCCATGATATTCCTCTATCGGGTATGTTTGCTGTTTTCTTCAGGACAAAGTCTACTGCCACTAACAACAGTAGGGGCAACAGAATGCAGCCTTGTCTCACTCAGCAACGATGTCGAAAATGTCGGTTTCCCTTGTTTCCGTTCGAACACATCATCGCGAACTTCAGTGAAGTTCTTTTATTTCATTTGTGTGTGTGTGTGTGTGTGT
>NC_068985.1:17800295-17800696 GCF_001194135.2 Octopus bimaculoides
CATCACAGACAGACAGAGAGAGACACACAGACAGACAGACACACAGACACACAGACAGACACACAGACACACAGACAGACACACGGACAGACAGACACACGGACAGACAGACAGAGACACACACAGACGCACAGAGACAGACGCACAGACACAAACACACAGATAGACAGACACACAGACAGACAGACAGACACAGACACACAGACAGACAGACACAGACAGACACAGACAGACACACAGACACACAGACACACAGACAGACACAGACACACAGACAGACAGATAGACACAGACACACACACAGACAGATAGACACAGACACACAGACAGACAGATAGACACAGACACACAGACAGACAGATAGACACAGACACACAGACAGACAGATAGACACAGACACA
>NC_068985.1:17802387-17802709 GCF_001194135.2 Octopus bimaculoides
ACACACAGACAGATAGACACAGACACACAGACAGATAGACACAGACACACAGACAGATAGACACAGACACACAGACAGATAGACACAGACATACAGACAGATAGACACAGACATACAGACAGATAGACACAGACATACAGACAGATAGACACAGACACACAGATAGACAGTCAGAACAGATAGACAGTAAGACAGGCAGTTAGACAGATAAATATGGACAGATGGGGGAGAGAGAGAGAGAAAGAGATACAGACAGATACCGACACACAGTCATGACACTGAGGCAGAGAGAGAGAGAGGGAGAGGGAGAGAGAGAGAGAGG
>NC_068985.1:17802755-17803542 GCF_001194135.2 Octopus bimaculoides
GAGAACTAGACATATAGACAAGCAGAAAGAGATAAATATACATATAGCTACGCAAACAGACAGACACACACACTCAGTCCGAGTCGACTTAGATTGACAGATAGATAGATAGATATGAAAAATAAATAACTATATAAATTGCTGTAATGTACTATAAGGCTTTTTAGTGAACCCAGTATTTTTACAACCACTCGTTTGTTCAATATGTCCATAGACAGAGAAAAAGAAAGAACAGCCGTACACGTGTTTCGATTCTTGTTCCGATTCAGTGACTGCATACCTTCAGTAAACCACGAACACACTACTTATAAACTTACAAATATTAGGAATTAAAATAAATTGGATAATCAATTTGTATATTTTAATACTCAAGAGCCGGGCGTAAGTCCGTTAATCTGTTAATCGTTAATTAACGAAGTTAACAATCTCCGTTAACGATTTAACTTTTAAGTTAATTTTGAAAACCATTATCGGACTAATTAACTTCCGTTACATTTAGCTTCCGTTAACTCAAGTCCGTTAACTCCAAAATTTCATAAAAACCGGTAAACGTTTAAAAGTTTCTATTGTTTTCAGATTGTCTTAGTATATTCAATATTGTACGCGTCATTCTTTCAACCTCGATATAATGCCACTTATAAATAACTTGTAGGACCTCGTTTGTCCCTGCCTGGATTCGAAACCAAATCCACCCGCTTGTTGCTCGCAAAAACAGCGGGAAATTTCTTTGTCCTGTCAAGAGGAAACAGTAATTGATGTTTCCACTTGATTCGTGACTTCGCTGAGG
>NC_068985.1:17803956-17804760 GCF_001194135.2 Octopus bimaculoides
GTTGGGATGATTTTTTAAAGTTCAAATTCCGTCCTGTACGCCTGTACATACGGTGGATTATATTGTTGGGACATTTCTATAAAAATCGCTAGCAAGTGCAAGTAAAACAAACCTGATGTAGTTATTTGGGACAGAAAAATCGTGTACAGTTATAGAGGGTACTTGCCATTTAAACGTAAACCTCAGTCTTAAAATCATCAAGAAGGGGAATATTTATGAACAATTACTGCGAAACCTGAAGGTCCAGAACCCTAATTATAAATTCACATTCATACTAACAATCAATGGTGCACCTGGTTATGTTTCGTAAATGTCTAAAGGGACAATCTGGAAAAAGCTACGATTTTCAAGCAAAGAAACTGGCTAACACGAACTTCACAGGTACAATCTGTAAGTGGAACAGTAAAAATATACAAATTCCATTGATAGAACTTATTTCTCTGCTAGAAACTAGTTCCCTTCTTCTAGGAAGGGTTTTAATAAACAAAGTGCAAGTATACATACATTCATAAGAAGCAGGACAGTAAACACGTGCAAGACTTTTCTCAAGTTCAAAATGTAATACTTTTGTTATCGACATTCCAAAGATGGAGCTTTGTATCTTTGCTAGAAACCAACTCTTTCCTTACAGGAAGGCTTCAAATAATAATAAAAAAAGTGTGTGTGTGTGTGTATTTATATATATATACACACACACACATATATACTGTAGCTATGTACGCGTGTGTACACACGCACATACGCATACATAGCTCTAGTGTATATGTATGTATATATATATATATATATATATATATATATAAA
>NC_068985.1:17807715-17809350 GCF_001194135.2 Octopus bimaculoides
GGGTCTTGTGCCTAGAGTAGAAAAGAATGTCTTGAGTTCCTGACAGCCACTAATTTTGTTAACAATAACTGTTCGATCACATTATCCGCTTCTAATGCATTTCGATCTGTTAAAAGCGTATTTCAATAATTTATTTGTTTCCTTCATTTTTTTTTTTATAAATGTTAAAGCAAAAAAGGAGGATGGGCGAAGGTCAAGATCTATAAAACTATTTATTGAGGGAGATTTGGCACTTTTTTCTAGCTGATGGAACAACTGCATTGAGGCTATGTGGCTACTGTTAGTGAACGTTAAAGGGGGAAAAGTTGTTGACGGCCAAAGAAAAAAGAACCAGTTCAGTGTGGTTTGAAACCAGTCAAACCTGAACGGTTGTACCTTAAAACAAATTGAGAGGAGAGTGAATAAAGAGCGAAGTCATATATTGAAACTAAGAATCGTATGGAAGAAATGCAAGTGATTCATCTAGACAAATGCCTGTTTATTAATGAAAACAAATAGTGTTTGTGTATTTGAAATTTGATATATTGTGTAAACATAGGAGGATAGAGAAAAGTTCGTAGGTACTTAATCTTTTATGTCTTTCATTTATTGGACTGCAGCCAGAGTTTTAGTCGAATAAATTGACCCTAGTATTATTTTTTAAAGTCTAGTACTGATTTAGTTTCTTTTGCTGAACCGCTACGTTGCAAACACGTAAGCAAATCAACACCGGTTGTCAAACAGTAGCCCCACACATACACATCCATTTAGTATTAACTGTCGGAGAAAATACCATTGAAGAGATTAATAATATATTTTTTAATTGGGTCGAGTTATTCTCTTGCTACTGTAGGGGCACAAGATTTTCAAAAAAAAAATGAAAGGATTGCATTTTGGAATTGGATCTCGAAGTACATATAAAGCTATAAATGATAGCAAGTAAATATTGGGATGAAAATATATATAAATACATACGACGGACTTCCACAGAGCTTCCGGCTACCAAATTCACTCACGCGGCATTGGTCGGCCCGAGCTAGAGTAAAATACACTAGTCAAATATGCCGCGCAGTGGGACTGAACTTAAAACCACATAGTTCGCTAAGCGAGCTTTTTAACCACACAGCCATGAAACAGTAATAACAAAAATATTTAAAATCCAGCACTCGACTCTTGGAATTGTTTCCTCATTACTGTTTCTTATGATTTTAATTTAATCCTTTTTAATAAACAAAGCCAGTTGAAGGTGTCAACAACACTTAGGGTTGTTATATTTGCTTTCAATCCAAGACTGGATATTATTTAGTGGTATGTGGATAACTTTCAAAACTTCTTGAAAATCTCAAACTCCCTGTCCATTTTTGGTTATTATTTTCGAAAATCTGTTCTGTCCAGAGACAAAATATGGAAAAAACATAGGCAAGCGTGGCTGTATAGTAAGAAGCTTGCTTCCCAATAACGTGGTTCCGGGTTCAGCCGTACTGCGTGGTACTTGGGCAACTGTCTTCTGCTGTAGCTTTGGGAATGAATTTGGTAGACGGAAACAGAAATAACCTCATTGTGTGTGTGTGTGTGTGTTTGTCCTCCCACAACTGCTTGATAACCAGTTTTGGTATGTTTACGTCCTCGTCACTTAGCAGCTCGACAAAAGGAATC
>NC_068985.1:17809774-17811336 GCF_001194135.2 Octopus bimaculoides
ACACCAGCTGAAAGACATATTTATTTTTCTGAAAGTTACGAGGAAACAAAGTTGGAACAGAGGCTAATTTATATATTTTGTAAGGTGGCGAGCTGGTAGACTCGTTAAGAAAGCTGGGCAAAATGATTAGCGGCATTTCGTCCGTCTTTACGTTCCGATTTCAAATTCAGCCGTGGTTCACTTTGCCTTTCATCCTTTCGGGGTCGGTAAAATGAGTACTAGTTGTGCACTGGGGTCGACGTAATTGACTTGACCCCTCCTCATCCGAACTGACTGGCCTTGTGTCAAAATTTGAAATCAATATTGGCCTGAAGAGTAGTTTGCGGTTTACTCCTCGTTTGGATAATTACTACTTCATAGGTTCCGCTAGCTATGAAACATATGGGGCCTGGGTTTTATCTACTCCGTTCCTTAATTTTGGATTCATAAATTACATATTAGAAGAGAAAGGCTTGAGAATTTACAGTATAAAAATTCTACGAGTGTTGAACATTTAAATCTAACCTACCTGAAAATACGGAGCTTCATCACAGGATGTCATCAGCTGAAATAAACTTTTACGCCACATTTTTCTCCAGTTTGTGAGAAGCTTGTTTTAAGAAACAGGAACTAGCAACTATTTTCATGTGCCTTTAATAAATAATAAATGCATTCTAACAAAGTTCACCGTTAATGTACGGAAATATGAAACGAGTTCAAAAGTCGTTTAATTTCATTTCGAGCACAATTGTTAGTTTAAAATATAGAATATTCCAATAGAATATTCAAATATCTATTTAAATAAACAATGACAAAACTTTCGTCATCTCACCTTTGTTACTGTTGAAAAATATATATGAAAAAGAAGTTTACTTTTTATTGATCTTTAAACTTCATATATCTTAATAAATTGGTATTATTTTCAAATAACTCCCAATGACTCAACAAAAAATATACTGTGAGCAAGCATAGTCTTGTTTCAAAAAGTGTTGATTGATGAACGTCTAAGCAGATGGACTTCCATTCAACATTTTTTTTGGAGCTATACTGCAATACAACATATAATATTTAACAGATAAAGGTGGCGAGCTGACAGAATAGTTAGAACGTTGGGTAAGATGCTTAGCGACCTTTCTTCCTACGTTACGTTCTGAATTCAAATACAGGTTGGATCAACTTTGCCGTTCATTCTTTCGAGGTCGATAAAATAAGTAGCAGTTGAGCACTGGCGTCAATGTAATCGACTTAGCCCGAAATTGCTGGTCTTGTGCTAAAATTTGAAACCAATATTTACAGATGAAGGCGGCAAGTTGGTAGATCCACAGAGCGAACGCCGACCGACGGCGGCAGCGGCCCACGGAAGGGAGAAGACGACAACAACAGCAGGGAGGAAAAGAGAGGAGGGGACGAAACGAGCGAGTGGTGGGCGCGAACAGATTGGGCAGCGGCGGCACTTTCGTCGGGCGGTACCGCGCGGGAGCCTCTGTCGCTTTCGTTCGTTCGTCGTCGTCGTCGTCGTCCGCGCGTGCAGCCTCGCTGTTCCTCGGCGAATCTACTGCTGCTGCCGTGCTCCGTTAGGTGTC
>NC_068985.1:17811701-17814175 GCF_001194135.2 Octopus bimaculoides
CTATGATCCAGCATAGTTTGTTTTATTTTTCAATTAAGACTATGTCTGGCTTCCTATTCTCTAGCAGAAATAACAGGTTTTAATCAAGCAAATCCCCTCCAGTACTTATTCTGGTACTTAATTTATCGATCTGTTATGTCGAAAATGCTAGGTCACAGGGCTGTAAACAAACCAACACTCGTTATCAACAGACGGAGGACGAACACAAGCACAAATACACACACACACACGACGGTCTTCCACAGAGTTTCCATCCATCAAATTCACTTACAAAGCATTGATCGACCCGGAGACATAGTAGAAGGCACTTACCTACGGTGCCGTGCGGTGGGGTTGAACCCAAAATTACGTGGCTGCAAAGCAGATTTCTTAACCACACTGCCATACTTGCTCCTGTATTTAGGAGTAGTGTTTCTTTTCTCCAAGTTCATAAAAATATGTGTGCGGCGTATACCCAAACTGAAAGAGAGGTTCTGCTATGCCCAAAATAAGAATGTTCAATGTTGTGTGCCAACTTCCTCTTTGTGCAGAGCATCAACTCCTTGCCGAGATATTTGCATTTAAGTGGACACGACTTGATTTTGGTACAATTACATTGGGCTGTTCCTGTAATTCCTTCTCTCGATACAAGGAATCAGATCCTTAGCTGTAGCTTACTTTCAGTGAGTTCTTGTTAAATATTTTGTAGTATCGTGGTCAATTGAAAAGTATCTTCATATAAGAAAGTTCTGGCAATATTGGATACCGCATTCTAGATGTTATATCTGAGTAGTTTTTATATCTTATAGGATGTTATCAGGCAAGATGTATTGTATTTTCTTTTGGAAACTATTCTCGCTTAAAGCAGTGATGCATGGTTAAAAACAACTTCACTTGACGAAATTCTAGAAATGTGACGACTAATGCTATATACTAAATTTGTCAAGATTATGGGAGGGTGACTTGAAGACCTGGTAACGTAAAACAATTTTTATTTATTTATTTATTTGGCTTCCTATAAGAACAATGTTTATCTGTATTTAATTTTAACATAACATTTAAAACATTAACTACATTGATGTTGGTACTAACGGTTGTTATAAAAAACGCTTTATAAATACAGTAACAAGGTCTTCATACATACATATATACATACATCGCTTTAACGGCGGAACTCTAAAAGTAGAGTAGTGTTACCATTATACCAAAGCAATCCTTCGAATTTTCTCTATTTACATACATACATACATACATACATACATACATACATACATACATACATACATACATGCATACATACATACATACATGCATGCATCAAGCCAGCCAGTCATACATTACACGTATGTGTGTGCGTGCGTGCGTGCGTGTATGTGTCCGTGCGTGCTTTACTAAACTGTTGGAAAATGCCTGCTCGCTTACTAGAAGAGTTTGAGGGGTTTATATGTTGGCCTGTTTGTGTTCTGTTATGGTACATCCGATTTGTGTAAGAAAGACAAGAAGGAAGAAAGATTAACCTAGTCCTACCAAGCATGAAGACATTTTCATGGTGAAGGCGTGAATGTATTTTTGTGAGCGTAAGTAAACGAACGGGCACCAGTGATGGCAATTTTGTCTGCTGTTATTTCTATAGACTGAGTGGGAGTGTGAAATGTATTATAACTAGCTACTGTTTAGCAGTTGTATTTTGATTGCCTGGTTGTGGGTGCAATCGTTGTTATCAGAACCGGATGAAGGTTCCGCCATTCAGGCAAGTCGCCCAGGGCATTACCTGCTACGGGGCGCTCCGTGCTTGGGGGAGCCCCATCTTGAATGCGGATATTCAAAGGAAAATAAAACAAAAATAATAAATAAATAAACGCTTTATTTTTATCTTATATATATATATAAAATATTTGATAAACTGTAATAAATACGTTTTATATGGCTCTGTGGTGTCACTAGATGAGATGTAGGGTATTTTCTTGTGGATATCATTCACTTTAAACCCATATTGTTGTATGGTGACGCACAGTTAGAAATTTATTTCAGATGAAATTCAAGAAATGCGACTACAAATGCTATTTACTAAACTTTTCAAGTCAAAATTAGAGTGACCCAAAGACCTCGTTATACATGGTCCGGCAAAATGATCTGACACATTTGTAGGTTTAATAAAACTTCAGATACTGGGCCGAAAACAACCCTCGTGAGTTGCATGAACGCCCTTTGCATTCTCCTCGGGTGACTGTGTGGTGTGCGGTATCAGAATTCGGTATATGGGGTCCGTACTTCTTTGAAGAAGACAACGTTACAGTGACTGTGAACTCTGATCGATATTGTGAGATGCTAGAGAATTTTCTCAGACCCAAATTGAATATGCTCCACGATACGGAAAATGTTTGGTTTCAACAGGATGGGGCAACAGCCCACACTTCTCGACGTGCGATGGGAATTTTGAGGGAGATGTTTCCTGGTCATTTAATCTCATTGCGTGGTGACATCGGTTGGCCCGT
>NC_068985.1:17815696-17816835 GCF_001194135.2 Octopus bimaculoides
TGTGTGTGTGTGTGTGTGTGTGTGTGTGCAGAGAGAGAAACGACCGTGCGAACCAAAGGAGAATGGTGACGAATGGAAACAGGCTCTTTTTAACGCGTCGCACGGTCGACACAAATATATATATATGTTATAATACTATAACATAGAGAACTCACATGTGAAATGCGAGGAAATTTGCCAGCAAGGAAAAGATAGAGATGACTCAGCCGGTAAAGATGTATAACAGTAAGGTTTATTTAGAGCATTAAACTGTATGTCTGTGTGTGAGTGTGAATGCGACATAATAAAACAGAATGTAAGACAAGCCGTCAAGTAAACAAAGAGTGTGTATACAAATATATGTATGTGAATGCAAGAGATACAGAGGATAGAAAAGAGTCTGTGACACGGATAAGAAATACCAGTTCTCAGTTAAGGTACACAGTAGATTGAAAGTCTGTATATAAGAGGTTGAGGTGTTGAGGCAGAGCTAAGTCACTTGTCGTGCAGTTGAGGCTTCTATGCCGGGCCGGGCTACTTGATACAGATGGTCTTCGCAGGTGTCGAATTCTGGCTGTTATTTCGGGGTAAAACAATTCACACAAACAGTAGTGTCGAGAGAAGCTACCAACAGCAACCGCAGCTTCTCTCGAAGCTGCGGTTGCTGTTGGTAGCTTGTGTACGTGTTGACGCTGGCGACGAAGCTTGTGGTAAACAGTTGAACGATGGTGTTGATGTCGTCGCTGGAAACTGGCTGGTTGGTGTTACGTGGTCAACGACCAGACCTCAAAAGGTCTGAAGTTGCGACCAACTGGCGCGGATACAGCAGGCTATTTATAGGTACAGAGAGGCTCCAGAAAGCATCAGAAAAACACTCTCTCACGTGACCTTATTAGATGGCCACGATTGGTCGGTATGCACCCTGGCGCGAAACAGAACTGGAGACAAATGCCGCGCAAATAAGAGTCAGTCAGGGTGATGACACAGCAGGGTCCAAGGCGGGAAAGAGATCGATGTTAAGCTATCATATGATTTAAACATATAAATATATTTACTCTTGCTGATGATTAATAACAGTATTGGCGTAATGACTTTAAGTATATAGGGCAGGCATGGTTGTGTGGTTAAAAAGCTCGCTTTGCAACCAGGTGGTTTCACGT
>NC_068985.1:17816845-17819864 GCF_001194135.2 Octopus bimaculoides
GTGTGTGTGTGTGTGTGTGTGTGTGTGTGTGTGTGTGTGTGTGTGTGTGTGTGTGTGTGTGTGTGTGTGACCTACCAACATCGCTTGACAACTGATGTTGGTTTGTATGTGTTGCTGTAACTAAGCGGTTTGGCATAAGTGACCGAGGAAATAAATACGATACTTGAAAAACATTCCCAGTACTGGGGGTCGATTTGCTAGACTAAAATCCTTCAAGGCGGTGCTCTAGCATGGCCACAGTGCAAACACTGAAAAGGGATATACGATGACTGTTAAAAGAAAAATATTCGACAAGTCACGCGAGCTGCTATCAATATAAGGAACCATTCACCCCACTTGATATACTTTCACATGACTTAATAAAGATGATGAAAGAGCTACTACTGCTGCTACTAGTAAACAGACTGTCTTATTCTTTCTCACATGTAGTAGAATCTGACATTTTAACGACATAAAATTGAGATATCATACACGATGTTTACCAAATACTTGGGTGTAGCAATGAAAATTCAATGCCTTTCGATATATTTATAGTCCGGAAACGTTTATATATGGGTATATGCATGTCTGTTGTGTGTAGGGGAACTGTTGTGCAGTTAAAAAGTCCTTGACTTCAATCTAAAATAATCTAAAACAACTGGAGAATGAAGTATTTTATTCTACGACAAATAAACCCATCCCTTTACTGTATGTAGATACGCTCATGTTTGCCGTTGACTTTACATTTTTAGTCAGACCAAAGAACTTTATATTTCTTACTGGTTTCAGTCACTAGACTACTGCCATGCTGGAGCACCGCCTTAGAAGGGTTTTAGTCGAACAAATCGACCCTATGCTTATATATATATATACTTTTTATTAAAGCTGCAAATTTATCACACAACTGTTACTCTGTTTCACGTTCTCGTTCGTCGGACAGTTGTGATAAACACTGAATTTTACTCTATGTATGTATGTATGTATGTATATATAGTCTGGTACTTATTCCAGCGGTCTGTTTTACCAAACTGCTTAGTTACGGTGGACGTGAACAAACCAGCATCGGTTGTCAAGTGGTGCTGGGTGTCAGGGACATCAACACACACACACACATACATACATACATACATACATACATACATACATGCGTACGTATATTGCTAACAGCATAAGGATTTTATAAACCTTCGAGCGAACGTGAAATACTTTTTTTTTTTTGCAATAATTATATTTCGAAGCATATTTACATTATTGTTTATACTACTCAAAAAAGGATTATATTTATATGTACACATGCACGCGCAGTATGTGTGTGTGTGTGTCTTTAATATATATGACGAGTTTTTTTTCAGTTTTCGTCCACCAAATCCACTCACAAGGCTTTGGTTGGCACGAGGCAATAGTAGAAAGCACTTTACCGAAGGTGTCACGCAGTGGAACTGAACCTGGAATCATGTGGTTGGGAAACAAGCTTCTTCCCACGCACCCATGTCTGCACCTATGTAATAGGATTTTTTAAACATCGAATGGTTACGGGGTCCATCCGATTAAAATAGGAAACAGAGGGGGTCTATATGTAAAAAACAAAAACGATTGAGAAATATTGCACTAAACCATTCACTAGAATGAAGGAAATACATTCACAGTCTTTCTGATTTGGCGAACACCATTTGTTTTCTAACGAAACACTTTCAAACATGGGATACTGATAGAATGTGTCATATAAAACATCTTTTTCTCTTAGCCTTGTTAAGAAAAGTTTGTATATTTGAAGTTATTTCATGTTAAAAGTTGTCATATTTCCGTAATTTCAACCAATCACTGACGTCTATTGAGGTGAAAACAATTACTGCTGTGGTTTGTCAACAACACGTTGTGGCGGTGTAATTGGATCTTTTCCCTTGAATAAAATTACTGCCGTTGTTTGTCAACAACAACTATCGGCGGTACTGTTATTTATGACATCGTTCGTGCGTTTGTACTGGTTTTAGCTTCAGGGTTTTAGGGTTAGGGTTTTAGGGTTAGGGTTTTAGGATTAGGATTAGGGTTAGCATTAGGGTTACGAGTATTTTTGCCAAATTTGGTGAAAATCTGTTCAATACACCGCCACAGATTTTTCACCATATTTGGCAAAAATACTCATAACCCTAACCCTAAAACCCTAACCCTAAAACCCTAACCCTAAAACCCTAACTCTAAAACCCGAACCCTAACCCTAAAACCCTAAAGAATATAAAGACGGACGAAATGCTGCTAGGCATTTTACCCGATTCTGCCAGCTCACCGCTTTGTCTAACACAGCTATTGTTATGTAAGGCTCTCAGAAAAAACTTTAAAGGGATTTATTATGGTAAATCCCATAGGTTTCAAAGAAGGGGATTCGCCTCGTATAGTTTCATAGAAAGTTCTGTGCTTGTTTATACACGGAACCTTGTGGTTAGGAAACAAGCTTCTTATCGCACAACCACGCCTATAATAACTCAAATTTAATAAGTTGGACAACACTAAAATGACGGATAATAAAGAGCGATCTTAAAATGCAAATTGCTACTTAATACCATTATTCTTGTTATTGCTATTTTTGCCAGTATTGTACTGTTCTTAACAAGATCTGGTTTCTTACTAAATCACCATTTTATTTACTACTGAAACATACTCACTTATACTTAACCATTCGTTTAATTTGTTCATTGCAGTATTTCCCACTATCTTATGTTACTAATTGACGTTGCTCTCTGCATAAAATCATAGCAATTAAGTTTAGTCTGTATGTCTTCTCTTCCCGATTAAAGTTTTAATGTTTATTTTGACAGGCCAGTTGCTTGGTGGCCAGACTGAAAAATAATGATATTGACGTAGTTTGTTCTTTTCGTCATCCTCTGTACAATTATTATTTTATCAAATTTTCAGAAGGCCTTAAAGGTTTTTATTGCCCAGATAGCGTGATCACATGCAGCGTATGAGTAATGAAAATAAGGCGATCACCTGTTTCATATGAATTATAGATTAAAGAAGTGAAAGCGCGTGGCTTAGTGGTTAG
>NC_068985.1:17820091-17825386 GCF_001194135.2 Octopus bimaculoides
TCATATCCTGGATATTCCACAAGGTCAAAGGGTGGGAAAGTCAAGAGGATGTATATGTCTGCTCATGACTACGTAGAAATCTAAAACACTTAGAGAAAGCGTGGAACATATTCCAAAGTCATATTCCTTTGTGAACGACAACTGGTTCTTTATTGAAGGCGCATGACTCAATGGTTAGAGCATCGGGCTCACAATCATGAGGTAATGAGTTCGATTCCCGGACCGGGCTGCGTGTTGTGTTCTTGAGCAAGACACTTTATTTCACGTTGCTCCAGTTCACTCAACTGTAGAAATGAGTTGTGACATCACTGAGATCAAGCTGTATCGGCCTTTGCCTTTCCCTTGGCGTAGAGAGGGGAGGCTGGCATGCATGGGCAGCTGCCGGTCTTCCAGAAACACCCTTGACAGGACTTGTGCGTCGGAGGGGAACTTTCTAGGTGCAGTCTCATGGTCATTCATAACTGAAGGGGGTTTTACCCTTTATCCTCCTCCTCCTCGAATCGAAGTTCAACAATATGTGCTGATGCACACCCTCTCACATCCATGCAGGCTGGTTGGTACATATTTTGTTATTCCAATAATAATGAATATATAACCTGGATGTAAAGCTGAAAGTGTGGTTTAGATATCAGGTGTTATCATTTACTTGTCTCAGTTATTAGACCGCGGCCATGCTGGGGCACCGCCTTGAAGAATTTTTAGTGAGCAAATCGACCCAGTACTCTTTTGCCAAACTGCTAAGTTGCGAGGACGTAAACAAACCGACACAGGTTATCAAGCGATGGTGGAGGACAAACACAAACACATACACACATTATATATACGACGAGCTTCTCTCAGTTTCCATCTATCAAATCCACTCACAAGGCTCTGGTCGGCTCGAGTCTATAGCAGAAGACACTTATCCAAGGTTCTACTATGTGGGACTAGACCTGGAAACATGTGGTTGGAAAGCGAACCTCTTATCACACAGCCATATTTTTTTTTATGAAGAATCTATAGATATTTTTACCTCCTGTAATTTCTGACCACAGTGGTGATGTATGGTCAGCTAATTTTCACAATAGAATGTGTTTTTATTTTGTGGTCTGAACAAAGATGGGTGACTACGTATAAACTATCCCTTGGCTAGTTTACATTCGGTGGAAAATTCAGCGGGAATGCTCCACCAATATTCTTAAGCCTAGTAATATATAATTTTTTTTCAAAAGGTCTCTCAGCAAGCATAAAAATTTATCTACGTTACTTTGTTGTATATCGGGTGAGTCATTGCACGAGTTCACATCAATCATCTTGCAAACCAAATATAAAAGTGAAATATCTATATTACGTTTGCTGCTCGGCAAAAACATTCATATATTGAATAATCTTTTCTACTCTAGGCACAAGGCCCGCCATTTTGGGGGAGGGGGCCAGTCGATTAGATCGACACCAGTACGCTACTGGTACTTAATTTATCGACCTCGAAAGGGTGAAAGGCAAAGTCGACCTCGAAAGGATGAAAAGCAAAGTCGACCTCGGCGGAATTTGAATTCAGAACGTAAAGACAGACGAAATATATTTTCTACTCTAGGCATAAGGCCCGAAATATTTGTGGAGGGGGTGGGCAGTCGATTAGATCGATTACAGTATGTAACTGGTACTTAATTTATCGACCCCGAAAGGATGACAGGCAAAGTCGACCTCGGCCGAATTTGAACTCAGAACGTAAAGACAGACGAAATGTATTGAATGATGTAATCGAAACGAAAATGTTAAGTAGTTGTACTGTAATTGCTACCATAGCAACAGATAGGTTTTCTTGACGTTCACAAACACCCAGAAAGACACTTAGATATCTAAACGGCATGAAAGAAAAAGTACGTGTACCTGCTGACTGTTTCCTGTTCTGTTGTTTATGCAGTGGTAATTGCAAGTAGGTAGATTTGACTTTTCACTTCGTTGGCTAATTTTAGGGCTGAAGAAGTAATTTTTTTTTTTGTATTTTTATATTCATATTGAATACTACCTTCATATATATACATGTATATACATATATACATACATACATACATACATACATACATATATATATATAATATAAATACATACATACATATATGTCTGTGGGTGTCTGTGTGTGTACATATACATATACGTACATATACAAACATAAAAGGCATTTATCTACAATCGTTTTATGTGTCTATTCTTTTACTTGTTTTAGTCATTTGACTGCGGCCATGCTGGAGCACGGTGGTATCATATGTGTATTTATGTTATTAATAAATACATATGTGTAATTTTATATACATGCATATATATATATATATATATATATATTCTATTTCGACGGACGAAGGGATGAGGGACAGTGTCCATAATCATTGTATGCGCTCCTTTACTGATGAGGTTAACTTGAACATCAGTAGATTATTATTATTATTATTATTATTATTATTATTAAGAAGGCGGCGAGCTGGTAGAATCGTTAGCACGCCGGACGAAATACTTAGCGAGACTTCGTCTCTCTTTGTGTTCCGAGTTCAAGTTCTGTCGAGGTCGACTTTACCATTCATCCTTTCGGGGTCGATGAAATAAGCACCGATTAAGTACTGGAGTCGATTTAATCGACTAACTCTTCCCTTTGAAACTGCCGGCCCTGTGCCAAAATTAGAAAGAATTATTATTGTTGTTGTTGTCGGAGCATTGTCGCAAGTTCAGAAGTTCTCCAATGACTCACCCAACAATTATCTCTCCAACTCACTACACCGATTGAATTACTACATTGCTAGAAAAAATTCTGAGGGCTTCAGTAATTGTGTAGTACTTGGCAACATCCTGAATCTATCGAAATTAAAGATGATGATCAGTGTGTGAACAGCTCTTACTCCGTAGGATGGTTTACAGGGAATTTTGATAGGATTTAGTTTATGTTCACTGCTGTTGGACTTATCACCCTTTTCTATGAACTCTCCTTTGCAGTATACAACTTGTCCAGAATTTGTAATTTCCTGATTGGAGTACGATAAAGATCTGTTCTTTCAATTGCTATTTTCAACTTATACATACATCTAAAAATATACATACAACCTCTAACACAGATGACATTACACTCATATCTTCTCGATATTCTTGAGAAACACTTTAAACGGCAACCCTACATGAATCATTTAGAATTCTTGTTGAGTATAATAGTTGTATTTGCTGTGTTGCTGGTAAAAAGGTAACAGCGGATTCGATAGGGGCTAATTTGAGTTTGTTGTATAGCTCAGATACAACCATTATAGTCAACAATATAAGCATCTCTCTCTCTCACACACACACACACACACACACACACACGACAAACATCTTATGAACGACATACAGCTAACTCTTCTACAACATTTACAGCACGCAGTATTCTTACAGCCACCACATTTGGCCTTAGTGTGGGTTAGTTCACATTACTCCGTAAGGAGCTTCCCGGTTTCTCTGGTGGCGTATCCACTCCTTCCTGGACGCGAATCCGGTCCATCGCAGAATTACTCATTTTTGCCAACTGAGTGGACTGGAGCAACGTGAAATGAAGTGTTTTGTTCATGAACATAACGCATTGCCCGGTCCAGGAACCGAAACCACAATCTTACGATCGTGAGTACAACACTTTAACCACTAAGCTGTGCGCCTCCAATTGGCCTTAGTGTATAATATATTTCAGTTATCAAGGATTATGCTAATCTATCCTTCATATGTTTACACATACACGAAACACCTATAGGCTAACTAGACAACCAAGCAAAATTCTAAAAACGAAAGATCACATGGAAATGCAAGAAGGGAAGTTTGATATACTTGTTGAACCATGTGATCTATCCTGATGATCACGTAAACCATGGAAGCAGTTGAATAGAATGATTGAACGAGTACATACCGGTTTTAAACGATGGGAACGAAGGGGAAAGAAAAAGAGAAAGAAGAAAAAGTAAGAAGGTTGTAACAGCTAAGCTTTGACAAATACCCGAAAATAGAGTCTGTCGAAGTATTTGTGGGAGAACATAAGTAATGCCAAATTGCTTATGATTGCCAGTAATATATCTTCAAATGAGAGGTACATATATTTTTTTAAACTGGTAGAAAGTGCCGAAAAGGAGCTATGATTGTATATGGTGCAAGTCACTGCGGCTCAAGTAATTTGACTATTTCGAGTAAAATTAGTAAATAGATAAATAAATAACTGCCAGAAGTCGGCAATAGTCTAACATATAGTCACAAAGGAAAGTCAACTGGACTAATAGAACAGCTATATTTTGATAAATGTCATAAGACTACAAACCCAGAAAACGTCGACAGTCTTAAAGAGAAAGTAAATTGCAATAAATCTTCAGTAAACAATTTCAATGAAAATATTGGTTGTAAATGTCATTGTCGTAAGCAGTTTACAATTTAACTAACCAACAACTGGAGTGTTGCTAACTTCGTCCATACCGTTGACATTAAGAAGCATTGACATTCTACGAACGATGAATGCTTTTAAATGGCACTGAAACACCTCTGGCGACAACATGGCAATT
Organism: Octopus bimaculoides; assembly: GCF_001194135.2. Classification (NCBI taxonomy): domain Eukaryota; kingdom Metazoa; phylum Mollusca; class Cephalopoda; order Octopoda; family Octopodidae; genus Octopus; species Octopus bimaculoides. The sequence goes on from NC_068985.1 coordinate 17,824,627, forward strand.
GTAAGATATTTCTATAACCTTGGTTTTGAATACGAAAAATATGTTAACCTGTAACAAACCTCAAACGTAGTCCTTTGTGTATGTGTGTGTGTGTGAAGGAGACAAAGGGACAAAATTAAATTTGGGGCGAGACTGCTAGGATTTTACCTTCTCTCTGACTTTATTATTATTATTATTATTATTATTATTATTATTATTATTATTATTATTATTATCATGATTATTATTATTATTATCATGATTAGTATTGTTGTTGTTGTTATTATTATCATTATTATTATTATTATTATTATTATCATTATTATTATTATTATTATTATTATTATAATCCTTATTATTATTATTATTATTATCATCATTATTAGTATTGTTGTTGTTATTATTATTATTATTTTTATTTTTATTATTATCATTATTATTATTATCATTATTAGTATTGTTGTTGTTGTTGTTGTTATTATTATCATTATTATTATTATCATTATTAGTATTGTTGTTGTTATTATTATTATTATTATTATTATTTTTATTATTATCATTATTAGTATTGTTGTTGTTATTATTATTATTTTTATTATTATTATTATTATTATTATTATCATTATTAGTATTGTTGTTGTTGTTATTATTATCATTATTATTATTATTATTATTATTTTTATTATTATCATTATTAGTATTGTTGTTGTTATTATTATCATTATTATTATTATTATTATTATTATTATTATTATTATCATTATTAGTATTGTTGTTGTTA
>NC_068985.1:17825612-17828142 GCF_001194135.2 Octopus bimaculoides
TTATTATTATTATTATTATTAAGGTGGCGAGTTGGAAGAATCGTTGGTACCCCGGGCAAAATGCTTCGCAGCATTTCGTCCGTTTTTACATTCTGGGTTTAAATGCCACCGAGGTCGACTTTGCCTTTTATCCTTTCGGGGTCCATAAATTAAGTACCAGTGAAACACTGGGGGTCGATGTAATCGACTAGTCCCCTCCCACAACATTTCAGGCCTTGTGCCTTTAGTAGAAAGGATTATTATTATTATTAACGTGGTAAGCTGGTAGAATCGTTAGTGCGCCGGAGAAAATGCTTAGCGGTATTTCGCCCGTCGCTACGTTCTGAGTTCAAATTCCGCCGAGGTCGACTTTGTCTTTCATCCTTTTGGGGTTGATGAAATAAGCACCAGTTGAACACTGGGATCGATGCAATCAACCATTCCCCTCCCCCAAATTCCAGGCCTTGTGCCTATACTAGAACGGATTATTATTATTATTATTTAGCCCTTAAGAACTTTAAAATAACTTTTAAACTTTTGTAAAAGAAAATAAAAAAAATTAAAGTGTAAAAATATTTTTTCCATGTTTGTTTCATTGAGTTTAGTTAAGATTTGTATAAATACATTTGTTCTGACTCTTATACTGCACACATACAAAACTATGTACAATTTAGAAGGCAGGTTGTGTACAGAAATATGAGTCGAACTATTTTTGTTGTTTTTTCAATTAATACCAATAGCAAATTTCTATGTCCAGAGACTTTGAAGAAAAAATGTTCATTTCGCGAACAGATAGGACATCACACTGTAAGGAAATCGAATCAAGGGATTTTGAAGGCTGTTTGGGACAATGGAGTACGACACCCTCTCATTCTGAGACACAATCAGTTCAGCTAGTTTTTACAACGAATTCCTCTAGTTTCAACAACGAATTTATCTGGGTTCATCTGGCTTCTACAACGAACAAGTTCATCTGGCCTCTACAACGAACGGATTCATCTGGTTTCTACAACAAACGGGTTCATCTGGCTTCTACAACGAACGGATTCATCTGGCTTCTATAACTAACAGGTTCATCTGGCTTCTACATGCACATCTAATTCCCATATTCCATAAGTGTAACAGGTTCCTACAAGTGCAGATGGCTTATATACAGCAAGTACGGATGTATTCTATATTTCTAAACTGGTTTAAAGACGGATCTGTGTTTAATTACCATGAATTTGAAAACTAATCAATTCCCAATCAACATCAAATTGCAAACAAGATACGAGCGACTAAAAACATTATATAAAAACAAACAAAAAGAAAAGGAAAAGATATAGTATAAACACTCCTATCGTTGGATACTTGTATCATATAATCCAAACCGATGATCGCATGAGTCATATTATATTTAGTGAGGCTAGAAATTCGACGAGGAAAATGAACTAGGAAGTTGAATAGAGTAGTTGAATGAGATCGGACTTATTCAATGGTTTGTTATCGTAGAAAGCTCCAACCCGTATTATCTCTGGTACGACGTTCACCATTATCCAAGATGGTCTTTTATTTTTAATATTTAAAAAAAATATATATCGTTTACCCGGTGGTGTGGTTAGTATGGATATGTAGTGCACTGTTATGTGCTCTTCGTAGTTTATTGTGGTTTGTTATGAAGAGATTTGGGGTCCTAGTAAGACTACTACTACTACTACTTCTCTTCCTTGCTTCCTTGCTTCCTTCCTTACTTCCTTCCTTCCCCATTCTCCTTCTCCTCCTGTTTGCTACATATTTTATACATCTAATACCCTCATCTCAGCCTATTTATGGTCTGTTTCCCAAAGTTATCATTACATTACCAAAGAATCATGCCAGCCGCATATTTTATGCATCTTATGTTCTCGTCTCACAACTCTGTCGCATCATTCTTTTTATGCATAATTTACAGGGAGAAAGAAGAAAAAAAATATCAATTCAACACTCGGTCGCGCATCATAACAAGTTCAACAGAACCTACTGAAGCAAGCCAACACGCTCACCGCCTTACCACGGGCGATGGCGAGGCTAAGGCGTTGGAACAGCCAAGCACTCTCACGGGCATCACCTGACACCTCTGTGAGGCAAGCCGCTAATGATGACATGAACTTCGCTATCAGCGGCCCAGCCCCTCCAAACGTCTCAAACGCCACAGGCTGGAAGAAATAATTCTCGGACAAGTCCAATGCTTAAGGATTTTGTTCCGTTCGTCTACGTAAGCAATGATCCTCCCATTTACCGCAGTATCCAGGATGTGGGGGAGAGTAAAGGAGTCACTGACTATGGCGTCGCAGATCAGGCATCTAATTCTTACCCAGGGATAAAGGGTAAGACCATCTGGTCTCTTCCCATCATTTCTGGATAATCCTGCTGGCTTCAGAATAGAAAGGATATTAACCCGAGCCAGGGCCCGCTGAATGGTTAGGTTTAGCTCGGTGTGATGAGCGAAGCGACCAGCAGTTTAGGCCACAAGACAAACCATGAAGGCCTGTGAAGTCGAGGGGCTTATCACAGCGACATCTCAATATTCCAT
>NC_068985.1:17829296-17831433 GCF_001194135.2 Octopus bimaculoides
GTGTAAAAGGAAACAAACATATAAAAAGAAATTTTATTCATAAACTTGATCGGTTTGTACTTTAGCCACTGCCGGGTAGTGTGTTTAATTTGTTTACTGAACACCGCCGCGAATTCCCCCTTGTTTTTCAAACCCCACCCCCGCTAAATCACAAAATAGGGGCGGTGAGATATGCTTTATTTTGCAAATCCTGGCAGTAACACTGAAGTTGGAAGCAGGATAATAATCTAATTCTACACTTTATCACATTCAAGAATATAAACACGTTTTTAAGCGCAACACACGCGGAAACAAAAAGAAACACTACCTTTTACCCGACACTGTCATTCACACAGTGCTCTCTCTCCCTTGTGTGAAGCTTCCTATCTCGGACATGTGAGCATGCGCACAACAGCTAAATACCGCGTCGCTGGAACTGTGAAATGCACAATTTTATACAAGGACTTTTGTATTTTTTTCATAAACTAAGGGATGGCTACTGACATTAAGCTTAAGGATTATATAATGTACAAGTTAGTTGGCACTCCGTCGCTTACGACGTCAAGGGTTCCAGTTGATCCCTTCAACGGAACAGCCTGCTCGTGAAATTAACGTGCAAGTGGCTGAGCACTCCACAGACCTTTAACGTAGTTCTCGGGGATATTCAGCATGACACAGTGTGACAAGGCTGACCCATTGAATTACAGGCACAACAGAAACAGGAAGTAAGAGTGAGAGAAAGTTGTGGTGGAAGAGTACAGCAGAGTTCGCCACCATCCCCTGCAGGAGCTTCGTAGAGCTTTAGGTGTTTTCGCTCAATAAACACTCACAACGGCCGGTCTGGGAATCGAAACCGCGATCCTATGACCGCGAGTCCGCTGCCCTAACCACTGGGCCATTGCGCCTCCACTGTACAAGTATAAAGAAAGAATTAAACAAAAAAGGACTCATTATATTGAATGTTATCGATAATATCGAGTGGAAATAGGGGGTGCTGCAGTTCCGCAGTTCCTATGCACGAGTCGCCACTGGTTGCCACTAATCCTCACGCTGCCGAAACAACACGGGCGATTGTATCTGATTTTTGAATGGAACTCTTATAACATCCCCTCCTGATAGATTTATATATCAACAAATAAGTATGTTAGATATAACTTGTTTTTAAGTGTATGTATACTTAGAAACCGTTCTAATCATAACGCGAGAAGTGAATAGAAGATAGGTCATCAACACTGCTCAGAGATTTAGCTAGCGATCAAGCAAGTAACCTCTCTTTATAGTTTAGAATGTAATAAAAATTTATCCTTCGTATATATGAAAGAAACCGGCATTCTCAGAATATATTCATATCATTTCTCCCAACAACAACAACAACAGCAATAACATCATCATCATCATCATCATCATCATCATCATCAACAACAACTTCCTAAATAATTGTTTCAAATTTTCGCACAACAATTTTGAGGGGAGAGGATAAGTCGATTACATTGAACCCTTGCATATTTTCTCACACCCTAACAGTTCCGCCAGCTCGCCACCGTGAACTTCCTAAGTAATGCTGTCAAATTTTGGTAAAATGCCTGCAATTCTGAAGGAAGAGGATAAGTCGATTACATCGACCCAGTGAGCAACTGGTACTTATTTTATCAACCTCAAAAGGATGAGAGACAAAGATGACCTCAGCGGAATTTGAACTCAAAACGAAGAGAGCCGAAAGAAATGCAGCTAAGCATTTTATCCGGCGTGAAAACTATTCTGCCAGTTCGCTGCCTTTAACTTCTTAAATAATCTTTCCTACTACAGCCCCAAGGCCTGAAATTTAGTGGGAGGGGCCCTGTCAATTATATAGACCTTAGTGCTTCACTGGCGCTTATTTTATCGACCCCGAAAGAATGAAAGGCAAAGTCGACCTCGGCGGAATTTGAACTCAGAATGTAAAGACTGACGAAATACTCCTAGGCATTTCGCCCGGCGTGCTGACGTTTCTTATTTCTTTATTGCCCACAAGGGGCTAAACATAGAGGGGACAAACAAGGAGATTAAGTCGATTAGATCAACCCCAGTGCGTAACTGGTACTTTATTCATCGACTCCGAAAGGATGAAAGGCAAAGTCGACCTCGGCGGAATTTGAACTCAGAACGTAACGGCAGACGA
>NC_068985.1:17835746-17837560 GCF_001194135.2 Octopus bimaculoides
ATATATATATATATATATATATAATGCAAGAGAGTTAAGGGTTGAGGATTCAACCCACTAAGGGATAGTATCTATAGGCCTAGCGAATCATGCATGTACCCCCATTTAAGCATTCCATCTGCTAATTACTCCAGCAGGAACTATTCGGATAGAATGGGGCATGCCAACGCTAGGCCGAAACAGCTGTAGGTTTCTGTTTATTCTCAAATTCCTAATGCACTGTTTATTTGTAACCTCGATTGTTAATATAACATGGTATGTCATAAGCATTTGTATGTTGTCGTTTTTGTCATTTTAGTTACAAAATAAGTTAATTAACTCAACAGAATACACTGTCTGCAAGTCGATGGGTACCACACATTCTCCTCCATTTTCTAATTGCTATGTATATATATATATGTGTGTGTGTGTGTGTGTGTGTGTGTGTGTGTGTGTGTGTGTGTGTGTGTGTGTGTGTGTGTGTGTGTGTGTGTGTGCATATATATATATATATATGTATGTATGTATGTATGTATGTATGTATGTATGTATGTATGTATGTATGTGTGTGCATATGTTTGTCTGTCCCCCCAACTTCGCTTGACAACCGATGGTGGTGTGCTTGCGTCCCCGTAACTTAACGGTTCGGCAAAAGCGACCGATAGAATAAGTACTAGGTTTACAAAGAATAAGTCCTGGGGTCGATTTGGTCGACTAAAGGCGGTGCTCCAGCATGGCCGCAGTCAAATGACTGAAACAAGTAAAAGAGTAAAGTTATTTTGACAAACCACAATCAGCAAACCTTATCAGACATAAATTATGTGGCATTGCGTTATCTCACAGTAGGGTGTGATTCAGAGCCTATTTAGTTGCTAATTCTAGAAGGTCAAGCGACCTCTTAGAAGCCTCTTTGTTGGCTTGTTTAACTAATGCAATAAAAGCGAACACATTTAGCCCTGAATATCAAAATTTTAATTACTTTCATTAGCTCGTTATTGGAACCTCACTAGCGATCTTTCGTTTTGACTTGCAGAACTGTCATCTGGGTTCGTTAATATCCGCAAAAATCTTTTATTTATTTACTTTTGCCTTAAAGTAGAGGAGAAAGTGAAAGATGTATGTACGTGTATATGAAATGGACGTGTGTGTGTGTGTGTGTGTGTGAGAGAGAGAGAGAGAGAGAGAGGGAGAAAGAGAGTGAGTGAAGGGATGTGTTGTCATGTATACGTACATACATCAATGCATATGCATACAACATTTTTGTATGTACATGAGCGTGTGTGTGTGTGTATGTAAGAGAGAAACGGAGAGAGTGAGTGAGTGAAAGTGTGTGTTCTCATGTATGTTTAAGTGGCCTCTCACTCACACACACACACACACACACGTCAATTTCATATACACGTTCATACATCTTTCACTTTCTCCTCTCTTTCACTTTAAAACAAGCGTAAATAAATAAATAAATTTTACGGAAATTAACGAACAAAACAGCTGATCCGGATGACAGTTTGCTGACAACTTTGCGAGGTATAACGAAACGTAACCGCCAGGGTACAATATGCACCTGTTTACTAGAAAAAAGAGTTAAAACCCTTCAAAGCCACGCATCTCTCGCTATATGTAAACGTTTTCTGAGCGTGTTTACATATAGTGAGACTTTGGAGAGTTTTAACTCTTCTTTCTAGCAAATAGGTGCATATTGTACCCTGACTTTTAATATATATTTTGCATATTCTGTTATGTTTGTTGGCCACTTTATCATGATTTTTTAAAGATAATAACTTATTTCGAGTACACACACACACACACACACACACACACACACACACACACAC
>NC_068985.1:17838757-17843122 GCF_001194135.2 Octopus bimaculoides
ACACACACACACACACACACACACACCACACACACACACATCTATCTATCTATCTATCTATCTATCTATCTAGTGTGTGTGTGTGTGTGTGTGAAGGCGCGTGGCTTAGTGGTTAGGCTATTTAATTCGCGATCGCAAGGCCGTGAGTTTGATTCCCGGCGGCGTGTTGTGTCCTTGAGCAACACACTCAGCTGACAGAAATAAAATGAGTAGAACCTGTATTTCGAGAATCCAGGTAAAAAAAAAAGTCACAGGGGTTTTGTTCGGGAGGGTTTTGTCCGAGGGGATTTGTCCTAAGGGCGCTTTGTCCGGATCTCATAAATTAATTGTGACTTTTCTTCCTGTGACTTTATTACCGGCCACTATATATTAATTGTGACTTTTTTTTCCAAGCCAAAATTGTGACTTTATTACTGCGACTTTTTTCCCAGTGATTTTATTACCGGTCACCGTATTTCGAAGGGCCGCCTCGTCACATTACGAGCCGGCTGTTCCGTTGCGATCGTAACATATGTAAAACAACAAAAATAAGAATGGAAACAATCACATCTTTAATTGGTGGTTACGATATTTGGATTAGCTTATCGTACCTTGGATGTTAATTCTGCCCGAATTTATCGGCATCTGATTGTCGGATGTGGTTAACCAAGTTCGTTTAACATGGAGCGGCTTATTGATACCTGCTTGGATATTGCAGCTGTTCTTCAGTTTTTCTAAGCCCTGTAAAAGAACTCGGAAGGTTGGGCCTTCAACGAGGCCTTTCGCGATACCCTTAAAGCGAGGAACTTTTCAGCACCCTCTTGTTAATAAAGAAGATAGTACAGACATATTGCACTTGGGCCAACGACCTCAAATTACTCAGTTCTGTAGGTAACCCCCAGGATTCTTACTTCGTATTTGTAGCTTTTGAAACGCATATATCGTCGTAATCTCGTGATGTTTAAAAATAACTTTATTTTAGATATTATTGCAATATAATAGCAATAGAAATTATTGAATCTCTGCGTAGCTGTGTGGTAAGAAGCTTGCTTCCCAACCACATGGTTCCAAGTTCAGTCCCATTGCGTGGCGCTTTGGGCAAGTGCCTTCTACTATTGCCACGGGCTGACCAAAGCCTTGTGAAAGGATTTGGTTAACGGAAACTGAAACCAGCCCGTCATACCGTCGTATATATATATACACACACATATATATATATGTGTGTGTGTGCGTGTATCTTTGTCTGTGTTTGTTCTCTCATCACCACTTGACAATCGGTGTTGGTGTGTTTACGTCCCCGTAACTTAACAGTTCGGCAAAAGAGACCGATAGAATAAATACTACTAGACTTTAAAATAAGTCCTGGAGTCGACTTGTTCGACTAAAATCAGCCAAGGCGGTGCTCCAGCATGGCCGCTGTCAAATGACTGAAACAAGTTAAAAAATAAAAGAATAAGATGCGGCCGTTAGAAGAAGCTATCGTGGAAACGAGCTGAAAAGCACGTACACCATCTGCAGTAAACCCGAAAAGAGCATAACAAATATTTATTTTAAATTCTTAGAAGTTGTTCATAAATCTAAAATGACACGAAAACAATACTTATAACCTGTGTTCTATGTTATCGTATCAGCCACACATTTGCGCCCTGACTACCACGTTTAATTCCACTAAGAGAAATCCCGATATCTACTAATAAACATTCTTTATCTCGTATTACGGGTTCGTTCGCTAATAATTCTCGACGGGTTCTTTGAAAGAATAAGGCCTTCAATCAAAACTCAGCCACCGTCCTCAAAGGGAGCTGTAACGGGAATCAATAATTTAAAAGCAGCTGTTACGCTTTCCGTCAAGGCTAAAATAGGCGAACATACGCCATTTACTGGTGAAAGTAGGTCGCTCTACTCAAAATGAAAGTATTAGGAGTGCAACATCCTTTTTCTCGGTAACTAAATTCTGATGATTAAAAAATCATTGCTCGGCAGAAAATTCCCCACAAAAGAACAACAAAATGCTTATGTGGTAGTTAAAGCATCACTTTCAAGCAAACGATTTACCCTAGTGACTGGTCAGAAACCCATAGATCATCATCATCATCATCATCGTCATCATCATCAAATCATCGTCATCGTCATCGTCATCATCATCATCGTCATCGTCATCATCGTCATCATCGTCATCACCGTCATCATCATCATTATCATCATCATCATCATCATCAACAACCCTGGACATCACTGTCTTCGAGTCGAAGGACACGCAGGGCTGGTTATCCAGTTTCCATGGTGTATGAAGTGATCGAGATCACTGAACGGGAAACCAGTCCCATCCAGTCCAGTCCAGTCCGTCAGGGAGTTATTTATTCACAGCTGAGTGGACACTGGGGCAACGTGAAATGAAGTTTCTAGCTCAAGAACACAACGCACCGCTGGTCCGAGAATCGAAACCGCCATCTTACTACCTTGAGTGCAAACACCCTAACTACTAGGCCTTCACCCATAGGTTACAAGATTTTAAAATGAGAAAATACTGCACCGGTGATTAGTACTTGGAGTCCCTAATCCCTAAACCTTATGAGTCCTAGGACTCGAGACTCATAGTGTCGGTAATCTGGTTTACTTGACGTATAAGTGACCGAGTCACAACTCTTTCTACCCCTCCTCATCAACAGGACGCTAGTTCAATCCGTCACGGGGTAACTCATTTACGAGTGGACACTGAAGCAATGTGAAATGAAGTTCTTTGCTGAAGGACACAACGCCACCGTCTGAGAATCGAAACCAAGATCTTGCCACATCCAAATCACTAGGCCACGCGCCTTCACTCCTTGGTTGTTGTTGGCACTCCGTCGCTTACGACGTCGAGGGTTCCAGTTGATCCGATCAACAGAACAACCTGCTCGTGAAATTAACGTGCAAGTGGCTGAGTACTCCACAGACACATGCACCCTTAACGTAGTTCTCGGGGATATTCAGCGTGACACAGTGTGACAAGGCTGACCCTTTGAATTACAGGCACAACAGAAACAGGAAGTAAGAGTGAGAGAAAGTTGTGGTGAAAGAGTACAGCAGGGTTGGCCACCATCCCCTGCCGGAGCCTCGTGGAGCTTTAGGTGTTTTCGCTCAATAAACACTCACAACGCCCGGTCTCCTTGGTTATAAGGTTTTAAAATGAGAAAATACCGCATTGGGGATTAGAACTGAAGCTGTTCTCTTACATCTAATATTATCCTGGATTCTTTAATGGTTTTGAAAATACATTGTCGTGTATGTGACTTTTGCGATGTTATTTCGCAGAATAACCTCTTAGGATTTCATAAATCTGTGTGCTATCCTTGTGTTAGGAAATCTCATTAATCGGTGGACGATATTAAACTTGTTTTTTTCTTTTTTTCGTTGCCACATTTACCAACAATTAAAATTACAATACTTATCGTCCGGAACTACATTACTTCATCAGATCCGTGGCTAGGAGTGGTTGTGTGGTAAGTAGCTTGCTTACCAACCACATGGTTCCGGGTTCAGTTCCGATGTGTGACACTTTGGGCAAGTGTCCTCTACTGTAGCCTCGGGCCGACCAAACCATTGTGAGTGGATTTGGTAGACGGAAACTGGAAGAAGCCCGTCGTGTACACACACACACACACACACACACATACATATATATGTGTGTGCGTGTGCGTGTGCGTATGTGTTTGTGTGTCTGTGTTTTACCCCGACCATCGCTTGACAACCGATGCTGATGTGTTTACATCCCCGTAACCTAGCGGTTCGACAAAAGAACCAAGAGTGGCTGTGCGGTAAGTAGCTTGCTTACCAACCACATTGTTCCGGGTTCAGTCCCACTGCGTGGCACCTTGGGAAAGTGTCTTCTACTATAGCCTCGGGCCGACCAAAGCCTTGTGAGTGGATTTGGTAGACGGAAACTGAAAGAAGCCCGTCTTATATATGTATATATATATGTGTGTGTGTGTGTGTTTGTGTGTCTGTGTTTGTCCCTCCAGGAAGACGATTTTGACTAAAACTCCTTTGAAAGTGGTGCTCCAGCTTGGTCACACTCCAGTGACTGAAACAAGTACAGTAATCCCTCGCCGTATCGCGGTTCACCTGTCGCGGTTTATTATTTAAGCGCGCGCGCGCGCTCACACACACACACACACATATATGTGTGTGTGTGTGTGCGTGTGTACACGACGGGCTTCTTTCAGTTTCCATCTACCAAATCCACTCACAATGCTTTGGTCGGCCCGAGGCTACAATAGAAGATACTTCCTCCGTGGTTGTTGTTGATCCTTTTTTGCCCCTTGTGGAACATAGGGCCGGTTTTCCCGGTTTCTATGGCGTATGTGTTCCCCCCTAGCTTTTACCCAGGAACAGGAAGAAAGAGTG
>NC_068985.1:17843586-17846148 GCF_001194135.2 Octopus bimaculoides
TCCCCCTAAACTTGAAGATTACCTAAAATAAATATATACAAATTATAAAAATAATATTAAAAAACATACGATACAGTACTGTTTCTACTTCGCGGATTTTTACCTATTACGGGGTGGGGGGGGGAGGTTGGAGCATAACACCCGCGATTAATAAAGAGGTAAACAAGGAAGAAGAAGAAAAGAATAAAACACAAAAAGAAATGAAAAAGAAACAAAAAACGAATATGTAAAAGAGGAAGAGAAGAGAAAGAAAAGATAAAAAGGAGAAGAAAAGAGAGAACAGAGAGAATAAGGAGGGGATATCTTGCGTTTATGCGTTGTTACATCATGTTGTCGGTGTTGTGGTTACATTGTAACGCAAACTGTTAAAAGTGAATATCGAACAAGGATACATATTTGAGAAAGAAAAGCTGAAATAGAAAGTATCAAATAGAATGGATACGTGGTGCAAGACAAAGTTGGATTAGAGAGATAAAGGGGGAAAGGGAACGTATGAAAGATAAAGGGGGGAAAGGGAATGTATGAGAGAAACAGGCATATAGACGAGAAAAGAAAACATACACACACGCACACATCCACACATACACACACACATACATATACGACGGGCTTCTACCAAATCCTAGTGGAGGCGTGATGGCCCAGTGGTTAGCGCAGCGGACTCGCGGTCGTAGGATCGCGGTGTCGATTCCCAGACCGGGCATTGTGAGTGTTTAATGATCGAAAACACCTAAAGTTCCACGAGGCTCCGGCAGGGGATGGTGGCGAACCCTGCTGTACTCTTCCACCACAACTTTCTCTCACTCTTACTTCCTGTTTCTGTTGTGCCTGTAATTCAAAGGGCCAGCCTTGTCACACTTTGTGTCACGCTGAATATTCCAGAGAACTACGTTAAGGGTACACGTGTCTGTGGAGTGCTCAGCCACTTGCACGTTAATTTCACGAGCAGGCTGTTTCTGTTTTTCTACCAAACCCACTCACAAGGTTTTGGTCAGTCAGAGGTTACAGAAGATATCTTACCCTAGGTGCTACGCAGTAGGAGTGAACCCCGAACCATGTGGTTTGGAAGCAAACTTTTACCTCACAGCCACGCTGGAACCTTTTTATTAATTAATTAATTTATTTATATTTTCAGCTCTAAAACGGTAACAAACCAAAAACAGTGCAATTCTCCGAAGACAACCAGGGCTAGGACTATTATTATATATAACAGCTTCAATTGGAAATCCGTCCTTCAGTCTCGATTTAATGATAACAACAAGGAACAGCCACTCATCACTCCCGAGATGATTAGTCACATACTGACCTAAGACAGGAATTATGACTGACCCTAGATCTGGGGCAAAATAATTGTTTCAAATTTTAGTACAAGGCCAGCAATTTTAGGGGAGGGAGATAGTTGGTTACATTGACCCTAATACTCAACTGGTACTTATTTTATCGACCTCGAAAGGACGAAAAGTAAAGTCGACCTCAATGAAATTTGAACTCATAACGTACAGAACCGAAAGAAATACCGCTAAGGATTTTGTTTAACGCTTTAGAGATTCTGCCAACTCGCCGTCCTTAATCTGGCAAAATAATAAAGATGTTTCCACCAGATATCAGGTCTTATGTGTTGTAATTTAATAATTTAACCAAACTAATCGATTGTTTAAGTGATTGTTCAGTTCATCAATCAATCATTTAGGTTTGTCGAAGTCTGTTAGACCTGCAACGGACCTATTGTAAAGAGGGTATGTCATTGATGAGGTTGCGAATGGCCCAACTGATTGATTGATTGATTGATTGGTTCATTCATTCATTCATTGACCGAACGATTAATCAAACAGTTGATGAGTCAATTAGGTAAATGATTAGCCAATTGACAAATAAATAAAAGAAATGAAATTGAATCAGTGCATATGCTTATTTTTGGCGTAAATAACCTTCCCGAAATACATCGAATTCTTGATTGAAATTCTTCATTCAATAAAGCTTTTGGCAAAGAATAAACATCATTTTTGATTAATGTTTTATCCAGTGGTCTGAGACTAGTTGTTCTTCAGTAAACCAGACAAAACCCGATTAAACAAGACCCGTAGTACAGCAATACCTGACAAAACATGTTGAGGGTCCACCTTTCACTAGTCATTTTACTCAGAACAAACGGGGTAGTCTCTATGAGTTATACGACCAGATGGAAATTGCAAATAAGATCCCTCAACTCATACTCCATCTTCTTAAGAAGAACGAAGCTATATAGAAAAAAGCTGATGTGGAAGCCGAAATGCAAAAAAAAACAAAAAAACTGAGACATCTTTGATAGAATGTCAACTCAACCTGGACTAAAGAACACCACCTTAGCGCAGGTTGTTTTTGTTGCATGGTAGATTATGCAGTAATCTAAGTGTATTGTACAGAGATAACTGCTTAATCTGTTTTTGCATGGCCAAACGTTTTGGTGGTAACTACTTCAAAGCTCAGAGAAATGGCAAACTAGAGGCATGCATGGGCTTGTTTGGTTTAGATTTATATTAAAAATCATATTTTAAAGCAGCCCCCACCCTCTCTCTCTCTCTA
>NC_068985.1:17846177-17848180 GCF_001194135.2 Octopus bimaculoides
ACACACACACACACTTATACTAGTGAATTGCGTGTGTTTTGAACACACTTCGTCTAAAGTGGAGCCGGATAGAGGAGTTCTCCGATGACGAAAAACAACAGTGATTGGCATATTCACGTTCGGATCTGCCACAACGTATTAAGAATGAATAGATATGCCTGCGCCATGCACTGGGCTGGTCCACCGAAAGCATGAAAGGTAAAGTGGTCTCCCGTGAGATTTGAACTCTGAGTACAGAGAACCGGAACAAATACCTCATGTTCCATCCGACCTGCTAACGACTCTGTCACTTGATCGTCTTTGGAACATAAGGACGATGATTCTTATCTACTACGATCTATATGCACTGTGCGTTTATATGAGATGACCTCTCAAGGTGAATACCGCAGTATTCAGTGTTCTAACCAGACGTTCACGTTAAGGTGGATATAAAGATTGCCTTTTGGTACTAATACTGTTTCCGTGTCTGATAATAATTTTTCATAAGCACGAATATTTTTGAAGGTCACTCCGTTAGTATTTAGTGATTATAGGCTGTAAATAGAAGTAAAAGCTGAATATTTTACTCTTATCTAATGAAAATTTTTTATGTCCCTCGATAAATCCCTCAGTTGAATCCTGTTTTAATCTTACTGTATTTTTAAAATTGCTTTTACAGTCATAAGACTCACAGCTTTTGTAAAGCTTTGTTGACACTATCACGAGCATGTTTTTGTTGTAGACTGGTTTAAGGTGACGATTGGTTGAATTGCTGAATGAAAATGTATTTCTCGGGTTGCGTGAAGAAGTAACTGACAACAGCCACGAATAATTAACAGAAGATTTTTATTATGGCACATACAGTTTTAATTATGTTGATCTGTTACAAATGATAATAGCAATAATTACTTACCAGGAGAGACATACTGCTTGGAGTTTACGACAAGCTTACTGATACAGTAATCTATGGTTGGCCCTTCATTACTGGAAACAATTCTATATTTGTGGCGACAATGATTCCTGTCGACTATCAGTTATCTATCTTATGGCGAGAATGGGAACACAACAGGCAGCTGCTTCATCATTCTGCAATTTGCCTTAGCCGTCTGGCAAGTATGGAGGCGCTTATTGCTTAACCGTCTTCCAACATTCTCCCATTAGTTACTGCCAAGAAAAACGACCTTATACGGATTGAAGAAAAATTCTAGAAGATTGAATCACGCGATGGCTTGATGCTGATTAGTCGTTTAATAGACCGATCACGTGAAACTACTGTAGTTTGCTCGTGATATCTGACCGCGTATCCAGTGATTCAGTTTCGAATCACCGCTACAACAGTTTAGCGATAACTGAAGGCAGTAGCATAGCTAGGTTGTGGGCGATCGAGCAGTCCTCCTCGGAAGACACTTTTATATATAGGAGCGGCATGTTTGGGTCTGCTGCATAAGCCAGTTTTGTTACGGATGAAGCGGCAAATCCAAGGGCTGCCTCAGACGGCACACACCTTTAGCTACGCCACTAACTGAAACATTACAGTTTTCCTGTACAGATTGCAGCTAATTAGCAAAAGACCTTCCTGAATGTTCCAGAGTTTTTATAAGGGTTCTCCACTAAATAGGCCCCCATATAGATTGTCCCTACACATTCAAATTAGTAGGTCGATTATGTTTATGATGTTACAGTGATTGGTAGTTTACTAACTAAATGACTGCTGCTGCTGTTGTTGCTGTTACATGTGATGTTTCTGTTTTAGGTTTCTGTCAGATGACTGAGTACATGCTTCTCCTTGTCACAATAACAAGTACATCTGATCTCTTCAATACATAAAATAAATAAAAAGCTGACACAGACTCACTTCCTGTTGATCTCATTCTTCAATTGTATGATTGTTATTTACACTTAATACTGGTTGTGTTCGTGTAGTGGGGAAAGGGTGCAGTATGGCCGAATGGTTAAAACGTTCGTTTCACAACTACGAATATATATATATATATATATATATATATATATATATATATATATAT
>NC_068985.1:17848743-17851103 GCF_001194135.2 Octopus bimaculoides
AATTTGAGGGCACTGAATCTGAAAATGGCCTTACTTTTTCTTGGTTAGCTACCGTTTTTGCTGTATAGAAATGCCTCATTTTTGGAAAAAAAACCCCCCAAAAAACCCATTTTTAAAATTTGTTTTCTGTATATTTGATATTGATCGATGGCAATATTTCTCGAAGTAAAATCGTAGAAACCTCTCGATTTGTATTTAAACCAACAAATATTGGTCTGCTTATTGAGAAATACTATTTTTGCAATAACAATCAGACCCTAAGTCTTTATAAATAACACGATTGAATATACGAAGACCAACAAGTATTTCCATTGATTCATTAAATAAACTAATCGCAGAAATAAAACCTTCGTGAACATAAGAACTATGGTAAAAATTTTCTTTCTTGATTGTCTGTCATGTTCAATATTATTTAAGTCTCTTTTGATACTTCAGCAATAGTCCGCCGTTATTCGTTTGTTCCACCGTCTCTGGTAGCGTTCTTCCATTGTTTTGATATCCTGATGGAATCGTTCTCTTTGCTTATCACTCACATCACCGCAATTATCCGGAAATTTATCTTGATGGCTATGTAAAAAAAGAACCTTAGTACTCATAATGGCGCCTATCTCCAGTACACTTTTCAACAGCTTTTCCACGAACTCCTTGTAGTTTTCGGCCCGGTGATTGTCTAAGAAGTTTTTCACCATGTCAACAAACGTAGTCAGGATCGTTTTCACTTTGTCTCTCATTTACATCAGTATCAGACTCGTCACTTTCAACAAGTGGAGGAAAGGTCATCATTGGTTTTAAACGCTTTCAGTAAACCAGAGCAGTAAATCATCCTTCTGTTTGGAGCTCATTATTTACTTTGCATGAACAGAAAGAAGAGTTATTGTAGAGGAACGCTTCGTTCACCAGCACGTTGTTTCTGAAATTCATTAAAACAAAAGTTGGGACTGCTCATTCCATCGGAAAAGTTTTCGGCTGGTCAAGCAGTCATTTATGCATCGCTTCCTGCACTTCTTCGCCTGTAGCAAATTGGCGACCCCGGAAAGGATGTTGAGCGGCCCAAAGAGGATATTGACGCAAGGGATGAGATCTGGACTGTATGCAGGGTGTTCCAGCAACTCGAAACTCAATTTTTCAATGCTTTTAATGGTGTGGGCGTGCATTGTCGTGTAACAATAACATTTGCTTTGACAATAGACATTGGCGTTTGGTGTGAATTGCTGGTTTCATTTTGTTGGCCAGCATTTTACTGTAGCTTACACTGGTGACTGTAGACTCCTTAACGACGTAATGTTCCAGTATAGGACCTTTTGCGTCCCAAAAAGCAGTTAGCATCACTTTCTGCGGAAGGTTGAATCTTGAATTTCTGTTTTATTAACGATTCTGGGTGTTTCCTTTTCATACACTACCTTTTGAATTCTAGCTCCAAATGATGGACCCAGATCTTATGTCCTGTGACTATTCTATCCCCAAAAAGCTTCACCTTCATCGTTGTATCGGTCGAATAAGCATTGACAGATCTCCACACGATTGCGTTTATGCGCTTCGGTAATCTCTTTTGGCACTCATCTTGCACAGACTTTATGGAAGCGAAGCTTGTCGTAGACGGTTTCGTATGTAGAATCATGACTAATTTGCAGAGAACATTCTACCTCATCGATGGCGGTCACTGGTCGGTTCGTCAGAACCATCTGTCGAGCTTGTTGAATTTTCCTCAATGGTGGAAGTTGATGGAGGTCCTGCTCCCGCTTCGCGCGTGTCCGGCCATTTTAAAATTTCTCGATCCACTCGTAAACACTTAGACGTCGTAGTGTACTGTTTCTGTACTGTACTGAGAGCCTGCCATGAATTTCAGTCCCTAACATATCTTCAGACCAGAGAAATCGGATCATTGATCTCTGTTCTTTCTTGGGGCACACTGCCAGCGGAGTGGTCATATTTACTCTGTGACACAAGAAAGAAAACTGGAATGACCAAGGTCAAACTTCGGTTTCCTAACCACAAGAGTTCCACCTCTTAGTACGCGAATGCTGAAGGCAGTGCAGCTAACCCAAAGAAGGTTTTAGCGGAAGTGCGGATATTTCTTTTATTTCCTCTTGTGTACACACACACTCACATACGCACACACATGTACCTATATGTATTATGTATGTATGTATGTATGCATGTATGTATCAGGCGTGGCTGTGTGGTAAGAAGCTTGCTTCTCAACCATATGGTTCCTGGTTCAGTTCCAGCATGACACCTTGGGCTGGGCATGTGTCTTCTACTATAGCCTCGAGCCGACCAAAGCCTTCTGAGTGGATTTCGTAGACGGAAACTGAAAGAAGCTTGTCGTGTATATATATACATATATATATATATATATA
>NC_068985.1:17852196-17853092 GCF_001194135.2 Octopus bimaculoides
ATGTGTGTACGTCTTCCACCGAATTCACTCACAACGCATTGGTTGGCCGGGGGCCTTTGTAGGTGTCGCACAGTAGTTCAGTCCCAAGCTGCTGTGCAGTGGGGTTGAACTCGAAATTACGCGGTTGCAAAGTGAGGATAGTTAATAAAAAAAAGTTTTTGAATTACTTTCGGTTCAATCCTCGTATACAACGCCCACTTGAACACACATACGCAATACTATATATATATATAGATAGATAGATAGATAGAGAGAGGGGGGAGACGGAGGGAGGGGGAGGGAGAGATTCATGTAACTACATGACACAATGAGGAAGGTGGTAAAGGATGATGATTCAGCAGAGAGGTGTGGTAGGAAGTTGAAGGTCGCAAAACCGAAAAGAATGACAATAAGAGGAAATTTATTTTAACTAAATAAAAATAAGGAATTAATTATTTAATGGGAAAAAGTACAAAATAAACATCAAACAATTAATAGGGTGTTGGTAGTTAGGTAACGTCGAGGGAAAAAGGGAACAAGTGTGTTAGGAAGGGAGGAAGGAAAACAATGGGAGGAGGGTGTAATGAGGAAGATGGTTGATAGAGAAATAACTGAGGGGAAGGAGTGTCGCTAATTTGAAAGTACACACGAACGCGCATAATACACATTCACATGAAAATATGTGTGTGGGGGGGGGGAAGGAAGGCGGTGAGCTGGCAGAAACGTTAGCACGCCGGGCGAAATGCTTAGCGGTATTTCGTCTGCCGCTAGGTTATGAGTTCAAATTCCGCCGAGGTCGGAATTTGCCTTTCATCCTTTCGGGGTCGATAAATTAAGTACCAGTTACGCACTGGGTCGATGTAATCGACTTAATCCGTTCGTCTGTTCTTGTTTGTTTCCTCTATGTTTAGCCCCTT
>NC_068985.1:17853454-17854483 GCF_001194135.2 Octopus bimaculoides
AGTTACGAACTGAGATCGATATAGTCCTTGTTTGTCCCCTCTGTGTGTAGCAATAAAGAAATAAGAAACGTTAGCCCGCCGGGCGAAATGCTTAGCGGCATTTCGTCTGCCGTTACGTTCTGAGTTCAAATTCCGCCGAGGTCGACTTTGTCTTTCACCCTCTCGGGGTCGATTAAATAAGTACCAGTTACGCACTGAGGCCGATATAATCGACTTAATCCCTTTGTCTGTCCCTTCTGTGTGTAGCCCCTTGTGGGTAGTAAAGAAATAAGAAACAATAGCACGCTGAGCGAAATACTTAGCGGTATTTCGTCTGTCTTTACGTTCTGAGTTCAAATTCCGCCGAGGTCGACTTTGTCTTTCATCCTTTCGGAGTCGATACATTAAGTACCAGTTGCGTACTGGAGTCGATCTAATAGACTCCACCCCACTGTCCTCAAAAATTTGTGCCTGATAGAAAAGAATATATGAGGTAAAAGAAGAGAAGGGGGAAAAAACCTGTTGAAGTAGCGGATGGTTAGTGAGTTTATGTGGTGTAGAATGATTACAAACGTGTGTGTAGGTAACTTTTACTTGTTTCAGTCATTGAACTGCGGCCATACTGGGGCACCGCCTGAAGAATTTTTGGTCGAATGAATCAACCCTATTACTTGTTTTTTAAGCCTGTACTTATTCTATCGATGTCTTTTGCCGAACCGTTAAGTTACGTGGACGTAAACATACAAACACCGGTTATTAAGCAATGGTGGGAACAAACACACGTATGTGTGTAGATCATCATCATCATCGTTTAACGTCCGCTTTCTATGTTAGCATGGGTTGGACGATTTGACTGAGGACTGGTGAAACCAGACAGCTAAACCAGGCTCCAATCTGATTTGGCAGAGTTTCTGCAGCTGGATGCCCTTCCTAACGACAACCACTCAGAGAGTACAGTGGGTGCTTTTACGTGCCACCGGCACGAAGGCCAGTCAGGCGGTACTGGCAACGACCACGCTCAAAATGGTATATTTTATGTGCCACCCGCAC
>NC_068985.1:17858332-17872713 GCF_001194135.2 Octopus bimaculoides
ACATCACTATTCTCTCTCCTACACTGTCTTGCAACACGAAATACCTCGAGTCTTTGGTCCTCACGGCGCAGAACATTGGCAAATCTTTTCTTATCTGCTTCCCCTCTGGCTAAATAAACCTGTCGCCTAGCCTCCCTTCTGGCACATTGGTACAATTCCCTGCTACCACCGTTCTTCCAGTCCTTCCAAGCCTGTTTCTTTTGTCTAATAGCCCTGTCTACCTCCTTGTTCCACCACCACGTTACCCTGGGTCGAGAGAGGACCTTACACCACCCACAGATCTGGGCTTCTTTCGGTTTCCATCTACCAAATCCACTCACAATAAAACAGGAATCAAAGACAGTTGAGAAACACTGCAATATAAAAACTCTTTCCATCTCAACAGTCATTGGATCAACCAAGAATTGAAACTGAGTTTTGGCCTTCACTGAAATGATGCTTATTTCTTAATCTATATTAGCTCACAGGACACAAATTAAAATTTAAAAAACAGAGAAAAGAAAAGGCAAAATTATATAAATTTAAATACACATTTTATTTTAGACAGATGATACAAATACCAGAATGTTGATAGAATTTAAATAAACAAAAAAAAAAAATGTAGTTTAAAAAAAAATTTATCTTTTTTGTCTTTTGGTCAAGAACAAAGCCATAAAAACCAATTCTGGTATAATTTGTTTACAAAAATTCATATCTGGCATATTTTTCTTCCCAATATAAGATAGTATCTAAGACAAAATTGACAAAGAGGCAGTCAAATTTGCTAGCAATGAATTTTTAGAACCCACTGAAAAACACAATGTTTTTCACTCAAGGTGCTTAATGGTATTTCTCTCCTTCAACCCTAGGCTTTGACCATTAGAGATACGAATGTATTCCAAAGAATTAACTGTATGTAATAGAGGAGCAAAAGAGCAACACTAATTGAATGTTTCTTAACTAGAGACTGACCGTAGCTGAACCTGAGTCAGACAGAGACCTTATTTCTGTCTCATGCATGAGTGTGTGCATACATATGAAGAATATGTGTGCACATTTCTTCATTAATTCTTTTCTATGCTTGACAAATCGTAAAACTTTAAACAGACAAAAAACAAACAAAACACAGGCAGTAAACACCAATATACATGAATCAACAGACAAAGACATGGACTAAAAAAAGATAAATATTATCTTATTTTTCTTATTCTTTAATCTCAAATTTCCTTCTATTTATGAAATAAATCAGATCTCAAAATGGTACATTTTACTAGCCAGGGTAAACCATCTCGTGTCACTTATGTAGCAGTATAAGAGGGACAAGTGTAATGTTGATCCAAGCTCCTACAAGTGAGACAGAGACAGAAAGAGCTAGAAGTAGAAAGAAAGGAACTGGTGGTTTGCTTAGTCAAGGAAAATATCTTCCAAAACTGCAGAAAATTGCAACTAATCTTTCCAATATATTTGGAAATAAAGGTTACACCTTCAACCATCAAGTTGCTTCAGGATATCCTCCCTATCATGCAAAATTTTCCAAACTGCATCCTTCTCCTTCTTGGTTGGTTGTCTCTTTTTCTGCCGGGCACTTTGAACTTTACGATAGGCTTCAAGTAACTGAAATAAATATGAAATGATATTTTAGCAACAAGGACTGATTTATCCTAGTCTCAAAAATCTGTCAACACTTTCTAACAGAAACAAACATAAATTTAACCAACAACATATTTACCTCCGCCTTAGCAAAGGTAGAGGTATTGTTTTCAGTCATGTTCGTTTGTTTGTCATTGGTTAAGATATCTCAAAAATCACTGGATGGATTCAGCTGAAACTTTCAGGGATGTCTGGCCTCGTGACTTGCACAAACTGATTAGATTTTGGGATCGATCTGGTACCGGACAAGGATTCTGGATTATTTTTTCCCGTTTTTTTTTTTTACTTAATTTTTGAGAGCAGTTGGGTTCATTTTAGTATTCTCGTTTGTGAGAGCAGTCGAGTTTATTTCAGATATTCTCATTTTAAAAATCGTCTCTGGCTAATCATTGAGAGGACATTGGTGTTGCCTTGGCGGAGGTTTGCACTAAGTGCTCTTGTTATTGTTTAGAATGATGGATAAAATGGTTTGTGGTTTTTGTACTATGTTCAAATCCTGCTGGGGCAACTTTGAATTTCATCCTTCTCGAATCATTGTCATCATCATCACCAAAGTGCTGTTCAATGGAACTGAACCTAGAATCACATGGATGGGAAGCAAGCTTCTTAACCACAAGGCCATATCTGCACCAATCAATAACATTTAATTGACTTGCGCTTTGTATCTCCCTCACCATCTTCCAGAGCAATGCCTTTCCAATTTTGTCTGCTGGGACCATGAGGCAGACTGACAAGCCTTTTCAGACATCACTTGGTATTTTCTGTTGATATATGACATCATAGTTGTTATATATTCAGTTCTATTTTGTTTACTTTTGTAAAGTTTATTCAATGTTTTTATGTGAGTCCATTACTTCAAAATGTAAATCATTATTTCAACCAAAGTTTTAAAAAATCATCTTCTTAAATATACAAAAACAGAACAACAGAACTGAAACTGGAGAATCCTTCAATACAGGGTACCCTAGGGGTCGGCAAGGAATTAAAGGAGTCAATGATAGCCAAGGGGTCGACATGTGAAAGACCAGCTCACCCAGACAAACTGATTGAGATACTTAGTCAGTACCATGCTCATCCCTCACATTGATTTTGTTAATTTCAATAAAAGATATTCCAGCAATAGGATGCATTTTTCACATTTTCTAACCATGAAAACAATTTCATAAAAATTGAAAGTTTAATACTGTATACTTGCACACGTGGTTTTAAATGTAAAAAGTGTGTCATCTTCAACAGAATTTCTTAATTTGTCGTACATGTATATTCTAACTAACATTTTAATTGGCAGCATCAGTACCCAGTAAGCATTTAAGATCTGGTACAGTAGGGTAGGGTATTACGGTATTTTAAATGAGGAGGGTGGTCGATGTGGAAGGAGAAGTGGCTAAAGGGGGTCAATGGTTGAAAAAGTTTGGCGACCCCTGCTTCAATATATCTTTAAATCAAGGCAGCGAGCTGGCAGAAATGTTAGCATGCTGAATGAAATGCTTAGCGGTATTTCCTGTCTTTATGTTCTGAGTTCAATTTCCACCGAGGTCAACTTTGCCTTTCATCCTTTCGGGGTTGATAAATTAAGTACCAGTTGCGTACCGGGATCGATATAATCGACTGATCCCCTCCCCGAAAATTTCGGGTCTTGCCACTTTTTTTTTTTAAAGCCTGCTACTTAAGGGGCTTTTTTCACTTTCTGCCTACCAAACCCACTCAAAAGGCTTTGGTCAGACTATAGAAGAAAATATTTGTCCAAGGTGCCACACAGTGGGACAGAACATAGAACCACGTGGTTGGGAAGTGAAGTTTTAATTTGCTTGTAACATCTAACTTTTAACTAAAAGGGATATTTAATCAAATAACTTACTTCAGCATCAAGTGCAACTAATTTTTTCCTAAGCTTCTGAGATTCTATTTCCTCTCTTGCCAATTTCATTAATCTTTTTGTCATTATTGTGTTTTGATGATTGATGGCTTTTAGTTCTTCCTGTTTTCGGCGTAATTCTGAGAGAATTTCATCATCCGGGTTATCTTCGACTTTTTCATCAAAATCCAAAATTCCTGCCATTTAAAAATCAATAAAAACAATTGAAAATAAACAAAAATAGAAAGAAAGACTTTTAAAACCCCACAAACGCAGGTCATCAATAATGTACAACCTAGGCAATGTAATTAAGATACTGAAATTTGCCTTTTGACTGGAGGAAGAAAACACAAAGCAAGCTGCAGTTGCTCTTGACTCTAAAAGAAAACTGAAAATAACCTCAAGAAATTCAGGCCCAATTTCTCAAATGAATTTATATACTCTTTTATTTGTTTCAGTCATTTGACTGCAGCCATGCTGGAGCACTGTCTTTAGTCGAACAGATCGACTCCAGGACTTATTCCCTGTAAGCCTAGCACCTATTCTATCAGTATCCTCTGCTGAACCGCCAAGCTATGGGGATGCGAACACACCAGCATCGGTTGTCAAACAATGGTGGGGAGACACACAAACACACACACATATATACATACATATATGTATATGATGGGCTTCTTTTAGTTTCCATCTACCAAATCCACCCACAAGGCCCTGGTCAGCCCGAGGCTACAGTAGAAGACACTTGCCCAAGGTGCCATGCATTGGGACTGAACCTGGAACTATGTAGCTGGTAAGCAAGCTACCTACCACACAGCCACTCCTGTGCCTTTGTTTAGGAAAAGATTAGGTAAGGGATAACTTTGGACATGTCTTAGTTTTATCAGACCACATCAGTATAGTATAGTCAGAACAGTAAATATATATATATTTTTTTTTTATAGAAAAGATTTATGTATATTTCTGGCCAAAATAATAGACTGAAACATGTCTGTAGTAGTTCCTTGAATGCAAACTAATAACAGACTATTTTTTCTCTAAACATATATAAGGTGCATTTTTTTTTCTAAAAACAAATTCTCAAAGAAAAATCACTGTAGGTCTTATGTGGCGTAGGAGTGGCTGTGTGGTAAGTAGCTTGCTTACCAACCACATGGTTCCAGGTTCAGTCCCACTGCGTGGAACCTTGGGCAAGTGTCTTCTACTATAGCCTTGGGCCGACCAAAGCCTTGTGAGTGGATTTGGTAGACGGAAACTGAAAGAAGCCTGTTGTACAGTGTATATGTTTGTCCCCCCAACATTGCTTGACAACCAATGCTGGTGTGTTTATGTCCCCGTAACTAAGTAGTTTGGCAAAAGGAGACCGATAGAATAAGTACTAGGCTTACAAAGAATAAGTCCTGGGGTTGATTTGCTCGACTAAAGGTGGTGCTCCAGCATGGCCACAGTCAAATGACTGAAACAAGTAAAAAAGTAAAACGAGAGAGTATATGTGAAGTTGGGTCTATATTACATATCTTAATGCACTAAAGAATTTATTTCCCTGAATATGTGCTGCTGAAATTGTGGTGCATCTAATATACCTGTAAATATTTTAGGCCATATACAAGAAATAAACTTGAGAAATTAATTGATTTTTTTAGAAATTGTTTCCCTTTATTCTTTCAGAGTTGCTGACAATTGCCATTAAGTTATGCTTACTTCTTACAAGAGAAAAATTTCAGTTAAGAATTTATTACATACAACATTCAGTACCTCACACTTCAATCTAATTATTCAAATTCATTCCCTTGGCTCACATAAGTTATTACCCATAGCTTATTTTATTTTTTGATTTAAGATACCTCACCCTAAGACATAAATTTGTTCATTTGTTTTTCCATGTTTTTCCATGTTAGCATGGGTTAGACAGAAGTGAAAACATTACCACTACTCATACTGACTTTCTTAGAGCACACATGTAAACAAACACATAGACACACTTACTATATATATTTACATTAAATATATATATATATCATCATCTTCATCCTTTTTAACGTCCGTTTCCTATGGATTGGATGGGTTTATATTGGGTTGTCCGGAAAGTTCGTGCTGATTTTTAAAGGAAAGAAAAAGATCAACAAATACTTGCCATTACATTTTTAATCAACCAAATATGAACCATTTTGTTGCACAATGCGTCTCCATCTTTCCTTTAACTTAAAAATACCCTCTTCACAGAATTGAGGTGGTTTCATGGCAAATAAGTCGAAAGGTAAGCTACTATAAATCTGCATGAACTTTCCGGACAACCCAATATATATATATATGTATATAATGATGGGCCTCTTTCAATTTCTGTCTATCAAATTCACACTTACCAGGCTTTGATTGGCCTTGGGATATAGAAGACATTTGCTCAAGGTGCTGTGCAGTGTAACTGAACCGAAAACTAAATCATAGGAAAGGAAACTTCTACACCATACAACCATGCCTGCATCTATATTAATTATCCAAACCCATATCACTAACCCTCCGTAAGAGAGGGGGTAGTGATATGGATCTCTCTCTCTCTCTAGCATACATACAATTAATCCCTATATAATTTACAATAGAAAATAGTTGAAAACATATTTTAGTCCCTGCCCCTAAAGGAGTTGTGTGTAATTAATGAAATGACTTTGAGTGAATATTTTATGTAAATTAATTAACCTTGTTCTTCTAGTTCTTTTTTAATTCTTTTTTCAAGCTGAACAGCATTGCTGATATTTAGCTGTTTGGCTAACATCTTTGGAGAAATTGATGGTGGATCTTCTAGATCTGAAATGTAAAAAACATTCATCAAATATTTCAATATTAAAACCGTTTGAAATATCAAAATAGAGCAAATCTATTCAACATTTAATCTAAGTTTTAATCTGTGAATTGTGCAATTGTTGCTAAAGCAAAATATCATATAAAGTTAGTGAACAAGGGGATTATCTGTATTGTTAGAGTAAAATGCATGTTAGATAAGTTGTTGTTGTTGTTGGCACTCCGTCGCTTACGATGTCGAGGGTTCCAGGTGATCCGATCAATGGAACAGCCTTCTCGTGAAATTAGCATGCAAGTGGCTGAGCACTCCACAGACACATGTACCCTTAACGTAGTTCTCGGGGATATTCAGCGTGATACAGTGTGACAAGGCTGACCCTTTGAATTAGAGGCACAACAGAAACAGGAAGTAAGAGAAAGTTGTGGTGAAAGAGTACAGCAGGGTTCGCCACCATCCCGTGCCGGAGCCTCGTGGAGCTTTAGGTGTTTTCTCTCAATAAACACTCACAACGCCCGGTCTGGGAATTGAAACCGCGATCCTATGACCGCGAATCCGCTGCCCTAACCACTAGGCCATTGCGCCTCCACTGTTAGATAAGATTCAATAAAAAAAAAAAAAAGTTTGCATTTGTATATCAATAAAACTTCAAAGTAACATCTACTTTTCCATGTTTGCATGAGTCAGATTTTCTACAGCTGCATACCGTTTCTGTCGTCAATACTCACCTGTTTCCAGGCACTCAAATTTCCCATTGGAAGCTATATGATGATGTTGCTTGACTTGTGATGCTGAGACAAGGGTGCATATACTCACACATACACTAATACATGCATATATAAGATGGGCTTCTCTCAATTTCTGTCTACCAAATTCACTCACAAGACTTTGATTGGCCTAGGGCAGTAGTAGAAGACACTTGCCCAAGGTGCCATGCAGTGGGATTGAACCTGAGACCACATAGTTGGGAAGCAAGCTTCTTAACCACAGCCACACCTGTAGCAATAAATTATTTAATGCAAATCAACATTGCTGTTTCTAAAACTGGTGAAAGGCAATGAGGAAGCTCATGTAGTCATTTGAACTGCTAGAAATAGCAGCAAAAAATCTCTCTCAAATCAAATCTAGTCTTAAATAAAGACATATTGAACAATATAGTCTCAGCTACATATAAAATGGAATGGCCATGGATGGAATGCCTTTGACCACAGGCTTGCTTAATCAGGGCAAACTTGCTGCTAAACAATATCATTAACAAAAAATATAGCGTATATGTAGTATATTCAAAACGGTGACCAAAAAATTCTTTCCAAAACTCATTTATAAATATTTAGGACCTTAGAACTTTTGTTATCATCATCATCATCGTTGTTTAATGTCCGCTTTCCATGCTAACATGGGTTGGATGATTTGACTGAGGACTGGTGAACCAGATGGCTACACCAGGCTCCAATCTGATTTGGCAGAGTTTCTACAGCTGGATGCCCTTCCTAACGCCAACCACTCCGAGAGTGTAGTGGGTGCTTTTATGTGCCACCAGCATGAAGGCCAGTCAGGCGGTACTGGCAACGGCCACGCTCAAAATGGTGTATTTTACGTGCCACCTGCACAGGAGCCAGTTCAGCAGCACTGGCAACGATCTCGCTCGAATGTCTTTACACATGCCATCCGGCACAAGTGCCAAGAAGGCGATGCTGGGCACAGGTGCCGTGACAGTTTCGCTTTCGCTTGCCCCAATAGGTCTTCGCAAGCAGAGTTTCGTTTCCAATGAAGGGGACGACGTTGGCATTATTAATTCAAGCAGTGAGAAAGTGATAAAGTCAATCAACTGGAAAGTATTTAATACCTTTAGTGCTAATATCTGCTGTCGTATCATCAACTGGTGCCATTACATGTTCTTCAATAAGTGCAGTAACAAGTCGTTGAGTAAGAGGACCAAAAGGGGAATCATCATTGGAACTGAAAGGAAACAAAAATTGCAATAACTAATTAATTGTCAAAATATAATGAGTATAACCAATGTCTTTGAAAGAGGCATGAACATCACACAATCTCATTTCTTCTGTCTTTTAATGCTGAAATGTTATATTAATGTATGTAACTAATATTTCTCAAACTCTAAGAAAATTTGAAGTAATTGTTTAACAAGTCAAGTCCCTGACTCAGTTTACAGATCTGGTCGTAGACAGTTCACTTTAACTTACTTCAGAAAGGCAAGATTATCATATCATATCATTCACATCTCAACCACTGCCACCCTCTGTTACATGTACATAAAGCCTTCTGTCAGTGTAACATCAAAAAAACAAAAAAAAACAAAGAAAAAGAAAAAAAAACTCCCACTATATTCCCAAAGCTAATACAACCAGTCTTTCTGTAACTAACAGAGGCACTTTCAAGAAGAGTTAGAAGGAGTGTTTTCATTGCACAAACAATGGATGGTTAAGAATGGTCACATGACATAATAAATGTACTGACAATGAGATATTTCTTAACCAAGTGCATTACTTACTGAGACAAAAACAGTCTTCATTCTGTGAATATATTTCCTATGATTTAGCAGTAGATAGATTTAGTGTAAATATTTAGTCAACAATACCTATGATCAAAAACATTTTAGTCATAATCATCCCATGCTTTAGATATAGTTTGCTCCTAACTACATTTTATTAAATGAGTTTTCTTTTTGAAGATGGCAGAACCAATAACAATCTAGGTAGTTCCTCCTTTCAATTAATTCCACAGGAAAAATTAGTCAAAAATTCATTTACTCTCTCCAGTTTTTAAATATTCAAAATCTCAAAGTTAAATCAATCTAGCTTAAAAAAAAAAGGATCAATCAATATGAAATTTAATTTGATACATTAATGTTGTATATTTTATTAAACAAAACAACTACAAATTATAATGAAAAGTTATTTTCTATCAATATTAGAATGCATTTCTTTTTTTTTTTTTTTTTTGCTCTCAGCGCAAAAGTGAATTTTTGAAGCATACAAGTGAATAGGACAAACAATTGAAGCATTCAGGTGGATATGACAATTATTTAGGAGATTTGTGTGGAAGTAACAAGCAACAAGTCAATAGCAGGAAATTAAAAAAAAATCCCAAAATAAACAAGCATGTTAGAAGGAGAAAAAAAAGAAGAAGAAAAGGTTTAATACCCAGTGCAAAGAAGATTGCTCATATGTTAATAGAAGAAATATTTGAAATAAAATATGCTTTAAGAATTTTTTTTTTCAAAAATTCCTTACAGCTTCTTAAGAGTCTTAAATTGCATACTACATTTCAATTAAAGAATAAGTTATTGACTCAGCAAGATGATTTTAACCCTTTAGCATTTAAACAAGCCATATCCGACCCAAATATTCTACCTGATTTTTTATTCAAACTGGTCAGATCTGGCCTGTCATACTTATCCTACAATGTCATTCTAAAAATATATAATCATATCATTGAAATCTCAAAGTTACAAAATACTTAATTATGATTAATTCAAAACAATGTGAATAAATAAGCATTACATTTGACAGAAATAACCTTGATGCTAAAGGGTTAAGAAATTTCAGTTTCAAAACTTAAAAAGCTTCAATTAGACAGTGAAGGGGATGGGGGGAGAAATCTTGAGTAGAACTTGTTTTCTCTTCTCCAATTTCTTAACTGTGGAAGAAGATAAGGGGGAGGAGAAGTATTAACAAAAAAAAAAAAGAGAGAGAGAATTAGATGGAAGATAGAGGGAACAAGCAGAATTTGAGGTAAATGTGATTCCTGGTAAGGGGTGGGGGAGGAATATAAATCAAAAATATACTCACCCTTTCCTGTTGTAAGAGCAACAAGAAAGAAATAATTGTTAGTTACATTGTCTGTAGTTGAGATTACTTTCATAAAATCTCACTAGTAACTAAATAATACATTTACAAAATATATCGAGTTTTAGTGAGATGTGATAACACTCGCTTGAAAAACACAGCCTTTATACTAAGTGAAGACTGATGATATATCTGCTGAATGGTAAGTTTTCTGTTATCGTCATCAGTGTAATTTGTTAGTAAACAAAATAAAATGATGAACAGAATTGTAGCTTGTATTTTCTTCTGGTAAATAAGGAATAATGACATCTTCTTACGAGACTGTACAACAAGCTGAACAACTCTCTATGTTGCATTTTTTATCTTCTTCTTGCTCCAGTCATTAGACTACAGCCATACTGGGGCACTGCACTGAAGGATTTTTAGACAAATGAAATGGCTCCAGGACTTATTTTCTTACTTTTTCTATAGGTCGCTTTTCCAGGACTGCGAAGTTACAGGGATGTAAACACACCAACACTAGTTGTCAAGCAGTGGGTGGAGGCAAACTCAGATACAAAGACACACACAAGATATATGTATATGTTCTTTTACTTGTTTCAGTCATTTGATTGCGGCCATGCTGGAGCACCGCCTTTAGTCGAACAAATCGACCCTAGGACTTATTCTAAGTTACGGGGATGTAAACAAACCAGCATCGGTTGTCAAGCGATGGTGGGGGGACAAACATAGACACACCAACATACACACACACATATATATATATATATATATATATATATATGACAGGCTTCAGCTTCCATCTACCAAATCCACTCACAAGGCTTTGGTCGGCCCGAGGCTATAGTAGAAGACACTTGCCAAAGTTGCCACGCAGTGGGACTGAACTCAGAACTATGTGGTTGGTAAGCAAGCTACTTACCATGTAGCCACTCCTCCTACAACACACACATATATATATATATATATATATATATATATATACATACACACACACACACACACACACAACAGACTTCTTTCAGTTTCTGTCTACCAAATCCACTCATAGAGCTTTGGTTGCCTGAAGATTATAGAAGACACCTGCCCAACTTGTCATGCAGTGGGACTGAACCTAGAACCATGTAGTTGAGAAGCAAACTTCTTACCTCACAGCCTATGTGCAACCATGCTGAGGCACTGCTTTGAAGAAAATTTAGTTGAATGAATTGAACCTTGTACTAAATTTTTTTTTTAAAGCCTGGTACTTATTTTATTGGTTTCTTTGCTGAACCACTAAGTTACAGGCTCTTAAACAAAGCACCACCAGGTGTCAAGATGTGGTAGGGGACAAACACAGACACAAACACACACATACATGGGCTTCTTTCAGTTTTCACCAACCAAATCTACTCACAAGTGTTTGGTTGAGTTGAGGCCATACAAGAAGACATTTGCCCAAGGTGCCACGCTGTGGGACTGAACCCAGAACCATGTGACTGGGAAGTAAACTTACCACACAGCCATGCTTGCACCGATCAATATAAAAAAATAAATTGTCATCATTATTATTATTATTTAATGTTCTCTTCCCATGTTGGCATGGTTGGATGATTAGACAGGATCCTGCATTGAACTCCAATGTCAGCCTTGGCATGCTTTCTATGGCTGGATGCCCTTCCTAGCTTCAACCTTTTTACAGTATGTAATAAATAAAAGAAAAAATGTAAACATGAATGGGTTCCACAAACAAACAAAGTTTCAATGAGAAGTACCTTAAAAAAATAAGTTACGAAACTTAAAACTTACCAACTTTCAGATTTTTTTAAAAGGTTGGTAGATTCATTGGAATTTGTTGCAGTTGAATTATTGTTATTCCGTCGTTTATCAGAGATCTTGGCACCTTTTTAGGAAGAAAAATGAAAGAAAATGGTTTAGTAATAAGATGAAAAAAAAAATTTCCAGATGAATTAAAAATTCTAATTTTACAAAAATTCAAGAATCTGCAAGACAGCTGCATAAGTCAGATTTGAGACCAAAGAGTTATGAAGTTGAAAATCCATTTCAGTTACACTGCAACAAAATAAACCAAAAAGTTGATAACTTAAATCAACTTGGCTAATACCCCTCTCCCAGCTGAAGGGGGATTTTATTTTGCAAGTTACTTGGTGACCATGTTAGTGCTGGTACCATGTAAAAAGTAGCAGTGTTGATACCACATAAGAAGCACTGGTGATGATGCCAAATAAAAAGCACTGGTGATGGTGCCATGTAAAAAGTATTCACTACACTCTGTCAAGTGGTTGGCTTCCAGCTGTAGAGACCATGCCAAAATAGACAATGGAACCTAGTGTGACCCCTGGCCTTTACCAGCTACTGTCAAAAAGTTCAAACCATGTTAGCATGGAAGGTAGATGTTAAATGATGAGGATGATTATGATGACAGTTCATACCAGCCAAACACACACACACACACAGGGTGTATGGTGATACTGAAATGAAGCCCCAGTTGCATTATTGTGATATATCACTATTTATAAAATTACCAAGGATCCAAATACAAGGTATTGCTAAGAATGTTACCACAAAAAGTTTCTGCTTTGTATTGGAAGGAGGAGGAGGAGGAAAAGAAGGTGCTGCCACTGCCACCACAATTTTAAATAGCAAATCTTTATATCTGTTTATACATTTACTTTGTTTTTATGTCTGTTTTTTCCATGGCAGCATGAGTTGGATGAATATGTTATTGAGGTATGTGATTTTGGGTTCAATCCCACTTCATGGCATTTAGGCAGATGTCTTTTACTATAGTCATGGGCAAATCAAAACCTTGTGAGTAGATATGGCAAATAGAAACTGAAAGAAGCCTATTGTATGTGTAAGTTTCTTGACTCAACATTGCACGACTGTTGTAAGTGAGCATTGCCATCATACAGTTGTTGTTTGTTTGCAATCTTTTGTGAAAATATACCTTGGCATGGGGAAAGATTACCTCCCTTGCAAACAGGTGATGGCTGGCAACAGGAAAGGCATCTTGCCATAGAAAAATCTGCCTCAACAAAATTCTCTGTGACACATGCTAGCGTGGAAAAGTGAACGTTAAAATGATGACAATGATGATGATGATAAAGTTACACTGTAAGAAAAGAAACAAGTCATAGCAGAAGACACAGAATAAGAAATCATCTATGTCTACCAGTGAGGAGCACAAATAGATTGTATTAACAAAATTTATGGCTGGATGCCCTTTCTGTAAAATTGTTGGCAATAGGACGGGCATCCAACCGTAAAAACCATGCTAAAAGAGACCTCGCGGTTGCTGGTGTTATGTGAAAAGCAACCAATTCACTCTGTAAAGTGATTGGTGTTAGGAACGGCATTCAACCATGAAAACCATACCAAAAGAAACTGTGCTGGTGTTTCTTGGAAAGCAGTCATGATGTTAGGAACGGCATCCAGCTGTAAAAAGCATCCCAAAACAGACAGTGGAGCTTACTATACTCCTCTGGCTAGCCAGCTCCTGTCAAATTATCCGACCCATGCCAGCATGGAAGATGGACTTTAAATGTTGATGATGACGATGAAAACTGATATACTGAAAAGCAAACAGAATGGGAATTTAAGATGTGTACCTTCTTTTTGTTCATCCATGATATCTTCTTGAGCCCATCGTTCCGAGTAATGTTTGCCCAAAGGCGGAATTTTGAAAAACTCACTATCATCTTTAATTGTAACCAGAACTTCTTCTAGAACTTTCATATCTTCAGTACTGATTTCTGCACAGTAAGGATCAACTGATGCCCAAAAGCGATTTACAATATCATTTTTCTGGCTACGAGCTATGTCCGAGGATTCTGAAATGTCATAGTCAGGCATTTTCACCTACAAAAAATACAAATGTTTTTTAAAAAAATTAGGAGTCATATTATTTTGATTCTTTAATCTGCCACCTGAAAACAACATTAGAATTTTAAAAACCAAACGCGTCAACACTAATATCTATTTTTTACTTAACAAAATCCCATAAAAATTATACCAACCAC
Source organism: Octopus bimaculoides (assembly GCF_001194135.2). Taxonomy (NCBI): domain Eukaryota; kingdom Metazoa; phylum Mollusca; class Cephalopoda; order Octopoda; family Octopodidae; genus Octopus; species Octopus bimaculoides. Next base: position 17,872,439 of record NC_068985.1, read on the forward strand.
ATGGTTCCAGGTTCAGTCCCACTGCATGGCACCTTCTACTATAGCCTTGAACCGACCAAAGGCTTGTGAGTGGCTTTGGTAGATAGAAACTAAAAGAAGCCCGTCGGATATATACACACATATGTATATGTGTGTATGTTTATGTGCCTGCGTTTCTCCTCCCACCATCGCTTGACAACCGATGCTGGTGTGTTTACATCTCCGTAACTTAGCAATTCAGCAAAAGAGACCAATAGAATAAGTACTAGGCTTACAAAAAATAAGTTCTGGGGTTC
>NC_068985.1:17873256-17876950 GCF_001194135.2 Octopus bimaculoides
GTACTTTATTTTATTGACCCAGAAAGGATGAAAACTGAAGTTGACCATGGTAGAACTCAGAATGTAAAGCGGGAAGAAATGTTACTAAGCAAATTTCTCAATGCAATAATGATTCTGCCAGCGCTCCTTTTTTTTGAAAAAATATATAAAATTTTGTTACGAGAACATTTTTCTAGTGGCTGGTTTATGGAAAAGAAATCACCACTAGAACGTCTTGACCAGCCAGTGTGTAGGAAGGCAGTGGAAGGAGTTCAGGGAATCGTAACCTCTTGGTAAAGGGAAGATTTCTCTTTCCACATAAATGACAGAAGCAAATGTAAGAATTGTGATGCTACATGTTGGGAGACATGAATTACCTGTGTATGAGAGATTGACAACAGGATCAGTCCTCAGCTCCCTCTTATTCATCATAGTCCTCCAGACAATAACAGAGGAATTCAGGACGGGCTGCCCCTGGGAGCTCCTGTATGCTGATGACCTTGCCCTAATAGCTATATCACTATCAGAACTAGAGAAGTTTCAGGTGTGGAAGCAAGGTCTAGAATTGAAGAGCCTTTGAGTCAATCTAGCAAAAATCAAGTCTTGGTAAGTTGGAAGACAGACAAATCACAAGTCCTTTCAGGTAGATGGCCCTGCTTGGTCTGCAGAAAAGGCATAGGTAGAAACTCCATAAGATGTACCCAGTGTAAGCTATGGACATGCAGCAATATCAAAGGAAGGTTAACTGGGAAGATAGGTTTTTGCACGTGGCAGATGCACAGGGGCAATAAACACTGAAGGTGTTTATTGATTCCATCACATGCCAGGGGGAAAAACTAGAAGTAGTTGATAGTTTCCGTTACCTAGGTGACCAAGGCAGTAGTGGGGTGGATGCTCTGAGAGTGTAGTTGCAAGAATAAGAAAAAGCCTGGGCAAAGTTCAGAGAGCTCCTACCTTTGCTGGTAACAAGGGGCTTCTTGCTCAGAGTGAAAGGTAGACTGTAAGATGCACGTGTGCGAACAACCATGCTACATGGCAGTGAAATATGGGCTGTGACTGCTGAGAAAGAAATAAAGCTAGTATGCCCTGTTGGATGTGTAATGTCAGTGTACATACATGAGAGAGTGTAAGCGCCCTGAGAGAAAAGTTGGGCATAAGAAGCATCAGATGTGGTGTGCAAGAAAGACGACTGCGCTGGTATGGTCATGTGTTGTGTATGGGTGAGGACAGCTGTGTTAAGTGTCACACCCTAACAGTGGAGGGAATCTGTGGAAGAGGTAGACCCAGGAAGACATGGTGTGAGGTGGTGAAGAACCACCTTCAAACGTTGGGTCTCACAGAGGCAATGAAAAGCAACCAAGACCTTTGGATATATGCTATGCTTGAGAAAACCCGGCAAGCCAGGTGAGATCGTAGCCGTAGCTGATGCCAGTGTTGCATATGAAAGTATCCTTCACTTGTCAGGCAAATATGCTGAGCTCGAGAAGACCTGTTGAGTCAAGTGAAATCATAGCCGTGGCTGATGTCAGTTCTGCCTGACTGGCACCCGTGCCAGTAGCATGTAAAAAGCACCACTTGAGCGTGGCTGATGCTAGTGCCACCTGGCTGACACATAAAAAGTACCATTCAAGCATGGTCAATATCAGTGCCGCCTGCTCCCAAGCAGGTGGCATATAAAAAGCACCATTCGATGGTGGTCGATGCCAGTGTTGCCGACTGGCCCCTGTGCTGGAGGCACGTAAAAAGTACCCACTACACTCTCAGAGTGGTTGGCATTAGGAAGGGCATCCAGCTGTAGAAACCTTGCCAGATCAGATTGGAGCCTGGTGCAGCCTCCTGGCTTGCCAGTCCTCAGTTAAACTGTCCAACCCATGCTAGCATGGAAAGCGGATGTTAAACAATGATGATGATGAATATAAACACTTCACTTCTACAAGACTTTCTCAGCTTGTGCTTTGCCTTTCATGTAGGTTAACATTACATAAACAATGGATCATAGTTACATCACTGCTGTCAATCTTTCACACAGAGATAGTTCATGTCTCCCAACATGTAGCATCACAATTCTTACATTTGCTTCTGTCATTCATGTGGAAAGAGAAATCCTCCCTTTACCAAGAGGTTACAATTTCCTGAACTCCTTCCACCTCTTTCCTACTCTCTGGCTGGTCGAGAGGCTCTGGTGGTGGTTTCTTTTCCATAAACCAGCCAAAGAGCCACTAGAAAAATGTCCACGTAACAAAATTTTATACATTCTTAAAAAGTAGGAACAATATTAATGCAACGAATTAAGGTGGCAAGTTGGCAGAATCGTAAGCATGCCAGACAAAATACTTAGAGGCATTTTGTCAGTTTTTATATTCTGAGTTCAAATTCCTTCGGGGCCGACTTTGCCTTTCATCCTTTCGGGATCGATAACATAAGTACCAGTTGATGTAACTGACTCAGTTCCTCTACCGAATTTTCAGGCTTTGCACCAAAATGTGAAACCAATGTTATTGCAGTGAATTAAAATCATGTGAATGGAGTTGGAGTTACTGGTGCAGTAAAGAGGAGGGCCATAAATTCCATTACTGAAGCTGTGACTTGATCAACTGCAGGGAGATTAACTGGGTGAAGGGTCTGATGTTAAAAGACTCGAAACCCTCCATGAGACCCCACAAACGTCACTGATGATGCATCCCAGAGTATCCATCAGATGTATTTCAGATCTAAGAAATATATAATTTTAAATTACGGAGATGTACTTGCATAGCAAGTGACCTGATCTGAGATCGTGTGCTGGAACGAAAACAATTGCAGCGTGGAAGGTGTTTATAAGCCATTTAAAATAACACACAAAAGCCGTCAGATTCACTTCAACATTTAAATTTAATTTGTCAAAATATTTTCGTCACTTTGAGACTGCGACCTGTTCACTGACAAAATTGTGCTGCATCTTTTGTCAGTGAACAAAATTAAATTTAAATGTTGAAGTGAATCTGACGGCTTTTGTGTGTTATTTTAAATGGCTTATAAACACCTTCCACGCTGCAATTGTTTATAATTTTAAATTTGTGTGTAAAATTGGAACAATTAAAATTTAATTGGAAATTTACTAACTTGTGAATTTTTGTTCTTTGGCCTTCCTGGTCCACTACAATGAGTAGCTTTTCCATTGCTGTCTTTGAATTTTTTGTTTGGTTTATCTTCAGCTCCACTGCCACCTTTCCCTCGTTTTACGACTGGCACATCAGAAGCCTGGAGAAAACAAAAAAATGAAGCAAAAAAAAAAAAGAAAAGAAAAAAAGACACTCCTAAATACACATATATATTCTTGTATATATATTTAAACATCAAAAAGGTCTAGAATTTGGTCTAAAAGGAAGAATATCAAGTAATAAATGCTAAATTTTCCAATGAGGAAGAAGCAGACATTATATCTGAAATACACCAAGTTATTCTTTTACTGGTTTCAGACTTTGGACTGCAGCCAAGCTGGGGTACCAACCTTCATGGGTTTTGGTCAAACAACCCCAGTATTTATTTCAGTCTGTACTGATTTTATCAATGTCTATTTTTCGAAAGGCTAAGTTAAGTTTTTATGTAAAGAGACACAACTTGATACCTGGTAAACATTGACAACATTGACAAGGAAACCACATACATACATACATATATATGTATATATATATATATATATATGTGTGTGTGTGTGTATATATATATATATATA
>NC_068985.1:17876960-17883527 GCF_001194135.2 Octopus bimaculoides
ATATATATATATATATATATACATATATATATGTGTGTATATATATATATATACACACACACACACATATATATATATATATAATGGGTTTCCTCTACAATTTTTGTCTACCAAATTCCAGGCACAAGGCATTGATCAACAAAGGCTACAGTTGCTTAAGATGTCGCACAGTGGGATCAAAATGTGTCTAACAGTTCTATTTTATAAAATAGATTATTTAATTATTAAAACATACATAGCATTATCTTATCAAAACATATTAATTAAAATCTTCAACTAAGCAAAAATGTACAGAAATTATTTGATAGGAATGAAAATTGTATGCATGTGTAGATTTTTATCTGGAATAATTAAAAGAATAATGTATAACTTTAAAATAAAATGATGAAAAATTATTTTTTTTATATTAAAAATAATTGCATAAGAAAAGTAAAAAAAATCAAACTGAAAAGCTTAGAACTAATTGTTGATAATTGCAATTATTAGCAAAAATTTTTAAACAGTTAACAGTGAAAAATTCAGAGAAACCTTAGAGGAAAGCAAAATGTTTTTTTCTATATCTCAAACTTCAAAAATGACCATTTAATTGGAATTACTTCATTCTAGCAAGCAGCCTGCAAATTTATTGTTAATTTTCTAATTATTATGAATTTAATTTCTTTAGCTAAGACAATGGGTAGCTCCAATGGTTATATTTTAAATGAAATTATAATTTTGAGAAAAGAATATTATAACAAAGTTGTGCAGAAACAAATTTCAAAATACACAAAATGTTGGTACACTAATTTGAAATCTGATAACATAAACTATTATTATTATTATTATTATTATTATTATTATTATTATTATTATGTTTTTTTATCAAGTTAGAAAACAATACAAAATCATAACTGGGTTGTTAGATATGGTCTTTGTTCAAGGATGAGATGCTTTAACAGTATTCCCAGTTCTATATTTACATGTAATAGAACTAAGCCGGTCTACACCTATTTGCGCTCAGCTAGAAAGAGTGAATGATATTCGTTTTGCTGAAGCAACTGTTTAAATAGTTGAATTGCTGTTCAAGAGCCAATCATTCAGCCTTGAGTAGAAAGTGGATTTTGTTTTCTCAAGCAGACAAACAAATTTCACTGCCTGGTCCCAAAACTGTAGTATGGATTTTTGGCTAACAAACACCATAACCTTACAGTGAATGCAGTAAAAAAAGAGTTTTACATTATCATCCACAAGCATGATAACTGTCCATATACTAGAAGACTATCTGGAAATTTTAAGACAATAGGTAAAATATTCCTTAATAGCTTTAATAAGACATGACAATGCCAACATGTCATTATAAATATATCATCATACAAATTTTGTTTTCCCATATTGGCATGGGATGGAGCACGTACAGGGTCAGCAATTCCGGGGGAAGGGAATAGTTGATAATATTGACTGAAGTTCTCAGTTGGTACTTATTTTATCAACCCTGAATTGATGAAAGGTAAAGCTGACCTCGGCAGCATTTGAATTCAGAATGTAAAGATGCCTGACATGCTGCTAAGCATTTCATCTGGCATTGCCGATGATTCTGCCATCTCGTTGCCTTACTCTATTAATAGCAACCTCTATTAATATTAACCTCAGTTACCATAAGTTTTGTAATTTGTCTAACTTAACTCACTAAAGCTAACTGGATCAAATGATTGATACAAAATCTGGCTTTTTTTTTTTCACATAATATAAATTTCTAATTTTCCCAGCTCATTTTCATATCAAGTAACTTCAAAATATAATTAGCTTATTAATTGTATGGAATACTAACATTATTTAAGATATTTTCATTTATTTTCAAAGAAAATTATCATCTAACTTTTGATTGTCTGATTACTGATATTTTTAGTACGATGCCTTTACTAAAAATATTATGACGATCATTAAATTGATAGTAATTTTCCTTTTTGTGAAAATTGAGTAGTTTTAATGCTTTATAGGAACAATTTTTCATAAACACATCAGCAGAAAGACTTGGAAAATCTTTAGTAGTTTCCCAAACTAACTAATGCTAAAAACTGGAAATACATTAATAAACACACACACACACACACGTATATATATACATATATATATATATATATATAAGTATATATGTTATAGATATGTTTGTATATGTTAGGTTGTTATATTTGAACAGTGAAGTGCTCAATCCAGACTTAGAAATGTGTGCATATCAAGCACTATTTATTGACTCATGTGCATCAGGTGAGTTTTTCTGAAAAGTTCTCAAGAAACTGAGCATATGGTGGTAACAAGTATGGAATATTTCGGTATGCCAGGTCAGAGAACCTTGATCAGTTCTCACTCATGTAATGTTTATATTTCTTTGTTCAGTTTTTGATTTCCATACAAATCTTAAGTGCTGTACTGTTCTTTAAGTAGTCGTAATGAAATTAATGACACAATCTGTTCTACTAATCTAAATCCCAATGTAGCTGGTTAAGATGTATTTTGTAGTGATGTCAATGCAACAGTAAAGTATTTCTTCAAGCATCTTCCTTTAGGGGAGGGGGAAGAAGAAGAGCTCCATCCTTCAGCAATAAAAACACGTTGAGATTTATATTTCTTGAACCGTTTACAATGTTTTTGCACTGTATCCTTGATAATAGAGGGACATTTCTGGCAGTCATCAGAAGCTTGTTATACTTTGTTGAACAACCAGTGCAATTTGTGGCTGTTTAGAAAAGGTTTTCTTTCACAAAGAAGAAAACTCCTTACAACACTCTTTTTCACATTGAGGTAATACTGCAGCTTTCTTCCATTTATTCGTTTTCTCAGTCATTATAAGATAGCCATATATTCTTACAGGTGAGTACTTCATTTTGTGACTTTTGAAGGTGGCTTTATCTAAGGATAAGTGACCTAGTCCTCTTAATGTCTTTACAATGATATTTCACAACACTAGGCACATAATTTGATTTTGTATGTATATAAAATTGGTTGTAGTTTGGTTTCCTGAAGGTCTTAACTGGAGTATAACATTTACTTGTATGTAGAGAATGATGGTATCTGCTTATCACCAAGGTGCTTCGTAAAATTTCCAATGTAAAATTACAAAACCAGAGTTGTGTGACTGTACAAGTGCTATTTGCCCTATATTTTCTTCTTTTTTAAGGGGTTGCTTTTTTTTTTCTATGTTATGTTCAAGATTAGTGTTTCATTTTGCCAATGGTTCTGTTCTAGCAGTACACATACACATTAGATGTTATAAACTGCCTTGTCAACTGATCTTCAGAAGGTAAATTCTGAAGATTAACAATAAGCTTGGAAAAAAAAAAAAAAAAAAAAAAAAAAAAAAAGCAAACAGATCAACCACCAAGAAATGCCTAGGGAGAATTTATGCAGGCTTTCAATTAGTAACACCAAGCTAAACACCATGAATAAATCTCCCAATCTCAGCACCAGGAGGCATGTCATATCAGATAAGATTTCGATGAAATTCTGTTAAGTAAATTAGATATTTGTAATCTTTCACACTGCACTAAAGCAATGAGGGTCTTCTACTGCACATGTACCAAACATCTCTTTTTTGTTCTCTTGTCAACAATAAGACATGGGGTTACTATAAATCATCCTTTTGATTGTTTTCCATTGTTTTCTTGTTCCTAGTTAGATATCATTATTTGTTCTTTACACGTCTTCTCACCATTTCCTAGAACACATTTGCTGAACACTTTCCTGTTTTTGTTCTTGATGTAAGAGACCATGTTAAGGCGGCAAGCTAGCAGAAACATTAGCACGCCGGGCGAAATGCTAAGCGGTATCTCGTCTGCCGCTACGTTCTGAGTTCAAATTCCACCGAGGTCGACTTTCATCCTTTCGGGGTTGATTAAATAGGTACCAGTTACGCACTGGGGTTGATATAATCGACTTAATCTGTTTGTCTGTCCTTGTTAGTCACCTCTCTGTGTAGCCCCTTCTGGGCAGTAACTGAAATATGAGACCATCATACATACGTTTGTGTGTGTGTGTGTGTGTGTGTGTGTGTGTGTGCGCACAAACTCAGTAATAAACTAGGAAAAAGTTGAAATCATTTGATAAGAAGATGAGAATACTGCATAATTGAATCCTTAATATCACTAGCAAGACTTTCTTTTTTATGTTACAGTTCTAAAACTGTGGATCACAATAGCAAATAATTAATAACAGATTTATATCCCAGTTATTATTAAACATCACACAAAAGAAAGTGTTAATTCCATTTCATTCATGCAAGGCTTGGGGTATAATCTTGGGGATAATTAGCATTATCAACATCATCATCATCCTCATCCTCATCCTCATCATCATCATAAAAGTTGTGTTTTTTTTTTTTTGATCCACTGCTTGACACAGGCCTCCCTCATCACTCCTCATTTTCCCCTAACTCCTGTTCTAGCATTCCAGTTAATCCCTGCATGGTTTATTACCTCATTCCTCCATCTGCTTCTTGGACGACCCTATGTGAGGAAATACAGAATACCAAATAACATTAATGTTATTTTTGCTAATTAGTTATTTTATTTGTTGAATTAGTAATATTTTTTTTTTTTAAAAAGCAATGAAATAATTATAACAATTGATAAAGAAATAAAAAACAGCTCTTAATATGAAAACAATAAAAATAAAGGCAAAGTAAATAAAAATATAAAAAAAAGATGAGAGAATGAAAATATAAATAAATACAACCAACCAAAAACTTTCTAATTAATATAAAGAACCGATGAACTTGTCCAATAATTAGCTACAATACAATTAATTACACAATGCTAACAAAGTAATATTTGATTGGTACAAACACACTGGTAGTTTGGTATAAAATTTGCCCAATCAACAAATTGTAATTTTTTTTCTTTTTTCCTTTTAAGAAATCTTTGAGATTATACAGTAGAGTTATGGTTAAGTGGCTTGAAACCCCAAACCTCCAGCAGCTGTATGAAAATCTACAAAATAATTAATCACATGATAAATGGAGTCCCCAATAGCATCTTACAAATTGAATTAGTCTCCTAACTTTACCTTTGTGCAGCCGAAACTAGAATAAAGTAATTCAAATAGAATGGAATCATCATAGAACTATTGTTAATAAAGAAAGTTTTTTTTTTAAAGCCTGTCTCCCGTGATAAAAATGAAATATAACAGAATAATTTGGCTGTGTTTTATAAGAAGTTTTGCTTTAACTCAGTAACTTTGGAAACTTACAAATAGTACAAACTAGTTTACTTTGTCATTTAGTTCTTTTTTTTTGTCTTATATAATACCATAATCAGAATACACATTTACAAAATTCCAAGTAAAAGACAGGTCAAATAGAATAAATACTTTTTTTTTTGTTTTACAATAATTTTGTTTCAAATATTTAATTAATATAATATGTTGTTTGTCATAGACTGCTTTCTGAGTTGCATGGTTTACATACTAATTCGAAACAACAGACACACACTAAATAGGAACAAATAATAATAATAATAATAATAATCTACCTAATGGCATTTTACACAAATTGAAATACCTGCACATAATGAATGCAAAAAGTCAAAACATAGTGCCAAGTTATCCGAGAAAGACTGACAGTGGTAAGTTTTGAAAAAAAAAAATAACAAAAACAAACTAGCATAAAACACAAAGTGATGAAAATACCACAAATAGCACTAAAAATACAACTGAGATTATCTTTTGTCTATAGACACAAATGACAGAACTGAAAGCAAATTTATTAGACTAAAACTGATTATGGATTAAAACTAAGCTTGATTTTATGAAATAAGGATGGTGCTTAAATTAGGACCACTGATAACAACAGAATGGATCACTAACCATGCAAAATGTTCAAAATAAATTTCCTGTCCTTTGGACTTTATCAGATTCAGAAAAGCAAAGTAAGGACAAAGGAAATAAAAATTTATTAAAACAAGATGCTTAGATTGAGATAAAAATTATAATTAGTTTAAAAATATATATTACCAATGAAGCATGTCTAGAAAAGCTTTGATAACAAGAAAAGCAACAGCAATAATGGAAAAATAAAAAGCAGACGGTAAGGAAAGGCTTACTAAATGAGGCAAAAATAATATAGGAGTTTGCCGTAGGTTCTACGAGAGGGTTGAGAGGTGCAAGGATTCTAGCCCAAAGAAGAAAGATTTAAGTATAAAAGTGACAAAGGATATGCAAAGACAGTGCATAAAATAAATTTATAATCAAAATCTAAGAATGAGGCTAGTTAAGTGGTGTTAAAAATGCAGAAAAATTTGAATCTAAATACTTACCTGCTTCTAAAGTGACCCCCACCCTCAAAGGGATAACTGAATAGATACCTTGCTAATATACAATGTCGTACTTTGCCTAAAAGATACCTGATAATCTAGGCCAAAATTTGACACCACAAACAATGAGATAAAGTTATATATTCAAATCAAATTGCTAATAGCTTTTTACATAATAAATATTCAACTCTTATATTCTAACTTTAATAAGATCAACTTTATCATGCTAGCAGAAAAAAATGAAATCAGTATATATATATATATATATATATATATATATATATAT
>NC_068985.1:17883657-17909077 GCF_001194135.2 Octopus bimaculoides
CAAACATATATTCTTTTCTACTCTAGGCACAAGGCCTGAAATTTTGGGAGAGGGAGGTCAGTCGATTAGATCGACTCCAGTACACAACTGGCACTTAATTTATTGACTCCAAAAGGATGAAAAGCAAAGTCGACCTCAGTGGAATTTGAACTCAGAACGTAAAGACAGATGAAATACCACTAAACATTTCGCCCGGTGTGCTAACATTTCTGCCAGCTCGCCGCCTTATACAAACATATATTTCAGATGAAAGACAATTAATACTAGCAGTGTCTAGACTATTAGTACCTGCCAAGAGCCCTAGTTATGGGTCAAATAGCAGATGGTATTGTGGCTGAAACATAAGGGCTCAGAGGAGGGCTGGCCTCTAGACATGTGTCACACAGGACTATTGGATGTGGACATGCCTTGATGTTGGGTGAACCAATCTTCCTGTCTTACAGTTAAATAGGCCCTGTACCTAAAGAACAAGCTTGAGAAAATAGGAGACTAAACTAAAAATAATTCCAAATAAATCATCACCATCATCATTTAATGTCTGATTCCATGCTGGTAAAAGTTGGACTGCCTCAAGTTCTACTGTTTGCGTTGGCATCGTTTCTATAGCTCTTCCTAATGCCAACCACTTTACAGAGTGTATTGGGTGCTTTTTAAGTGGTACTGGCAGTAGTGAGGCCACCAAGTAACTTGAAAGACAAGAGCCCCCCTCCTTCCATTCTCAACTGATGTATGGTGTACTATTGAGGGAGAGAAACAGGGGTCTAGCAGTAGTAGAGGAGAAACATGGCTATCTCAGGTGGAAAAAGAGAGAGAGAGAGGCAGAAATAAGATGGTGTACATATAATGGGGCATAGACTCAAGTTACAGGGAGGTGTATATAGTGAAGGGGATTTGAGAGGATGAGTAAGTTCACAATACTGCAAATGGAGAGTGAAAGATGGAGTGGGGATTAGAAGGGTATGTTGTGGGGAAGAGATTTGACAAGACATTTGTGTGCAGGTAGGATAGCAAGGGAGAGTGGGAGACAGAGGAGAAGGGGAATACTGTGGTGATGGTGAGCATGGGTGGAGGGAAAGGAGGTGTCAGGAAGATGAAACATGGGGGAGAGGTCTGCCAGGGACAGATTGTTTGTAGGGTGGTAGGGCATGGATGTAAAGGACATGCATTTATGGCCTTGATTTTACTTGGCTGGATGTGTTTTCTCAAGCTTAGCAACGTGCCTGTTGTTTTGGTCCTTTGTCTTCAACTCAATGAAGCTCAACACCTGAAAATCATCTCTCAACACTTTGTCCCATGTTTTCCTCTTGCAGAGGTTCCCCCCACATTTAGAGATTGGATCTTCTTTATGCAGCTGTCTTCATCCATATACATCACATGACCATACCAGCGCAGTCTTCTCTCTTGCACACTACACCTGATGCCTCTTATACTCAATTTTTCACTCAAAACAATGCCAGTGTGCATGTCGAACATGCACACTGGCATTGCACATCCAGCAATTTGACACCTCTGTAATTACTTCTGTCTAAGGCATCTTCTTTACCTTGTAGCAGCTGACTATAATACTGCTACACCAGTTATTGGGTATGACCTCTTCTTGGACAACCTGATTAATTATATGGGTGACTAGGCCACACCTCACTCTGCCAGATATTTTAAGCATCTCAGCAGTAATTCCTGATGGGCCAGGGGCTTTTCCTGTTTTTATATCCTCAATTGCTTTATCTATCATGCTGCTATCAACTTGGATAGTTGGTACTTCTGTTGTGCTCATGTTAAGAAGATTTACCTTCACCCATGCATTCTCTACATTTAGCTGCCTTTCATAATGGCACCACCAGGCCTTTTTCTTTGCAGAATCACTAAGTACAAGAGTATCATCATCCATCGAAACATACATCACAATCTTGTTTGACTAACCTCATGCCTCTGGTCCTCCTGTTATAGAACATTGACAAACTTCTTCTTTTCTGTTTCTTCCCTAGCTAAATATACCTGTTGCCTAGCTTCTCTTCCAGCTACCTGGTATAGTTCTCTGCTACCCCGACTCTTACAGACCTGTTTCTTTGTTCTTATGGTCCTATCTACTTCACTGTTCCACTACCATGTCACCCTAGGTCTGGTTGGTGCTGAGCACCAGCCATAGATTTAGTCTGTGGCCATCAGTAAGTTGCCCCATAGTAATTTCCAGTTGGTCTCTGTGTTAGGTGTTTCTATCTCCTCTGCCTTGTTGAATGCTTCAGTTAGGATGTCTCTAAAGCTCTAACTATTCAATGGGTCCTTAAGCTTCCAAATCTTCCTTTTCCAAACTGGTTTGCTTCTTGGAGCCCTTCAAGCCTCAAATCTGAAGTTGCTAATGACCAACCTATGCTGAGGAGCACATTCCTTCCACGTGAAACTCTCTGCATTTATGAGCAACCATCTATTCCACTTTCTGGTGAGAATGTAGTCAAACTGTCTCATGTGGCCACCAGACTGATAGGTAATCAGGAGACTGGCTGGTTTCCTGAAATTAGTGTTGTAGACCATTAGGTCGTTAGCATCACAGAACTCCAGTAGCCTTCTTACCTCTGCATTTAGGGAACCAACTCCATAACCTCCACGCACACCACTGAAGTCACCTAACTGTTACCCAACATGCCCATTGAAGTCACCAGCCATGAAAATAAGGTCATTATCATTTGTATTGAGGTAGTCTGCAAAAAGGTATGATAAAATCGGTCAGTTTGTTCATCCTGCAGTTTCAGTTGAGGTTGTAAATGAGAAACGAAACAAACGAGCCAAGATATTTTGTATAGGGATGACAGGAAGTTGGAGTTGGTCAACGGAAGTGACAGCCATGCTGCCACCACTGCAAACTAGTAAACAAGCCACATGACTTTCATGGGATGAAAATATACGACTTTATGACAAAGACAAGATATACACATTTTCAACACATCAAAAACTTTCATTGGATGAAATTAATGACTTTTTCCCAGAAATTTCATAGAAAGAATCAAATAAAAAGGAGGAAACCAAACACTATCCTGTCAGAGTTAAACAATATATAACTAATGTAACTCAAAGAATTCTATTTAGTTTAGCTTAACAACTGATATTGATTTGAAACTAGTTTTAACATCTTCATGCTATTCTTTTCAATTTATAAACTTTTATTTTATATAAATTCTTATCATGTTCTCAATTCTAATAATAAAATAAAAGGGTTCTAGAATTAATGCTCATTTAACATAAAGTGAATAGAATTTGTAATTTAAGAAATATCAACCTTGTTGCAATAAAGAAAACAATTAATTCAGAGAGCCTCTATGCAGTCACTTGACTCACCAGACAACTCTTGGAGAGAGAGGGAGAAGGAGAGAGAGAAAGAGAGAGGGAGAGAGAGAGAGAGAGAGAGAGAGAGAGAGAGAGGGAGGGAGAGAGAGAAGTGGGGAGAGGATAAATTGGGTAATGTTGTCCCAGATACCTCAGCCTACAAAAATGGCAAGACGGTCAATGATAGAATTCTTTTGACTATTCTTTTGACTATAAGCTGCTCTATCAGGGTTAATTTGGAATTAAGCAACAATGAACTGATGACGATTTCCGTCATTTAAATTACATAAAATAACTGATTGCTAAGAATTGTAAATTTTGAGAAATTTAACAGCTAACAGCAGTACAATGTGATAAAAGTTTACAGCACAAAAGATGGAATGAAGAAGTAAACCTTTGAACAAAACTTTAAAAATGCTGATACTGGAATCTGACAAGAGCCACATAAAAGTGAAGACAAATATAAACTACAATTGTCATCATCATTATTTAAAGGCTGGCACCCATGTTGGCATGGGTTGGATGGTTTGACAAGGATCTGACATGTTGAAGGTTTGCATCATGCTCTGTATACTTTAGTATAGTTTCTTTGGCTAGATGCCCTTCCTAACACCAAACACTTTACAAAGTATACAAGGCGCTTTTTTTCCTGGCACCAGCTTTAATGAAGATCACATCATATCTTGCAACGTTAAGAATAGAAGCTGATTTTAGGTGGAGGGATGAGGGAATGAATAAGACGAGAGGAATAGTCGTGACAGAGTGTAACAGAGTAAGTAGTAAAGCAGTCACTATGTATATAAAGATGTATACACTACATATGTGTGTGAAATTTAAAGAAATGATCTCTCTACCAAATTACTAAGAATCAAAATGTAAAAGGCGAAATACATGATTTATATATACATCAGCATCTAGCATGTCACATTTGTGATGAGTTAGTTTAAATTATTTAAATACCCATTCATTAAACTTTTTTTTTTTCATAGATTTTTACATTCTGCTATGTAGATTAGCATTTTACCAGTGCAAAAATGTAATATTTTTATATAATATCTTTAAAATTGTATTCAGCATTACAATTACAATTCATGAAGTCTTTCTTTCTTTGTATTATTTCAAACACTGGCAACAATATAATTATTCTGGAATATTACAATATACCAAAAACAATGGTTCTATTGCTTTTGTGATATAGTAACCAAGTGAAAATTAACTTTTAAAATGTTTAACAGGAAAAAATTTCTGAAATTACAAATTTGAAAACTTTCTTAAAGAAATGATAAAGAATGAAGAAAATCAGAATGAACGCTATAACTAAATTACATAGGATGTAAATATTAAAGAAATACTTACAGGAAAATTCTTCAAAGTTTCATTTTTATTTTTCACAACACTGTTCTCCTGAAAGATACAAGAGACAAAGCAAGAAACCTACAGAACTAATTCGGTGTTGCATATGACATCAGAAGGAGGTCCCTCTTTTATATGCAAGACTATAAAACTATTCATCGTTAATTAATAAAATGACTTTACATTGACAGTCATATTACTTGATTGAAGTCAATACTTTTACCTGAGTTTTTATATGAGAGTTAGTTTAAATCATTATTATCAAACAATTTTAGTAAACATTGTCATTAAACACGAACATAATTAGCATCAACACATCCTAGAAGTAATGTTTTAATAAGAAAGATATTTCTAAAAACAGAAAGGCTTTTTTAATAAGTAGAATGAATAACCTCTACTTTTGACATTAAAGGAGGAAAGGTTAAGTTGATCTAAGTGCAACATATATGATGCCCTGAGATACACCAGAAGCTGCTTATTATGATCACTTCAAGATAGACTCTTTTAAGTAACAACATCAGATGGATAACATTAAGTAGAGGATATAGCAACATAATATCCTGAGTGCGTTTATGACCGATTCATTTTGATAACAATAACCATTTGACAATGTTATCTGTAATTATAATTAGTAGTGAATTGACAGTCATTAGAGAGTCATATAGAGTGACTCACAATATTTGTTCTGAATCTGTGCACTTTGAGTTAAAATACTGCCAAGATCAACTTTATCTTCCATTCTTTCAGGGTCGATAAAAAAATAAAAAAATAAAAATTCAGGGCAGCGGATTGGTGGAATAGTAAACGGGTCAGGCAAGATACCTTGTGGTATCTGTTTTGGATTTTTATATTCTAACAGCAATGCCTGCCATGACTAGTGCCACACTGTATTGGATCAAGTCGATGACCTTTCCCTTGAATAAATATTGGTGACATGTAGAGGAGACATGCATACATGGGCAACTACCAGTCATCCTCAAAAATCTTGCCCGGGCTGCACATACATGTAAAGATGCATAGTCAACATATACTGATGGAATCCTTACTCAGCAGTTTGATAACATTATTCTTTTCTACGCTAGGCACAAGGCCCGAAATTTTTGGGGAGCAGGCCAGTTGATTAGCTCAACCTCAGTATGCAACTGGTACTTAATTTATCGATCCCGAAAGGATGAAAGGCAAAGTTGACCTTGGTGGAATTTGAACTCAGAACGTAAAGACAGACGAAATACCGCTAAACACCTCATAACATCACTGATTATAAAAAATGGCTTCAACTATAATATGAAAATTTTCTTTTATTTCTCTACTGTTTTCAAATCACTTTTAAAAATTGTAAGTTATCAAATACTCAATAATAATAGTTACGAAAAAGATATTAAAATAAATACCTTACACAGAAAACTTTAAAAGAAAGAAAAATGAAAGAGAAAAAAATTAGCATAAATGACTAATGAGGAGATGGAATTGTTTTTATACAATAATATATAAATATGACATTATTTCTTGTTTGCACATTTTTTTTCTATATATCATCACCCTGTGCTGCACCAGCAATGTTTCCTAGGGGTCATTAGGATTAAAAATCCTTTGAATAACCAGAGATTTAGGGACGTCCTAATTGAAGCATTTGACAAGGAGAAGATGGAGACATTTAACACAGAGGTCAACATCAGGTACCCTGACCCAGGTGACCCAGTAGGGATTGATCAAACCCTAGCTTGTGTCAAATTAGCACCACCCTTTCTAGGGCTCACACCATCTAATCCACAGCTACTTTGTGGGTAACCTCCACTGCTTCCACACCCAACCTGATGACCTTTTGCCAACTGGCCCCTATGGTGCCAAGCATGTTCTAAGCTCTGCAGAAGGGATTGGCCTGCAAACTCACTGCATCCTATCTCAATAGGACTGCATCCCACTGCCTGTCACCCATTGCTCAAGATTGGAAACTTGATATAATAGAAACCATAAATATGGCTGAATCTTTGACTAAAGATATATTTTCAGATGGGGATTAATAAAGCAAGATGAACATGGAAAGGTATGCAAGATGATGCATTGTGAGATAATGGTCAATAAGAGGTGAGAAACAGAGCTAAACTGGGAATGAGAAGTAGAATAGGTTGATGTTACTTGAGAAAACTCGACAAAGAACAAAGAAAATTGGTGACAGACATCAAATGATGAGAAACATTATTAAAGAGTACCACTTACATAACATTCACAGAGAAAAGATGTATATAAAATGATAAACTATTGGAATGTCAGATAAATTCATTGGGTTTCTTTTGCTCATTTATTTTAATCCTTATTGTTCAGCAACAATTTTAACAGATGAATTAATAATACATTCTCCTTTGTTCATGACTTCTTGCAAACAGTCCACTAGCTTATCAATGCCTTAATGGGAGAAATCACCAGATTTAGGCTCAAACAATTCATTAAGCCACGGAAAGAAATAAAATAATTTATCTGACAATCCAATAACTGAATGTAAATAATGAGTGCATGTATTATACATACATATAAACATACATTTGAGTCAATGAGAGGACATTTATATAAATATCTGACAATGGTGGACAAACATATACACTTAAATAAACAAGAACGAAATATTTAAAAAACAAAAAGGATTATCTTTGGTAGTTTTAAACACTGAGATGAACCATGCTTGGCTTGGAAATGTTGAGAATTATTGTTAGTTTAAATTGTTGTTGTTGTTGTTGCTGGCACTCCGTCACTTACGACGTCGAGGGTTCCAGTTGATCCGATCAACAGAACAGCCTGCTCATGAAAGTAACGTGCAAGTGGCTGAGCACTCCACAGACACGTGTACCCTTAACGTAGTTCTCAGGGATATTCAGTGTGACACAGTATGACAAGGCTGACCCTTTGAATTACAGGCACAACAGAAACAGGAAGTAAGAGTGAGAGAAATTTGTGGTGAAAGAGTACAGCAGGGTTCGCCACCATCCCCTGCCGGAGCCTCGTGGAGCTTTAGGTGTTTTCACTCAATAAACACTCACAACGCCCGGTCTGGGAATCGAAACCGCGATCCTATGACTGCGAGTCCGCTGCCCTAACCACTGGGCCATTGCGCCTCCACTGTTAGTTTAAATATATATTCTCAAAATATCATCAATCCCTAACCTAGTCTGTTCTGTGCTGTTCACCACCCCAATCCACTCAGGTCCCTACGTCCACAATCTCTGGTTTCTTTCAACAGTTTTTGTAGCACTCTGAGTAACTGTGAAGAGATTGTTAGACCCTTACAGAGCCCTACCACAGTGGTGCGTAAGAGGGTGGGAGAGTATAATGTGTTTACTTGCAGTTAAAGCCCATATACTAGTAATAAGAGCGAGCAAGTAAACTTAGTCTTGATGTGGACCAAGAAGGCAACTGAGATTTTTAAAAACCAGTTCAATAGTATATAATTATTAGATCAGTTGCAGTCATTTAATCAAAGATCTGTCATAAACTTCAATCTGACAAATGTGACAAATATTTATTCATACTTTGTAGTATGAAAAAACAAAAAACAAAAAATGAAATAAAAGTTAAAGGTGTGTGTGTGAGTGTGCATATATATATATATATATATATATATACACACACACACACACATACACAAAGGTATGTGTGCACACAGAGCATATCCATAAGAAATGGTACCTCTGGGCAAATACCACAGTAAATTTGCTTTTCAATGATGTATATACATTAAGTATGATACAGAGATGGCTATTTTAATATAATCCTGCTTCTATTCTGCGACAAATTAAGATAAAATAATGCATAAGATAAAGAAAAAAACTCATGGAATATATCTATACTAACAACTTTGCCGGGTGCAGGTTTCTTCTCTTTCTTATCTTGCCAGTTGTTCAATGTTTGTATTTCTTTTTGTAGCAGCTGTAGTCTTTTGCCTGCAGAAGCAAGAAGTGTTTCCAATTCTGTTTGTAAGCGGTCAATTTCATCTCCTCCAATGCCTTCTTCTTGAGTTCGTGATAAGACTGAAGGAAGAAGACAAGAACAGCAATGATAACACAATCACACAACGCTCCTACTCTAAGTAAGAGGTCTCTTTACCTCCTACTGAAACTAATTAATACAGAAGATATGTAAGGTGAACAAATAAAAGAGACTTACGTTGTATTCTCCAATGGGTTTAAATGCAAGGACTGCATACTGGAGCTTCAAGATGGCTTCTACTGTCCTCATATGCCACAGTAAGAGAACTAAAGTAGACATCCTGTCTAGGAGCTCTGGTCACTCCGCATTACCAAAGTTTATGGTATCTTGTATTCAGTAAAGAAGCAACTCAGACAATTTATTTTTTGTGTCTTCTGTATGCAATAGATCAGTGCTCCACAACCAGTATGCAGTGGCACACTGGTGTGCTACGGGATGATGCTTGGTATGTTGTAGCGTAACCCGAACATAATTTTCCCCCTATACTTTTAGTTATAATTTTAGTTCAGGCATGCTGCTGTATTCTGAAAAGAATATGAGTATACTGCAATAGACTGACTGTTTCTGGCCTCGTTTCTTCTACCTTAAGGTAAGACACAACCATTCATACTTCTTTGTGAGATTGTGAACAGAGCAGTTGATCCAGTTCTTGAGTTTGTATAACAGTTACTGTAAATGAACATTCTTACGAAGGGAGATAATCTACTGATGCTTCTCACTATTCATCTTTACAATCAGTTTGGAAGTGTTAGTGAAACCACCTTTATCGTAGCAACAGTAGAGGATCACAGTTACATATGAGGCTGCCAGTGTATGGCTTAGTTGCTCTTTCATCACATTATGAAGAAGTTGGCAACATCCCTTGCAATTTCAAATCTAATAATGCCAATTTTCCAAGTTATAATACACCAAGACAGATCATTTAGAGTAACTGATTGAACATATCTTAAATGAAGACAGTAATGGGGTTTATAATTTTTACAAGGAATCAACTATTGACCATATATCTTGAAACTATTTCAAATTCATAAACTAAAGATAAATCATATAACGAGATGTAATATTAAATATATGTAATTTTTTATTTGTTCACAAGCAATTTTGTTTTTCTAAATGCAGTTCAGTTTAATATCAGGAAGTAGAATGACATGCAATTAGAGCAGAACAACAGGGACATAAAGAAATTATTCATTTTTGGCTTGTTGCTCTCTGAAGAAAGCTTTTGATAGATGCACTTGAAGTAGTGATACAGTTACTAAGAAATTTAGGAGTAAAGGAAAAGTTGGTCAGAGTAGTGACATGTGAAATGTATGAGTGGACAGTGGTAAGGATGAAAGTGGGTAACAATGACGAATTTGAAGTAAAGGTAGGATTGTATGAGGGGTCAGTGTTAAACCCCAATTATTTGTATATGTCATGGAGGGGTAGGCACAAAAGTTTTTATTTTGGGAGTTGTTGTATACAAGTGATATGGTGTTGACAATAGAGAGAATGGATGGCTCAAAGGAGAAGAATAGACGGAGATAAATGTCATGAAGGTGACTACTGGAAAGACAAAAGCAATGACAGGTGATAAAGTATGTACTTAAGTGGAAATAAACCAGGAAGTGGCTATGAGCAGAGCGAAAGAGGAGCTTGGAATGAATTCCATTAAATGTGTTAAGAATTCATTACTAACATTCATTTCTAACCAGTTTTCAAAACCCTCATTACTACACTATATTGCTGTCCAACTGAATCATCTCTTCCAATCCTATCAAGTAAAACCTTCAATTTTTCTGTATATTTCAGCAAGATTCCAGTTAGCGTTTTAGTGATACTGATTAAAAAAATATTGTCCAGGCATTACTATTAGATAAGCTTCTCTGTTTGGTGTTTTAGAACATGACCTTTAAGCCAACTATTGAGAAGAAGACCCATCAAGTCAAGTAAAATTGCAGTCGTAGCAGATACTGGTGTCACGCAAATGGGACATGTGCCGGTGACATGTAAAAACATCCATTATACTCTCAGAGAGGCTGGCTTTAGGAAGGGCATCCAGCCGTAGAAACCATGCCAAATCAGAGTGGAGTTTGGTGCAGCCTTCCAGCTTGCCATCTCGGATCAAATCGTCTAACCCATGCCTGCTTGGACAATAGATGTTAAATGATGATGATGATGTGTAATATGCACTAGGTTGGATCATCAGAAGAGCAATAGAGTGGAAGAATTATTAATCAATGTGTATAATGGGAGCTACAAATGGAGGAAGTAGTATGAAGATGGTAGGTACTTCAATGATATGATGACTAGAGCAGCAGGTGGATCAGACCCATTGCTGGTAGCCAGAGCGAGATGCACTTGGAAGTTCAGGGAAATGAGTAATATGAATGAAGTGAGAGCTACTGAAACTGAATGGAATGGTGTTTGCTGTATGTGTAAGAAATAGTATGATTTATGGGTGATAAATACAGAGCAGCGAAGGCTGGAAAGAATAGTTCAGTGGATGGAGAGAGAGAGAGAGAGAGAGAGAGACAGAGAGAGAGAGAGAGAGAGAGAGAGAGAGAGAGAGAGAGAGAGAGAGAGAGAGAGAGGGGGAATGAATTGCAGAGGTGGGTGTTGTAAAGAGGAATGAGATAAGATAGTGGGGTTATGTGGTGAGGAAAGATCAAATGATTAGGTAAAAGGAATAATGAAAATGAATACTGAAGGAAGTAAAGGAAGGGAAAGACAGAAAAACGAGGGCAAAGTGGTTGGGATGGTGAAGCTGTAGTGGAAAGGGCAAAATGGATATTTATCATGGGGCTCCCAAGGCTAACCTCTGCCTCTGCAGGAGAAGTAGTCTTAAAACACTTGTGTTCTGTATCAAATGTTATTATGCTACCATAGTTTTAAGACGCTGCTTCATTTTCTCTTCCTTTTATGTATATTTGGATATAAAAGTTTGACCATCACCAAGTTGCTAGAGTTGCTATTATGGATTATCTGCTTAGTACAGAATATAAAAGATTTCACAATTGGAGTTATGTCAAACATGAATGGAATTTACTTGTAAAGCAGTTTTAAGAAACAGCTACCCATTAATCTGCTTGGGATAACCATATCATCCACAGGAAGAAAAGGTAATGAAAATACAATAAAGATAGAATTAACGAAGTAAATGGTCTAAAACACTTTAGGGCATATAAAGCTTATGCATTTCAACATACTGGGTAAACAAGACAGATATATTCATAAAGAAAACTCACCTGATGAGTAAAGCGGACATGATTTTGTATGATCAACAGGTTTGAGATCTGGAAATTGGAGGGGACAATCTTTTGAGTCACCTATCCCTTTACCTTTTCCCTTCATGATGTCTATAATGAAATAAATACCAGAACAAAAAGATATTTAGTGCTTCATTTCATTATTTTTGTTTTTTGCTCAAATATTATAATGAATAATATAACAACCAATACAAAAAGAAAAATTAAGATGGTGAGAATAATTATGTGACAGGATCTGACTAGCCAGAGTGCTGTGTTGGGTTCCAATGTCTGCTTTGTCCAGCGGTAGAAATCTTGCCAAAGCAGACACTGGAATGTAATGCAGCCTTCTGGCTAGTTAGATTCTGTTGAATAGTCTAATCCATGCCAGCATGCAATACAGTTATGAAATGATGATGATGATGATGACTGACTAAAATTTTTCAATATAAATTTTGTCATCTCTATCATACATAAGACAAAATAACTCATTTCAGTGGACAAATATTCTAGCTACCTGGTTTATTTGATTACTATTTCATGACACCTACAATTATGCACACACACACACACTATATACACAATCACTATCAGAACTAGAGAAGAAGTTTCAGGTGTGGAAGTAAGGTCTAGAAGTGAAGGGCCTTAGAGATAACCTAGCAAAAACCAGAGTCTTAGAAAGGAGGAAAGCAGACAAATCCCAAATCCCCTCAGGTTCTGATCGATCTGTAGAAAAGACGTAGATAGAAACTCCATAGGATGTACCTGGTGTAAGCTATGGACACATATAAGAGGTACAACAATATCAGAGGAAGGTTAACAGGGAAAATAGTTTTTGTGTGTGAAAGGTGCACAGGTACAATTAACACTAAAAAGGTACAGAAAATAGATTCCATTGCATGCCAGCGGGGGAAACTAGAAGTAGTTGATAGCTTCCATTACCTAGGTGACCAAGTCAGTAGTGGGGGGTGGATGCTCGAAGAGTATAGTTGCTAGAATGAGAATAGGCTGGGCAAAGTTCTGAGAGCTCCTACCTCTGCTGGCAACAAAGGGCCTCTCACTCAGGGTGAAAGCCAGACCATATGATGCCTGTGTGTGAACAGTCATGCTACACCACAGTGAAACATGGGTTGCGACTGCCAAGGACATGCATAAGATATGAAGCTAGTATGCTTTGTTGGATGTGTAATGTCAGTGTGCATGCACGATAGAGTGTAAGCATCCCGAAAGAAAAGTTGGGCATAAGAGGCATCAGATGTGGTGTGCAAGAGAGGCAGCTGCACTGGTATAGTAATATAATGCATATGGATGTGGACAGCTGTGTGAAGAAGTACCCTTATGGTGGAGGGAACTCTGTAGAAAAGGTAGATCCAGGAAGACATGAGACAAGGTGGTGAAGCACAATCTTCAAATGTTGGGCCTCATGGAGGCAATGACAAGTAACCGAGACCTTTGGTGATACGCTGTGCTTAAGAAGATCCATTAAAAGCACCCTTCAAGCGTTAGGTGATATGCTGTGCTTGTGAAGACCTGTCGAACCAAATGAAATCATAGTCGTGGCCGATGCTAGTGCCATCTGAATGCAACTAGAATATAAATCTTTCTTTATTTTGGTATGTACGTATATGTTCCTCTAATTTTGTTTTGTATATAATAGCGATTTCACTGACCTGACCTTGGTAGTTTACTGCTCAAGGATTGAACTTTAATACACACATTATATATATACATATATATATATATATATATAACATAAATGGGGTCTAACTATGTCATACCTAGAACCAGCCCTGAGTCAGATCTACCAAATTGGATTTGGTACTTATATATCTACAATATCTTACCAACACCTGATACCTTCATGGTTGTTTGACCTCACTGTGAACCCTATACGTTGATATACCTTGATTCTATTGAACCCTATAAACTGGTCTATATATATATATATATATATATATATATATATAGGTATGTTGGTGCAAGCAAGAAAAATAGAACTCAAAATACGAGTATATGTATATTTTTATGATTTTAATGATTATCAGTATCTTATGATATTTACTTTGTATTACATTATACTTATTTATCGTGCATTTACTTATTAATTTTTCTATATGTGACTGTGGATTTTCAGGGATAAGTTCATGAAATTTGTTTTTTTTCTCTAAAACTATGTTGTTGGCACTCCGTCGCTTACGACGTCGAGGGTTCCAGTTGATCCGATCAACGGAACAGCCTGCTCGTGAAAGTAACGTGCAAGTGGCTGAGCACTCCACAGACACGTGTACCCTTAACATAGTTCTCGGGGATATTCAGCGTGACACAGTGTGACAAGGTTGACCCTTTGAATTACAGGTACAACAGAAACAAGAATAAAGAGTGAGAGAAAGTTGTGGTGGAAGAGTACAGCAGGGTTCGCCACCATCCCCTGCCGGAACCTCGTGGAACTTTAGGTGTTTTCGTTCAATAAACACTCACAATGCCCGGTCTAGGAATCGAAACCGCGATCCTATGACCGCAAGTCTGCTGCCCTAACCACTGGGCCACTGCGCCTCCACTCTCTAAAACTATATATTTATATATTTTATACTGTGAAACTTAATTTAATTTTAATTTTTAATAAACTGAATTTAAATGAGTTTCTACCTGTAAATTTGGATTTTTATTCCTAATATTATTATTATATATACATAAGGATTGTATGATACTTGTGTATGAACAGCAATGCTACTTGATAGTGAGACAAGGACTGATTGCCAAGAAGGTGCAAAGACCAGAGAGGAATGAAGCTAGTATGCTGTTTGATATGCAGTGTTAGTGTGCATTTGCAACAAAGTGCAAATGTATTGGCAGAAAAATTAGGTATAAGAGAAATCACATATAGCATGCAAGATAGAAAACTGCACTGGTTTGGTCATGTGATGCATATGGATGAGGATAGCTGGATAAAGATGTACCAATTTAAATGGATGAAACTTATGGAAGAGGGAGACCCTGGAAAACATGGGATTAAGTAATGAAGGCTGATCTCAAGTTGTTGAGCCTCACGGAGAAGATATGTGCCCAAGGTCTGTTACAGTGAAAGTGAGGTCCTATAAGCCTGTGTATGCTGGGCTCTGCCCTTCACCCAATCTGTACATCAAACATCCCCTTCATCTCATCCTCTTAACACCCATCTTACTCTTCTAATATAGTGCTACTTAGATGTTGTAATTACTTGAGAGCAGAATCAGCACAAATTTTATCCCATGCCTTTTGCACTTCCACTTACCTCCTCCTTCCCCTAGAACCACTTCCTATTAACATCCAACTCTCATTCTCATTACCATCCCTTCCAACACTATTTTTCATTGATCACCCACTTTCTGTGCCTTCAGTTTTCTCTCCTTCTCCTCTGAAATACATCTGAGATCTGCCATACCTCATTTTTAACACCTCTCAAAGCTGCCATCATTCTCAATACCTTCTCATAGCTGCCATCAGTGACCTCACCACTGTTGTAGCTCCACTCACTACAGCTACCCTCATGTTCCTCTGACTTCCATCTGTCACTGTACATCTCCCAGCTTTCTGGTCTATATACAGGATGCCGCTTGCCACCCCTCTTTCTCGATCCACTTCTATCTTTCTCACCCCACCTCCATACTGACGTTTTCTACCAGCCACACCACCCTTGTACATAATTCACTACAATCTCCTCAACCTCTATCTCTAACCATTTGTTACTCTCCTCTCACACTCTTATGAAATTAACCACCCTCTCTGGTCCACTGTCTATATTCTCTCATACTCATCTTCTTCTAACTTGAGAGTTCACCTGGCAGTTTGTCTATCTTTATCTTCTTTCTATGTGTTTTCACCTTTATATAATGTGGAGTAACCTTTATCTCCTCTATACCAAGACACCTCTGCTTATCTCTCCATCATATTTTAGCCTCTAAACATCTGGCATAAAGCTACTTTCCCCCTCTCTCAAATACAACTCCACTCAATTGTGGAAACTTTTTCCTTATCTTTTCTTGTCTTGCAAATTATTTGACAATCTCCTAAGTGCTGGTGGCATGAAAAAAAAAAAAGCACCCAGGTCCATCATAAATCACTGCTGTGATAACTTAGGCTATCTGGCAGGTTGGCATATGAGCTAGTCATTCACATAGTAAACCAAGTTGTACAGGAGGGTGTCGTAGCCAATGACTGATGTAAGTATCATTGTCAACTGTTATAAGGGCAAAGATAATGCATTAGAGAGAAGAAACTAGAGGTATGAAGTTTGCAGAAAGGATTATAACACAATTGGGATCTATTTTAAAACGGGAGCCACAGTATTTTCTTAACGAAACACTTTGAAACTTGGAACACTGGTAGAATGTGTCATATAAAACATCTTTTTCTCTTAGTCTTCTTTAAAAAAAAAAAGAAATCCCTAAGTTATTCCATGTTAAAGTTGTCGTATTTCTGTAATTTCAACCAATCACTGACGTCCATTCAGCCGATATACATTAAGTGCCGACTACATAAACAAACGATTCTGAAACAATTCTATCGGTGATAAAATTATTATTTCCTTGTCAATACAAAAATATTTTTCTGTTCTATAACACAAAATAGATAAGTATACGAAGTTTGAAAGTCTTTCGGTACCAAAAACACTAAGTAAAACATTAATGAAAACTGTGGCCCCCGTTTTAAAATAGATCCCACAATTGATTAGGGAAAGAGTTACCATAGACATTATGCAGTTTGGTTGTTGTGCCAGGAAGAAATACAAGCCTTGTGAGACAATATAATAGAAGTATCCAGCTAGGAAGATGTCCCTATACCTGGCTTTTGTTGACCTAGAGAAAGCTTTTGATAGATTTCTCCACTCCACGATCTGGTGGTCACTAAGAAAGCTTGAAGTGGACATTAGATTTCTTCTAATGTATAGGTGGTTCTCTAGAATAAATGACAGCTTATGTTACCAAGGAGACCTAATTAGGAGTGTAAGAATGGAGGTATTTTGAGAGTATAATTGTCAAAATAAGAACTGGGTAGAGTTCATGGAGCAAACAACTCATCTCCCTCAAATTGAAGGACAGACCGTATAATGCTTGAGTGCTATGTGCAATGTTATGTGGTGAGACTTAGATTTTGAATGCGCAGGCTAAAAATAAATGAAGCGAGCAGATGGCTATCTCTCTAGTATCGGTGTCATAAAAAACAAAAAAGCACACCCAGTACACTCTTAAAGTGTGAGGTTTCGTTGAAAACATAACACCTCTCGAGTACTGGTAACACGAAAACGAAAAGTATCCAGTGTACTCAAAAGTGGTTGATGTTAAACCAAATAAAACGCGAGTTAGAATGGTCACCCTGACCGTCCAGGTCAGTATGCCCGTTCAACCCATGCCAGCACTGGACAGCGGATATAAAACGATGATGCTGACGATGTGTATTTATGTATCTATTTACATATATGCATATGTGTGTTCATATATATATGCAGATATGTATGTGTGTGTATATATCGGCATCATGAAACTAATTATGAAACATTGGTTTCTAATAAGATGTAAGAGGCTTTAGTTTCTCATAAAACATACAAACTCCTATGTACCGAATGCTTCTTTTCTTCGTTTGTAAACACAGACGTTCAGGAATGCTTTTCTCTCTTTCTCTCTCCCTCTCAGTCAGACCATCGATCATGTTAACCTGACTACTGGCCCGAAATCCAAAATAAAAACAAGTCGCACTGAAAAATATTCCTCCTTTATTAAAGGTGCGATTATTAACGTGAAAAAGTATAATCTTGATATTTTAATCGCGTCTCCGTTATAATTTCAACGAATGAGCCGGTTCACACACCTGAGAAAAAGGAATGTAAGGACTTAAAAGTTACGTGTGTTTATCTCCCTATAAAATTCGATTTTTCAGTGCATATTTCTAATCGCGCCGGGGATCGATGATACAAATCACCAGTAGCACATTGCGTCCGTTGAATACAGTGTATCCAACTTAAAAGAACAATAGGTTAACCGTAGTCAAAAGAAACTGTTATTTAACTTATTTGAAAATTGCAATTCCCGAAATGTTGTTATATTACAATACATCTCATGAAATTGAAAAGACTAAGTGGGGTAAGATAATTCAGAACCAAAAGAGAACTCCGGTGGTAGTCAATGTTATCCAGAGAGTATGTCTCAAAATAAATAAATTGGATATGTAATTTTTCAGTAAATTTGTTTGACAACAATATTAAAACCACTTCAAATGCAAAATTGATTGCTTGTGTTCATTTTGATACACGGACCAAGTAATACTCTATTAATACAACTACAGCCCTGACGATGAAATCCATCTTTTATCAGTCTATAAAAAAACTAACTGATCAAGAAGGCTAAGCAGTTTGGGCATGATCAAGTAAATAAAACGAACAAAATGATAAATGTAAAGTTAGTGGTCAAGTAGTGCAAATTCATTAAAACAGAATTGCGGATGGCTGCACGTGGATGTCACAAATGCAATTTTTGCAAATTCCAAAACAAATTTCTGCCAGCACGAAAGATGCAAGCTTCTTTCCTCATAGCTCATGCATAATTTAAACTTAGGTGGAAATATACAAAGTTAATAAAAAAAAAACTTCCTTGAACACAATAGATTTGTTAGCTTACCTTTCTAATATGCATTGAGTCGGCCATGAAAATTAATATACGCCAATAAAAAACAAGCTTTTAACCATTATTAAAAACTAGCCAATCAAATTCCACGACCCTAATTTCTGTTGGTAAACTATGGACAAGTGGCAGAAAGATATAATATATTTTTCTCTGATATATAAATTCTTCCTTCTTGCTTTGCAGGTAATTTGTGTATACTTAATTATCTAAATAGTACTTATTTGTTTACTTAATATTTTTCTTTTGAATCTGAAGAAATATTTGTAGATTACATGTATTTTGCTGCATTCAAACAAAAAAACCGGTCTCAATGTTTCCCTTCCAGCTGCATCTATTTCCCCCAAATCTCAATTAGCTGAGCTTATTGGGAGTTATCCCCTTGCTTGTTCTTAGACGTTAGAAACATGTTATTTCCAGGGATAATCGAAGTGTTTATTTTTAACTCACTTTATTCGAGACCTGAAAGCTTATAACTTGTATAAAACCTTTCTGAAATACTAATAATGCATTCAGTTATTTATTTCTCGATAAAATTATTGTAAATAGTCAGGGGGAGGTAATGAAAACAATCGAGAAAATGAAGAAAACTAAACTAACTTTGTCAGTCACGAAATATAAAAAAAAAATGTTTACAAACAGAATTGTATATTTATTTAATCGAAAGTGTTCGTTATGTATTCAGTTTAAAGGATACCAGTTACATATACCATTATATAAATTGATCCTAGCGTCATTTTCGTGCAATTGATACTACATGAATTCATCTAAATAACTTGATAAAGGCGTACGCCACATGTTAAAAGATTGTTTACATTTTTTTCCATGTGTATCCAGGTATTTTGACGTAGACACCATTTAGTTGGGCCTATGAATTTTATATTATTACTAACAATATTCGTATTTTTTAAAAATAAATTCATCGATGATATATTTTGGAAACACTTCACTGACTTGTATTTGTTACTTGAAATAATATTTTTCTTATTTTGTCAGTTTCGTTTTCCAACTTCTATTGTTTTCATTATCTCTCGTTACTCTGCTTTTTGGAACGAGTATTTCGACTATACTGGACTTATCTGCAACAATAAATAGAGAAGATACAAACTTTCGTAAATGTTAGCGTAACAAATACCAAAGATTAAATCACTTACACACTTTCCTTTTAGATATTTACGAGAAAGACGGAAACTTTTAAATCTAAGACATATAGAAAGAAAATCAGTTGGATCGATGGCAAACTCTAGGGGATGTTTAAAAAATGGAATTATTTAGATGAAACGCGAAACTTAGATGAGGTATTAATCTGGATTAACGGTGAACTTGTCTGCTTTATACTGTACTTGCTTTGGTGCACTGTTGTTGGTTAGCCCCAGGTCAACCCCCTGATGAAGTAGGCCCAGCCGAGACAATCTTGTATTTTTGAGGTATGCAGAACTACATGATCTAACGTTCTTTTCTTACTTAAAAAAAGGTATGATGCGAAGAAATTTGACTGCTATTTCTAGCCTAACGACCACGCGGTGGTTCCCTTTTGGGAAACAGGTGGCGTGGAAGGTACAAGATGTTCTTTGTGAGCTAAGTAGAGTTGTCTGTAAACCAGTCATAACTATAGTTTGGTCACTCCTACCTCCTTAGGGCTTTGTTTCCTTATAATTTTTTTAGTAATGCATATTTCTACGTAAAATTTTGTTAAGGGATATTTGAAAGGTGTAGATGATGTTTCGCCACCCTTATTAAACGTCCATGTTCCACGCTTGCAAGGGATCTTATGGGCACAAAGACTGCATCGTACTCCAGTGTCTGCTTTGACATGGTTTCTACGACCGAATGCTCTTCCTAATACCGACCACTTTACAACCTATACTGGGTAATTTCTCTGTTACCAGCATTAGTGAGGCTACCATGCAGTTTGCAGGATTACAAACCCCATGGACGCAGCTTTATGGTGGGAGATGAGGGGGGGGAGATGGGTAAAAGTATGAGAAAAAGGATCCGGAGCAGAGTAGGTTTCTTTCTGTAGAGGCGCCACATGAACAAATATTTTAGGAAAGACGGTAGGAATGATTGAGTAGAGATAGAGAGCGATGGGGTGGGGAAAGATGTCAATATCTTTTCTTAACAATTCACTTAACTCGTTCATGATCATTATACAACATGCAGATTCTCCCACCAAGAAGAAAAAACAAAATAAAACGAGTTCATTATCCAGTTTGTTATTGTTAATTATCATAATCAACTTGAAAACTGGAAGGTACAAAAAAAAAAATAGTACTTTTTGGTTATCTCACCCCCATCAAAAAGTTGGGTTATCTCCCCATGGCCTACTCAACGATTTTGTTTCATCTTATTTTTTATGCCTGATTAATTTCCTCTACATTATGAATTTTTTATGTCAAAGCGAAATTTGCGAAGATGAAACATCCAGTGTTTCTCTTTCTCAAGGAAAAAAAAAAAATTCTTCACCAAGAAAGGCAATGCAATAACAGTCACTTTATGGATTTCTCAGTTGGAAGTCAAAATAGATGGTGGTGTAGAATTCATGGATGCAGACATGAACAAGGAATAAGAACAGAAAATTGGTTTACTTATTCACGTTCATCTTTGCGTAAAGTAGCACTTTTCATATAATGCTGGGCACACAACGTGACTAGTATCAAATTTTGTGAATATGAACTCGAAATGAAAGCCAATTGCGTTGTTGACTCGAATAATTATTTGAGAGAAGTTTGTGTTTGTGAAGCGCACATTTCGGTTAACCCAAGAGTGATTGGAGTACCCAACATGACTTGAAATTAATGTAAGTTTGTTCACTAAAAGAAAAAAATTGTGTCGGAGGTCAACTACCTCAACAATGGATTTTTAGAGGTATTTGTAGAGAAACAACAGTGTTTCATGTTTATTGTCCCTGACAGGTCTGTGACAACACTTCTTCCAATAATAGAAAATAATATAAGACTTGGTACTACCATCATAAGTGACAAATAGTCAGCATATAAAAATATAATATTGGTCATTGTCAACATCACACTGTTAATCATTCTCTACACTTGGTCAGTCCTACTAATAGAGCTCACATTCAAAATATACTTTTCTGCTCTAGGCACAAGGCCTGAAATTTTCAGGGAGGGGGCCAGTCGATTAGATTGACCCTAGTACGCAACTGATACTTAATTTATTGACCCCGAAAGGATGAAAGGCAAAGTCGACCTCTGCAGAAATTGAACTCAGAATGTAAAGACAAATGAAATACCTCTAAGCATTTTATCCAGCATTCTAATGATACTGCCAGCTCGCCGCCTTAAATAATTGTTTCTACTCTAGGCACAGGGCCTTGAAAATTTTTTGGGGAAAGGGACTAGTCGATTACATTGACCCCAGTGTGTAACTGGAACTTATTTCATCGATCCCCAAAAGGATCAAGAGCATAAGTTGACCTCGGTGGAATTTGACCTAAGAATGCAGCAGAAGACGAAATAACGCTGAGCATTTCACCTGGTGTGCTAACAATTCTACCAGCTCGCTACCTTTCACACCCAAAATATTGAAAGACTTTGGACGAGTGGTAAAGAGAAAAAAAGACAAAATGGCACTCACAGAGGTCTACTGGACTCACCTATGTGTGAGTTTATGTGGCAACAAGAAATTAGATTAAAAGGATTATATCCTTTTGATTCAGTGCTTCAACATATTGACTTTTGGCATCCTCAATAGACATGGTATGACTTGTTATAAAAATGTTATCAGATTCAACAAGATGTTTAATTTTTTCAATTTTCTATGGTTTGTTACAAAAATATTATCGGATTCAATAAGATGTTTAATCTTTTTGTTTTATTGAGGGTTAAACAATTTTTTTAGTTGAGGGACAAAACCAAAAGTACCAATATTTTTCATAAAACGGGAAGGGGGAGATAACCCAATTTTTTAATGGGGTGAGATAACCAAAAAGTACCAAAAAAAATTTCCCAGTTTACCTTTATCCTATTTACTATACAAATTGAAAATTTTCAAAAATTCAAGTACTTTTGATTTGTGTTGTAATAGGCAAAAACCATAAACTGAGAAACTTTTTTGGTGCTTTCTTCCAATTTCCATGTTTATTATGAATAATGTTGATCATGATAATGTTATTTTTATGTTGGGCAATGATCACGAGCAAGTTATTGAATATTTAAGAGGCATGGATTTCTTTTCTTTTTGAGTTAAAAGAAAAAAATTCAATTTAAAAAAATGTTTCATCAAAATAATTGTCATCTACAACTTTGAAAACATATCTCCGCAAAAGGTATTATTAAAAATAATGTAAGGAAGCAAAATCTCTAGAATTGGAGTGCTGAATCTTTGACAAAGACAATATACTCTTTCCTCAAAGTGCTATATAAAAAATGTTGGTGTTGGTACTGGTACCATGTAAAAGGCACTGGTTGCTGGCACCATATAAAAAGCATTCAGTAGATTCTGTAAACTGGTTGGTGTTAGGAAGGGCATCCAGCTGTAGAAGACCATGCCAAATCAGACTATGGGACTTGGTGCAACGTCTGATCTTGCCAGTTCCTGTCAAGCCATCCAACCCATGGTAGCAGGGAAAGCAATCATTAAATAATGATGATGATTGGTACCATGCAAAGGTAGAAAATGCCATTGTAACAGCCATAAAATGTTAGGTTTGTCATGAACCTTTAGCACTCATAAGGCTGGAGCTTAAATTGGTTTCTGTTATGTATAAGTGATTAAGATTGCAACACTTCCCCTGAACAGTACCCCAGTCTGTCATGGGGTTAATTTCCCAACTCCTGCTAGAACTCATTTGCAACTGAGTAGACTGGAGCAACAGGAAATGAAGTGTTTTGGTCTAGAACACAATGTACCATCTAGTCTGGGAAATCAAAACCATGATTTTATGATCATGAGTGCAACACTCTCACTCCTAGGCTATGAGCCTTCACTGTAACAACCTTAACACGATAATGAATATGTAAATGATAGGTGTTTTATTAGATTGCGAGGACTGAGATATCTGGTACCTTGCTGTACTCAAGAAGACCTGTCCTCCACAGCAGAAGTGTTAAGGCTGCCCCACCTGATGAAGAGGATTGACCTGCAAGAGCCTTCTTCTGCTGCCACATAAAATGCATTCATGCCACTGCCATATAAAAGCAGCCAGCACACTCTGTAAAGTGGTTGGCATTAGGAAGGGCATCCAGCTGTAGAAACCAGGCCAAAGCAGATGACAAGAACCTGGTGCAGCTCTCTAGCTTGCCAATTCCAGTCAGACCATCCAACCCATGGAAAACAGACATTTAAGGATGATGATAGGTTAGTGGAAAGCAGTTAAATAACATCAATAGCACTATGCAATAAAGATAGGTGGCCACTGAGCTGAAGTTGTGAACAGGATTCATTGCACATTGTTCATGTTAATGTCCATGGGAAGAGCTGTTGGTAGTGTTCTGGTTAGTTGACTTTTTATTTTAATATTTTAGTCCAAAGGCAAGCTGGCAGAAATGTTAGAACACCAGGCAAAATGTTTTGAGTTGAAATTCCACCGAGATCAACTTTGCCTTTCATCCTTTCAGGGTTGATAAATTAAGTACCAGTTGCATACTGGAGTCGATCTAATCGACTGACCCTGCCAACAATTTTGGGCCTTGTGCCTAGAGTAGAAAAGAATATTGTAGTCCAAAGACAATATGCAAAGCTAGTGGACTTTACAAATCCCATTTGATTGGTTGATAAGAACAATGAAGTAAGGTTAATATGGTTTATGTCCAGTTTGAACTTTTGAAAGAAAACATAGGACAAGTACCAAAGCAGTCAAAAGTATATGGATAGTTCTGAGTGCAGGCGAGGGCATTGCATTGTAAGAAATGCGTGTTTATACAAATTCATTAGCTTTTCTTTCACAGTAAAGTGTAGATTGTACAATGTTTGTGTATGAAGTGTGGCAGTGAGATGTAACCCCTGAAAGCAGAAGGTTTGTAAAAACCAGAACAAAATGAAGTGATTATGTGTGATGTTAGTGTGCATGAACAGCTGTTATGTACAAATGAACTGAAAGAAAAAACTGGATACAAGAGGTATCAAATGTTCTGTGCTGGTACAAGTATGGGACGTGTATAGATGACAGCTGCACACATAAAGATGTGCTTCATGTTTAAAAAGAGGGATAGAAGCAGTTTGCCTCCCATTCAACTGCAGTTGGCAGCTATTTATGTGATTTCTACCCAAGCAGCTGTATACTTCGCTTCCAACCCAATGGCAGTTGGCCATATTACCACTCAGAATTAAGCATCCAGATCATCTTAAAGAGTTTATTACTGTGTCTGATGCAAATCTAATTTAAGCTTTTAATGAAAATATTTCAACTTCTTGATACATGTTGAGTTAGAATGGGACGTCTGGGCATTGACGTTTTGGCACAACTGCTTTGATGATGGACAATTTGACACTGCAACATGTGTGCGCATACACATACAACCATACCGAAGGGAGAGTAAACAGAAATATTGATTTCAGATGTTGGTACAAGGCCAGCAATTTCGGAGGAGGGGGTAAGTCGATTACATCGACCCCAGAATTTAACTGCTACTTATTTTATCGACCCCCCCCCCGCTAAAAAGAAAGACGGATGAAATGTCACTAGCATTTTTGCCCGTCGTGCTAACGAATCTGTCCGCTCGCCGCCTTAGGACTAAACATTTTGTCCTGCACGCTAACCATTCTGCCAGCTCGCTGCAGGGTAAACAGTAATATTGGCTCCAAATCTTGGTACAAAGCTAAGCCAGCAATTGTAGAAGAGACTGCAAGTCAATTACATCGACCCCAGTTTTCAGCTGGTACTTATTTTAAAGATGAAAGGCAAACTCAGGACGTAAAGTCGGAAGAAAT
>NC_068985.1:17909298-17914143 GCF_001194135.2 Octopus bimaculoides
TATATATATATATATATATATATATTGCTCACAAGGGGCTAAACATAGAAGGGACAAACAAGGACCGACAAAGGGATTAAGTCGATTACATCGACCTCAGTGCGTAACTGGTACTTATTTAATCGACCCCGAAAAGATGAAAGGCAGAGTCGACCTCGGCGGAATTCGAACTCAGATGAAATACCGCTAAGCATTTCGCCCGGCGTGCTAATGATTCTGCCAGCTCGCCACCCTGTATATTTTATATAATGTTGTATATATTTATTTTATTATAAATGCAAAACAACATCACGGAGGAATCGACGTAAGCTTAAATAATAAACTGCGATATGGAGAGGGATTACTGTAAAAGAAAATATATAATGCACGGATTTCAAAAGTGTAGCTATATTTAGTTTTTAAGTTGGTAATTATGAGCACCTCTAAACGTTTTTAGCTTCTGCATTCATTCATACCCAACTAATAAAAATGAGTTGTGTAGAATATGTGCACAAATACTTTGAATGATTTGGGGTGTTTGCACTCTTGTTTTGTTAATTCCAGTAAGAATATCATTGCAATAATCTAAATTAGAGACAATAAAGCAATGAATCATGTTTTGCATTTCCTTCATTCTGAAATTTCCTAACCTTGTGTAGGCTACACAGGTGGCATACAAGTACTATGAATAAGTCTTATCACCAAACTTTCAGTACCTATCAGATGTCACCACTAAACTTTTTGCTATTGTTTATTGTTGAGACATGCATACGAGATCCAAATATTTATAGAAGCAAACCAGACAAGAACACCTTTAGTTTTATTTATACTGTATTTCATTTTATTGGATGTGAACCAGTTTAAAATGTGATCTAGAAAAGTTGACAAGAGGGAAACGTAAATCCATTGTCTGGTGTTTTAACTTGTAACTGTCAAAAATATTTGATTATGGGTTGACATTAAAATGAGTATAGCAGAGGACCTGATACACAGCAGTTTACATTGGTCTTCTGAAAACAGCATTTTCTGGTGAGGTAAGAGTAGACCCATTGAACTTGCATATTATGAAACCAAAAACATGACTGAAGACAAGTATAAAGATATCATGGTTAAATGTGTCAAACACCTCATGTAAATCAGAGAAAATTACAGTTGATACATTGCCATTCCTCATCATCATCATCATCGTTTAACGTATCACCAGGTACAAAATAGGATTTGGAGAAGAAAGACATGGAAGCTGATACAACTCTCTACTAGTATTAACTAATACTTATTGTAGGGGTTTCAAGAAAGGTATTAACTGATGCTTATTGTAGGAGTCATGAGAAAGAGACTAATAATGGAAGCAAAATTGGTAGTTTTTACTAGACAATCTGCTGAGGACTATAGTCCGGATTGGTTTTAGATAAACACAAGGAAACATGGTGTTGGAACAATAGTGTAGACAGAGTCATAACAGCTAAGAGCCAAGCTTGGGAAAATTGGAAGAAAGCAGGTAGAAGAGAAAAAGATCAAAAGCTAGAAGAGAAACTAGATGTCATGTATACGCAGGAGAAAGGAAGATGTTGCTTATGTGTATGCAGAATGATAACTGCACAGTTGCTCTCACTGATGCTGAAAGAAAGTGGTATGAAAGTGTTTCAATGAGAGGCTTTTGAACATGGAGAATGGGAGGGAGGGAGAGAGAGAGAGAGAGAATCTGCCCCAAGTAAACTCAGAAGAGGGACAGCCAGCCAAATTGACAGTTATGTGGTTGATAGAGTGATTAAGGACATGAATGTAGGAAAACCAGCTGATTCATGAGGAGGGTCACTGAGATGCATAAAATATGAAGCAATGTAGGGTACAGACTAGTTATTTGAATAGTCAAGTCATGCAGGAATGTGTCATATCCAATGATTATCAAAGCAATGCTAATTCGAACTGCTAAAAAGACAAAGGAGACATCTTAGAGGAGAAAACTACCAAGGCATCAAATTGTTGGATCAGGTTATGAACAGGATTAGCTTGAATGAGATTCATTTCAACTTTATCCTAGAAAGAGATGTCATATTTTCAGTGACACAGCTGCAAGGGGAGTATTTAGTTAGGAGTAAGCTCCTACCTTTAGCACTCATTGATGTGAAGAAAACTCTGACAGAGTCCTTTTGGTGTTGCTAAGCAAAGTAAAGGTAGATAAATAGCTCTTGAAAGATGTAAGGAGCTATGTACTGCTCAGTGGAAATCAGCAATGAGTCCAGTGAGTAATTTAATGTGCAAGTAAGGATCTTTCAGGGCTCAGTTCTCAACCATTTCTGTTTATCATAGTCCCCAAGCCATACAGAGGAATTGAGGACTGACTGTTCTTAAGAGTTCCTCTATGCTGATGAATTATCTCTTATAACAGATTTTGTTGAAGAACTGAAGCAGAAATTCTGGGCATGGAAGCAAGACCTGGAATCGAAGAGCCTTAAAATAAACTTAGCAAAAACATATTTTAGTAAGTAGGAAGGAAGTAAGGACACTGATACCATGAAGGAAATGGCTGTGCTCCTTATACATAAAAGGAGTTGGTAGAAATTTCGTAAATTGTGCTAAGGTTAACAGAGAAAGAATTCATATGCAGCAGATACTTTTGGGCAATGAATACAAAAAATGCCTTGAGAAATAGATTCTTTCAAAAGCTCAGATGACTTTTTTTCATAAAAACCAGTCAAATTTTATGCTGATGAAATATTTAAATTGCCTGATAGATGGACATGTGTCATTAATAATAATGGAAATTATTTCAGTGAATAAGATTTATATCCCTTTTTGCATATTAAAAAATGCTCAGAGCTTTTCCTGATAACCTAATATATATATATGCTACATGCTTCCATACAATTTTTGCCTATCAGTTCCATTCCCCAGGCATTGGTCAATCTGAAGCTACATTAGAAGACACTTAACCAGAGTGCCATACCATAAGATAGAACTCGAAACCACTTGGCTTGAAAGTGAACTCCATATCCACACAGCCATAGATATGTGTGTATGTGTGTGTGTTTTATTGAATACTAGAAGATTTAGAAGACCAGTTTAGTGTTTATACCAATTCTGCAGTTCACAAAGGTCAATGCACTTAACTATTTGGAATTATTTGAGAGAAAATTAAGCAGAAAATCTTTCTATAAACAAATCCAGCTAAGCTGACCTTATTCAATACCACTCTATAAATCTATCACATTTGATGTGGCTGTACACAAAGTAAGAAAATCTTGTGATGAGTTAGGTGATAGGTAAAGTAGCGACAAGAGTTCATACAGAGGGACTAATGAAAAGACTGGTGCAGGAAGACCAGATAACTCTGGCACTCACATTACAGGTAATTTTACTTCGAATTGAACATGTGCAAGAGTGTGTATGCGTATAATTGTTATTGGTGTTGTTTGCACAATTGTCTGCATTTCTGTGTCATGACATATATGTATTTATAGTCTATCCTTTTTTTTCAGATGATTTCAAATGAAATACTTCCTGACCATGATGCTGGAGTTTTTAACCCTCCTTTTCCAGAAAGTTCTGGGATTTTTGATTCTCTCATTGATAAACTTTTTGGAGGTTTAAGACGCTGGGATGCCGTTTATTTTCTGCATATTGCAAATCATGGCTACACTTATGAAAACTGTTTGGCATTTTTCCCACTTTTCCCTCTCACAGTTTATATATTTTCATCCTGCCTGTATTTCCCTTTTTATTTTATCTTCAGTTTTTCAAGACTCCTTCTATTAACTGCTGTTTCTCTTAACATGATATTTTCTGTTCTTTCATCACTTACATTATACAACTTAGGAAAAGAAGCAACAGGGAGCCAATCATTGGCTTTCAAAGCAGCATTATTATACATCCTTTCTCCAGCTTCAGTCTTTTTCATGGCTCCATATTCTGAAAGTCTATTCAGTTTCCTCTCTTTCACCGGAATGCTTTTACACCTGAAACAAAGACCGATATATGCTGCCTTATTATTTGGTTTTAGTGCTTTAGCACGTTCAAATGGTATAGTAGCTCTTGGATTTA
Organism: Octopus bimaculoides; assembly: GCF_001194135.2. NCBI lineage: Eukaryota > Metazoa > Mollusca > Cephalopoda > Octopoda > Octopodidae > Octopus > Octopus bimaculoides. The sequence goes on from NC_068985.1 coordinate 17,913,319, forward strand.
TCTTGCATTGGAATTTACAAAAATTTTTAAATATTACCTTTTTATGTCAAAAGAAGCTGTTAATGATGAAAGAGCATCTTAAAAACTTTATATTTACAATCATCCAAATCATAATTCTTGTAGCTCCATTTTTCTTATACCAGTTATATACTTTTCTTCTCTATTGTAAACCAAATGACTCAAAGGAACACTTAATAAAAACTCCTTTTGATATTCATGTAACTAAATATGGACATGAAATGGGCTTTAAATTTCCAGATAATTCTACCAATGTTTCAGAGTGGTGTCATTATAAACTTCCCATTTCATATTCATTTATTCAAAAACATTATTGGAATACAGGGTTCCTTAGATATTTTCACTGGAAACAAATTCCTAACTTTCTACTGGCTTCACCAATGATTTGTCTTTGTTTAGCTTCTTGCTATACATATTTTAAACTACAGAGAAGTCACTGCTTATTCCTTGGACTGACTATTCCCAGAAGAAGTAAAATATCAAATCCAAAAGCCATGAAATATGGTTTCTCTAATATGCAAATTTTTGTATTTGGTGCACAAATGCTATTTTTTACAATATTTGGATTTTTTTGTATTCATGTACAGGTAAGAAATATTTTAATCTACTGTTCTGTGTACATTAAGTGAAATAACTATCTAGGATTATTTTAGGAATAATATTAAAAATTTTCTAAAGAATTATATACTGGGTGCTCGAAATAACCATTGTAAAGTTTCAAAAAGAAATTCTCTGTATGAAAGTGAAAAGAGTACAGAAAGTAGAGGATGCAGTGTAGTTATATATACATACATACATACATACATA
>NC_068985.1:17914454-17916043 GCF_001194135.2 Octopus bimaculoides
GTGTTTATTGAGCGAAAACACCTAAAGCTCCACGAGGCTCCGGCAGGGGATAGTGGCAAACCCTGCTGTACTCTTTCACCACAACTTTCTCTCACTCTTTCTTCCTGTTTCTGTTGTGCCTGTAATTCAAAGGGTCAGCCTTGTCGCACTGTTTCACGCTGAATATACCCGATAACTATGTTAAGGGTGCACGTGTCTGTGGAGTGCTCAGCCACTTGCGCGTTAATTTCACGAGCAGGCTGTTCTGTTGATTGGATCAACTGGAACCCTCGACGTCGTAAGCGACGGAGTGCCAACAGCAAAAAAATTTGAAACAAAGACTATATGCAAAGCCTCTCTCTAGAAATATTGTAAATGAATAATTGTTGTCTTGTTAGATATAAAATATATGAAGAATATTTTCTTGTTGCAGGTGCTTACAAGACTTATTGCTTCCAGTTGTCCTTTTGTCTACTGGTTTTCAGCATATGTTATTAGTATAAACACGCAAGGCGTCTCAGCAGATGAAGAAAGTGTCACCTTGAAAAAAAATAGATTTTGTGGAATTACGCAAGAAATTCTAACAAATAAATCCAATGATATTTCAAGACTTATAATCTTTTACTATCTTTCATATTGCTTCATTGGAACTATAGCTTTCTCAAATTTTTTACCCTGGACATAGGATTTTCAGCTGTGCTCATTGAAATACTAAATATTATAATGATATAAATTAAATATTTACATGTCTATATGTACTCTGAACCAATGAAATGTAAAAAAAGAAAAATGTTAAAAAATTCCATAAAAATTGGTCTTTCATTTTCAGTTGTTATTAACATTGGTGTCAAATTTTGGCACAAGGCCAGCAATTTCGTTGGAGGGGCTAAGTTGGCTACTGGTACTTATTTTATTAACCCTGAAAGGACAAAAGGCAAAGTCAACCACTGCAGAATTTGAACTCAGAAGATAAAGACAGATGAAATGCCGGCAAACCTGATGTGATAACAATTCTGCCAGCTCACTGCCTTTAAATTATTGTTAATAATGTAATTAAAAAAAGTATACAAATGTGATGGTGTGCATTTGATCAAATTTTGGACTGGTTTAGAAAACACAAATACTGACTTGTTATAAAGTCAAGACATTTTATCTATTTCAAATAAAATTTCATTAATTTTTCAAATTACATTTTGTTAATTTTATACTCCCAGCTTGAAGTATCTCTTTTCTCTTTTCTCTCTTTTAATTGTTTCAGTCATTTGACTGTGGCCATGCTGGAGCACCGCCTTTAGTCGAGCAAATCGACCCCAGGACTTATTCTTTGTAAGCCTAGTACTTATTCTATCAGTCTCTTTTGCCGAACCGCTAAGTTACGAGAATGTAAATACACCAGCATCGGTTGTCAAGCGATGGTGGGGGGACAGACACACAAACATATACACACACATACATATATACATATATACGACGGGCTTCTTTCAGTTTCCATCTACCAAATCCACTCACAAGGCTTTGGTCGGCCCAAGGCTATAGTAGAAGACACTTGCCCAAGGTGCCACGCAGTGGGACTGAACCCAGAACCATATGGTTCGTAAGCAAGCTACTTA
>NC_068985.1:17916577-17917032 GCF_001194135.2 Octopus bimaculoides
AATTAACGTGCAAGTGGCTGAGCACTCCACAGACACGTGTACCCTTAACGTAGTTCTCGGGGATATTCAGCGTGACACAGTGTGACAAGGTTGGCCCTTTGAATTACAGGCACAAGAGAAACAGAAAGTAAGAGTGAGAGAAAGTTGTGGTGGAAGAGTACAGCAGGGTTTGCCACCATCCCCTGCCGGAGCCTCGTGGAGCTTTAGGTGTTTTCGCTCAATAAACACTCACAACGCCCGGTCTGGGAATCGAAACTGCGATCCTATGACCGCGAGTCCGCTGCCCTAACCACTGGGCCACTGCGCCGCATATGATGTAGATAGAGTGAAACATTATGACGGATAAAATCCAGACCTCATGTTAACATATGATGGATAAAATCCAGACCTCATGTTAACATATGACGAATAAAATCTTGACCTCGTGTTAACATATGACGGATAAAATCTTGACC
>NC_068985.1:17917887-17918170 GCF_001194135.2 Octopus bimaculoides
GACCTCGTGTTAACATATGACGGATAAAATCTTGACCTCGTGTTAACATATGACGGATAAAATCTTGACCTCGTGTTAACATATGACGGATAAAATCCAGACCTCATGTTAACATATGACGGATAAAATCTTGACCTCGTGTTAACATATGACGGATAAACTCATGACCTCGTGTTAACATATGACGGATAAAATCTTGACCTCGTGTTAACATATGACGGATAAAATCTTGACCTCGTGTTAACATATGACGGATAAAATCTTGACCTCGTGTTAACATATT
>NC_068985.1:17918230-17923745 GCF_001194135.2 Octopus bimaculoides
TGACCTCGTGTTAACATATGACGGATAAAATCTTGACCTCGTGTTAACATATGACGGATAAAATCTTGACCTCGTGTTAACATATGACGGATAAAATCTTGACCTCGTGTTAACATATTTATGGTGCAATTTTCAGCAGATATATATCATACTTAAAATGATCAGGATCCTACATTTGAAGAGGATGCTCTTTATTCGTCACCAACTGGAGAGTATTATCTCATTCTAATACGCTTCTTTTGTGTTTCGTATTATCATTACTGATTCGGTTTCATTCTGTTGATGGATACTCAACTAAGGAGAGAAATGCTGAATTGTACTTTGAAATTTATTTTTAGCATTTTATTTCAACGCCAATACGAATACGTTTTCTAAAAACGTTTGGGATAGAGGATGATACGTATGTAGTCCCCACGATGTTTGCTACGTATTTACCTTGCAGTTTCCTTTCTTGTAAGATTGATTTTCCGTTTTTGGAGATTGTAACGACGTAACATTTTGAAATATAAATTCCATACTTAAAATATTTTCCTGTAGAACCAGAGAATAACGATCATTATGTAAAACGGATAAGTCACAAGCAAACCTATTATTTTGAATTTATCAGAAAATTGTTTGCATTTTGATGCAGACAGAGGGGATTTTTGCGTGTTGAAGTAAAGCATTCCCTTCCGCCAGCCTTAAATGGATTTGTAAACGTTCAATGGTATGCTGAAATACTTGAATCCTTTTAAACCTGATTTTTCTAGCCGTTCCTTAACACCAGTCAAAGAGCTCTTTCAAATTTGAACAGGCTCTTTCAGATTTGAACTACATTGAAGGGAATGAATTACTGTTAAGAAATGATACTAAAATTTCTGTTGGGCAACGTACCAAGTTAATTTTATTAACGTATTTTTAGAGGGAGAAAAGAAAAGAAAAAAAACATCAAAAGTATAAAAGATCAAATTATCGAGTAAAAAACAAAAGAAAACATTGTTACTTCACCAAGGAAATACAGATAAAGAAAAAAACGGTTGGCGGGAAATTAAGCGGCAGAAAGTGTGGGGAGGAGGTAACGGGTTGCACAGCCCGGAACAAATGGTGTGTTTAGCCGCGCCAAGCGAACATTATTGCAAAAGCATTGCCACGGAGAACAGCCACCTTATCTTGCGGGGCTCATTTCTCAGATGGATAGCAGATATCCGAATTTTGCGGAGGAAATCTGCAGTACGGGATCCGAGAACACCTGAAGCCTTGACGGCAACCGGCAAAACACTTAAACGTGACTCTCACCTACTTTTTCAATGAACAATAATAATATATTGTAGAAGTATTGGTACCAACTGGTACTCTGTTCTCGATATCACCAAATGTATGTATTTGTTTATGTGGCATTAATTACATATATATGCAATTAAACATACATATGTATATATGTATGTACATAGGTTTACATATATTGTATCATGCCTTGATACCGTCTGGACTGGCATTCCTATTGACTGGCCGCTGATATTAAATATAGTAGCAAACACTTAAAGTATGCAAATTAGTTGCTCCAGTTCGCTGAAGCTACTAGATTTATTGTGTATGTAAACGGAATGGCTTCTTATTTCTCTCAGATTGATAAAATTGATGTAGACAGTTCCGATGAGAACCCAATTGGGATAGAAAATCGATTAATGCTGCCGTTTCTCCGTCATTGCGCTTCATCAACTAAGTATACGGAGTCACCGTTGATGTTCACTAAGAACTGGTTGCTCTAATATTAGAAAATCAAATGATATACTTACTGATATGTGAAAAGCTTTAACAAGCTGGAATAAATTCATTAGATACGCGAATGAAATATAGTTCTGTTCAATCATTTTAAACATGTTCATGTACATTCGGGCAAGGAAAGACATATCTTACAGAAATTGTCGGGAGAAGAAAGTCCTCTTATAGACAATATGGGTGTAAGCACTCCACTAAGTCATGAAAAGCGTCACCTACGGTGGGACGCATGCATTTCTGTGTGAATACATTTCATCAGCGACGTATACCAAACCGTCGTTCATGGACACTAAGGGCTATTCTTTCCATGTCCTAGTGCACACGAATATGTTAAATATAATTGTAAATAAGTATATTTTATTCAACGCTGCTTAGTGCCCCTCATATATATATATATATACACTAGCGTAGCTAGAGTGTGTGCTGCCCCCGGACCCCACAAAAATTACATATTGCCTACACCAGACCCAAAAGTGACGCCCCTTTAAAAGTTCCACCCAGGTCGGACCGCTAGTGTATACATATATATATATATATATATATATATATATAATATACACACGTGTGTGTGTATGCCTGTGTGTGCTATATATGTTTGTATATGTGTCTGTATGTACGTTTACATGTATGTGCATGTTTGTATGCGTGTAGTAGTAGTAGTAGTAGTAGTAGATATCCTAACGGGTCTGACCTACAAAGGGAATATGTTAACTTTGGTGATTATTGTGACACGCATCAAAATATACAATCATTGCTCTACACATCATGTATAAACGTGTAATTTTGTCATCTTCGAATATGGTCGGTGCTGCACTTGCTTAATCAACATCTTAAGGCTTTTTACGGAGAATAGGTGTTTCTCATACGGTTAAAGGAGAGTGAAAATAATCGTGAGTGATAGACAAAGTTACATCAACTGGTATTCCGTCGGTTGCGACGATGAGTGTTCCAGTTGATCCGATCAACGGAACAGGCTGCTCGTAAAATTAATGAGCAAGTGGCTAAGCACCCATAAATACGCGTGCCCTCTAAGTAGTTCCCGGAGAGATTCAGTGTGACACATAATGTGATAAGGCCGGTCCTTTGAATTACGGGTACAACTCATTTTTGCCAGTTGAGTGGACTGGAGCAACGTGAAATAAAGGTTGTCTTGCTCAAGGTGACAACGCGCCACCAGGAATTGAACTTTCAACCTTACGATCGCAAGCCGAATTCCCTAACCATTAAGCTATGCGCTTTCACCAGAAAATATGGACCGCTTCACGAAGTTGCGTGACAGATATGCATAATTAAAGCATCGTGAATAGTCTCCTTGATTTCACAAAGTTGATGCTTTTAGAAAATAATTTTATTTCTGAAAACAGCTAAACATAATTGATGTCTTTGCCGGAAAAAAAAAGAAAAGGAAACTAGTTTACTGATGTTTCGTAAAGTTTTGATTGAATAATATTTGACTTAATTTTCTTAACAAATCTAAATGCAAATTGAAGAGTTACTTTGATTATTACTATTATTTTATTTTATTTTATTTTTTTGAGCTAATAAGAAAACTTACTATAGTGGTGTTAATTCTCTAAATGAGGTATTAACAGTAACTGCACGATAAAGTGAAGTATATTGCCACTTAAATGTGGCTGACCCCTAGGGGTGGATGTTACTGTTGCTTTTAGCCCCAGGAGGACATCTCCTCCAGCTGGCTTATCGACACACTTTTGTGTCCTGTTTGTTTTGCCAAGGGAAGTTATCCCTCTCACGATGCTAATACAAATTTCTTTCCTATGAGAATGGATGATGCCGATTCTTTGTGCATAGAATGTTAATAAATCTATTTATCTTATTGATAACTTTATTTGTCTTTTACTTGTAACAATTGAAAAATAAGATATTTTCTGGTAATAATTAAACACAATTGATATTTCATCGGAAGTAAAGCGATTGTTTATGTTTTGTAAGATTTGTGACTGAATCATAACTTTAATTATTAAAAAAAAATATTCATTGAAACGGTACAGTCACTATGACGAATAGTAGATGATCCAAAATTATGTACCTTTAGAAGTTGTTCTCAATGCCGCCTTAAAACATGGGCACACTGGGCATTTGGCTAGGGGTCTCACGGAGCTAGGGGCCTAATTTTGATCCATGTATGCTAAATTCTAGGGTCTAGGGCATTGATCTTCTCGGGTAGTGGGTTATAAAGCTGCTATGACGAATCCACCAGAAGTCATTTAGCTGACTGCAGAGCAACTGAGAAAAGGAGAAAAGTTTGTGGTTCACGATGCTAATATGAATTCCTTTCACATGAAAAGGAATGATATCGAATGTCTGGTTCTTTGTTCATAGCAACATTAATAAACTTATTTTTGTTTATGGAATAATTTATTGTAATTAATTATCTTCCTGGTAAACAATTAGTAATTAATTATCTACCATAATATTCTTAATTGCCTTTGTGTGTAATATTTTTATCATTGTTTCTAACATATAGATAGGTTGACTTCTAGCTCAACTCTAACTGCTAAAGGAAAGCTAGTTGAGCTAAATGTATTTTTTGAGTTCTTAATTATAACATCATCCGAGAACGGGGTTACCTACCAAACAGCACGGTTTTAATCAAGGAACATCTATTCGTAACTCCTTTCAACCTTTTTTGGGCCATACTCAGAAATATATGACACACACATATTTAGCCCTGTTTCACAGTCAGTGACTTAACTTTGTAACTTGGTTAGACATATAATTTGGATTCACATCCAGAATTTACTCAATGGTAAAGATCTTCATTAGAATTTAGAATATATAACTAGAATTGTTCTCTGTTGATGCTGTAGTGACACCTATAGCAGACGACTGTTATATGTTCAATGTCCGGAGTTTTATCCACGCATGCGCAGGGACTAGTTCCGGAAGGAATACAGGAAGAGTCTCATGCGCATGCGTAGAGTTCGACACCCAGCTTTGGCGCCTTTTCTCACTCTCTTCGTTCGCTGATCTCCGTTGAGCCTAGACGTCCCATCGAGCTCTCTCCAACATTCCAGCACTAGAGCTACACAAACAACCACGAACTTCATTGACGGCGTCTCAGTAACCAAAGGCGACGAGCTACCGAATTCCCTCCAAGCTTGAGCCGAATTCCACTGTAAATAAATATTGTTGTGTTGTTCAGAATCTGCGTTCCGTTGTTTCTTCAAGAAATTTAATGTACGGAAGCGGAGTACACCTAATGGTGTATAACCACTTTCCTACAATGCTATACGCCAAAGGAAACTGTTACTTGATATTAGTTTCTCCGTGTATCATTATCTGTTCCTTTATTCTATCTAGACAATTTTACATACCTCCTCTTGGCAGTACATCTTGATATTGCTCTCACTTCTTATTCTGATCTTGTCTTTGTATACATAACTATTTAGTTTGCTTATAACTTTTGTCTATTTACTTGTTTCAGTCATTGAACCGAGGACAAGTTGGGGCGCCGCCCTGAAGGGTTTAAAGTGTCGTACTTATTATGTCGGTCTATTTTGCTGGGCCATTAAGTTATGGGGCATAAACACTGGTTGTCAAGCAGTGTGTGTGTGTGTGTGTGGGGGAACAAACACAAGTACAAAGACACACGAATATACACATACATAAAAGCATACATATATGTGCACATATATACCTATATACATACATACATACATACATACATACATACTTGAATACATACATATTTACATACACGCATATACATGTGTGTGTATGTATATGTATATAT
>NC_068985.1:17924121-17925169 GCF_001194135.2 Octopus bimaculoides
AGCCTCGGGCCGACCAAAGCCTTGTGAGTGGATTTGGTAGACGGAAACTGAAAGAAGCGCGTCGTATATATGTATACACACACACACACACACACACATACATATATATATATGTATGTGTGTGTGTGTATAAGTTTATGTGTCTGTGTTTGTCCCCCCAACATCGCTTGACAACCGATGCTGGTGTTTACGTCCCCGTAACTGAGCGGTTCGGCAAAAGAACCGATAGAATAAGTACTAGGCTTCCAAAGAATAAGTCCTGGAGTCGATTTGCTCAACTAAAGGCGGTGCTCCAGCATGGCCACAATCAAAATGACTTAAACAAGTAAAAGAGTAAAAGTCGGCCCTGGCGGAATTTGAACTAAACATTTTGTCAGGCGTGCTAACGATGCTTTTCTACTCTAGGCAAAAGGCCCGAAATTTTTGGGAGGAACCAGTCGATTCGATCGACCCCAGTACGCAACTGGTACTTAATTTATCGACCCCGAAATGATGAAAGGCAAAGTCGACCTCGGCGGAATTAGAACTCAGGCCGTAAAGGCAGACGAAACACCGCTAAGCATTTCGCCCGGCATGCTAACGCTTCTGCCAGCTCGCCGCCCTCATATGAACACACATATCACTAGAAAGAAAGGAACGAGAAAAATTCGAAAGAGGATATGATGAAAACATAATGTATGCTAAGAACAACAGAAAGTAAAGCACGAACTGCAGGAACAAGATAAGAAACTTTTTAAAGATAACCTCTTGAAAATGACCTTAAGGATACATTTTCAATTTTGCTATTTAGCGATAATTACATACACTATTTCTTTAATTGTTTTCATCGTACCAACCTTTATATACTGTATTTAAGTAAAGTGTGGATACTTGTACATGTGTTAAATCTAAATATTTCTGAATGTTCTAAATAGAATAACGGAATAGAATAAAAAGAAAAATATTAATGCTTCTACTGACTTATTGTTCTTTTGTGTGATATAATATATATATATATATATATACATATATAAATACATATATATATATATACATATATATATACATA
>NC_068985.1:17925194-17927823 GCF_001194135.2 Octopus bimaculoides
TGTTCTTTTGTGTGATATAATATATATATATATATATATATATATATATATATACATATATAAATACATATATATATATATACATATATATATACATATATACATACATACATACGCATGTATGTATGTATGTATGTATGTGTGTGTGTATGTATGCATATTCTCTCTGTTTATTTCTTCGTGTTCCCATCTGTTGAAGAGCGTAGGCTCGAAACGTAAAAGACTTTCTCACCTTCACGAGCGTCAACTAATACACCTGCTTGTTGTTTATACACCTGTCTTCGTCTTTTGTTTTTCTGTAAATTTCAACTGTATACACACACACACACACACACACATATATATATACGTATGTATGTATGTTTGTATGTGTGTGTTGTGTTTGCTTTATTGCTGTTTATTTGAGTGCATGCGTTTGTGCGTTAGAAAAAAATCTTTCTTTTTGAATGCTTAAATTTCACTTAGATGAAATCTAGATTCCCCGCTCTCGATATTCGATACTTATCCAAGAACCAAGAAAACGCTAATCCTATTTATGTATTCCTGACTTCGTAACTTCTATTGCAAGAAGATGAAAAAGTGTTGGGTTATGGTGCAATGGTTTTAGTGAGAAAGAAGAAATAAACATCAATGGAAATGCTGAAGATAGATTACAATCGCAAAATCTAGACTTTTATAAAAAATTTCTGATGATAATGCAATGAGAATAGACAACACCAATAAAATCTAAAAGAAAAGAGTCTACAAAAATCACAGAATAGACTTTGGACTTATTAATGCTATATCGCTTCTATTTTGAGGACCTATTAATTCTATGGAGAATTTTAGAACTTGATAGCTAAAGGCTATTGCCCAAATTTTGTCTCAAGAGAATATTATGGACAGATTGAATAAAAACACTAAATATATGTGCTAAAGTCGCAACTTTAACAGCATAATCTTGATGGTAGTTACTTCAATCTCTGTTCAATGTTGGTAACAAAGTCACTTGAGTGGATGATGAGAATGGTGAGAAAGTAGCGGTTTAGGGAGCGCTAAAAGGATACTAGATGGCGACGGAGCCGTACAGGAGGGAGGGCCGACTCTCTGTGGAAAACATCTATGTCAATGAAAAGTGGCCCTGGATAGTTGTTCTGGTGTCTTGGTGTGGAGCAGAAAACGACTTCTCAACCCGAACAGGCTACCATCGGTGAGATCACATACATGATAGCTAAACCGAAACGATCGGCCTTGTATTGGGCATCTGACAATGTATGTGCTTGAAGAACATAAACATTTAATCGATAACCAATTATCCTAGTTTCTGGAACTCGTCCTACATTAATAAACCATCGTTGAATTCGGAATTTGATATCCAGCTCTATTCTGTGTTTTGAAATGCAGTTTTCACTATTGTCAAGAAGAATGTTGCTTGATATGCGAAAAATATAAATTCAATCTTCATTAGAGCGAGCAGTAAGCTACCATACTGTCATAAAAGATTGCATCGTATTATTTATTATAACTGGCGTTCCTAACTTGAAAAGTTATCTTTGAGGGAGAAAGTTTTTATCAGATCAGTAAACGACATACTAGTTTCTTTCTCAAGAAGTTATCTCGATCTGAGATACGCCGGATAAGCATTATTTATAAGCTAGATATTAATTTGATCTAACCATATTAATAACGAAGAGAAGTGAAAAAAAAAAACAAACAAATAATTATTTTAATGCAACCCTTTATATACTTCTTGATCAAATGTAGTTTGATTGCATCTTTAACCCTATATAGGACCGATTCTCTTGACTATATCATGAAGATCAACTTCCGGCATCTGGGTAAGATCGTTGCTTCTATATGTATACTCTCGGCCAGATGTCAAGACAACCAACGGTTTCTTTATGGAAAGTTCTGTGTTTCACTCATGGTAACGCTAGCATACTGCACTATGATGGAGGAGCTCCTCTCCAGAAACCAGTATTTGTGAAGTACTTACATTACAGAATCCAAAGCTCATCTCATATGACGGAGTCATTGTTATCGAACCAGCCTTGATGTTTGTACAAGCAACGAACAGGCAGGTATTTCTTCCTTCAACAATCTTCCACGCACTTTCCAGCCTATATCCCCGACATTATTTCCTTGCATGTGCTTACAAACAGGGCCTCCGTAACTTAGTAAGTACAGCTCATTGATATTTAGCCTTTTTACTCTCTATGCAAATTGACTGGAATTTTAAAATTCCCAAAGTACATTTCATATGATCAGCAGTACAATGCATGTAAATGGCGTCTAGAATACCTAAGAGTATCTTACACATAACCTATATGCTTATATGCATAGATACATATATACGTACATGTGTGCATCACAAAAACTGTATGTGTGCATCACTAAAACTCGAGATCTAGCCAACCGATTTCATTCAAATTTTACACATGCCTTACTTAGGGTCCATGCCCCCCACCAAAAAAAAGAAACAGACTTCAACTTCTTGCCTAATGCGAGCCCGGAGCAATCTCTTATCTCTTACACTATTTCAGAATTACTTGTCGAAAGTGAAACAATAACATCTCTATTGTAATGTGAGATAATACTTTCAGTTTCAATGCACAAACTATTATCTCACATATATAGAAGCACCCCCCCC
>NC_068985.1:17931730-17933443 GCF_001194135.2 Octopus bimaculoides
GTTAGGGTTAGGGGATTAATACGATATACACCGTTACAGCGCTAACTGTTTTCAACTGAATAGACGTCAGTGATTAGTAGAAATTATCGAAATAAGACAATTTTTTACATGAAATAAATTCGAATACAAAAATATTTTTCTGTTCTATAACACAAAATAGATAAGTATACGAAGTTTGAAAGTCTTTCCGTACCAAAAACACTACATAAAACATAAATGAAAACTGGCGCCCCCGTTTTAAAATAGATCCCAAGGCTCTTCCTGTTTTGCCGTCTACCACCCTTATAATCATTCGAATATTGAAAATAATTTTATATTTAATTTGGATATTATTAAAAAGTTATTCAAGATGGTAGCCGTGTAATTTGGATTAATTAGCAGAGAATAGAGAGAAAGGAAAACATTCTATTTGCTGTTAGTAATTGCATTTTAATTTGTTGAACCGGAATTTTGTCCGTCATGTACTAAAAATTCTTTAGCTTGTTTAACAGATACTCTTACAAAGGAAGTGTTTACTCATAGGAGCGTCGTGAATGTAGTGTTTGTATGTGTCTGTGTTTGCGCGACAGGGAGAAAGTTTTTGATTGTTTATAAGGGAAATTTGTAGAGGATGGTAGAGAGGAAGAGAAAGAGAATATGTGCGCGTGAATGACTGTGATCGTGCTAAAATAATTTACTGATAAACTTTCAAAAGTGACTAGGATAAAAATACTATCATTGCATTAGACTGTGACAGTTTCCCTTTTATTTTCCAGTGAAATTTTACGGCACGGAAAATTTATTTATGAACAAGAAAAGAGAGAAAAGAACGCTAAAAAAAAAAGATCGATTAATACTTAAGGAAGCTATTTAAGAATTTGTTGAATGTATGTTTTATTGCTATCAATTATTAACTAAAATATTTTGGATACCTTCGAATTCGTTTCAACTAATTCATTCCAAGCATCGAACCTCAGATACGTAATATTCCGAACATAGATAACCCATGGCGAAAACAAGCTCAGAACGTATGAATATATTTGGTTATATAGCGTTGGCATTAACCTGTACTGCAGCAACATTGCACTCTGTGGGAATTTCATTACCAAACTGGCGTATCACCTTCAAGGATGATGAAAAATGGGTAAAGAAAGAAGGGATTATGACGCTGACAATGTGTAAAGAGTTTGAATGCACGACAGTCATAGAATTCAGCAAAATCAAAGGAGGTGAAGGTAAGTCGTAACATGTATTTTACTCATAGAAGTTTCTGAAAAAGTTTGTTTCAGATCTCGAGAAAGTGTGAGCAAAAATCAAATGTTATGTAGTTGTTAAGAACAGTTTGTTATTGTTATTATTATTGTTATTATTATTATTATTATTATATGACTGTTCAATATTTGGTAGATTGAGGTATATTTCTTATTTCTTTACTGCCCACAAGGGGCTACACACAGAGGGGGACAAACAAGGACAGACAAACGGATTGAGTCGATTATATCGACCCCAGTGCGTAACTGGTACTTAATTTATCGACCCCGAAAGGAAGAAAGGCAAAGTCGACCTCGGCGGAATTTGAACTCAGAACGTAGCGGCAGACGAAATACCTATTTCTTTACTGCCCACAAGGGGCTACACACAGAGGGGACAAACAAGGACAGACAAACGGATTAAGTCGATTATATCGACCCCAGTGCGTAACTGGTACTTAATTTATCGACCCCGAAAGGATGA
>NC_068985.1:17933453-17939876 GCF_001194135.2 Octopus bimaculoides
GCGGCAGACGAAATACCGCTAAGCATTTCGCCCGGCGTGCTAACGTTTCTACCAGCTCACCGCCTTGTTTGAGGCATATTTCTACTGCATCACCTGCTACACTTCCGTGTTGGTGGGGTGTGTGTAGCATTTTGTGTTCTTCTCCGCTGTTAGGGGTGTGCAAACTCGTCCCGGCACTGTTTTGTGTTAGTTTTTTTTTTCTCTTGAGGTGTTGTGCGGACTTTTGTTGTATTACTCCTTGTACTGTGTTGAGTGTGTAATGCTTTGGTTTTCACGCTTGCTGGTGGAAGTTTATTTCACTGGGTAAATGCTGTATAGTGTGTGTCTTGTATTTGTGGGTTGTTTTGTTTAGGTTGTAATTTCTTCCATTTTTGGATTTCCAGGTATCTGGGATAAGTAGCAACCAGCCTCTTTTGCTATCATTCCTAGAGCACCTATCACAACAGGTATTGTTTTAGTCTTGAGGTTCCACATTTTGCCAATTTCTATTTCAAGATCTTTATACTTGCTCATTTTTGGTAGGTCTTGATATATATCTATATCGATTGAGACAGTCATATTAATGAAGAGGTATGAGTTTTGTCTCAAATCCTTCAATATAATGTTTGGCCTATTTCCATCTATCACTCTGTCATCATCATCATCATCATCATCATCATCATCATCATCATCATTATTATTATTATTATTATTATTATTATTATTATTATTATTATTATTATTATTATTATTATTATTAAGGTGGCAAGCTGGCAGAATCGTTAGTACACCGGGCAAAATGCTAAGCGGCATTTCGTCCGCCTTGACGTCCTGAGTTCAAATTCCGCCGAGGTCGACTTTGCCTTTCATCCTTTCGAGGTCGATAAATTAAGTACCAGTTGCGTACTGGAGCGATCTAATCAACTGCCTCGCCCCCACACAAAAAAATTTCAGTAGAAAAGATTATTATTGTTATTATCATTATCATCATTATTATAATTTGTCCATCTTGACGTTCTGAGTTCAAATTCCACCAAGGTCGACTTTGCCATTCATCCTTTCGGGGTCGATAACTTAAGAACCAGTGAGATACTGAAGATCGATAAATTAAGTACCAGAGACATACTGGGAGTCGATTTAATCGACTTGTCTCCTCCCCACAAATTTCAGGCCTTGTGCCTTCAGTTGAAAAGATTATTATTATTATTATTCCCACCTTGTATTTGTCCTGTGTTGTCTATAATTCTTTTCTTTTATGTAAACCCTTTGTGGTTAATAAAAACAAATCATTAGTATTATTATTAAAGCGGCGAACCGACAGAATCGTTAGCACGCCCGGAAAAATGCTTAGCGGCATTTCGTTCGTCTTTACGTTCTGAGCTCAAATATCGCCGAGGTCGACTTTGCCTTTCATCCATTCGGGCTTGATAAATTAAATACCAGTGAAACACTGGGGTGGATATACTCGACTAGTCCCCGTCCCTTGAAATTTCAGGCCTTGTGCCTTTCGTAGAAAGGATTATTATTATTGTTATTAACATTTTGAAACATTTTATTAACAACGTATTTTTACAGGAAGATAGGGAAGGAAAAAAACATTAAAAGTATAAAATATCAAATTATAAAGAAAATAAAAAAAAGCATAATTACCTCCCCATAGTTTTCTAATTTAAAGGAAGCGAGCTGGCAGAACCGTTAGCACGCCGGAAAAAGTACTTACCGGCATTCCTCTTCTACGCTAGGCACAAAGCCCGAAATTTTTGGGGAGTGGGGGCCAGTCGATTAGATTAACCCCAGTATGCAAATGGTACTTAATTTATCGACCCCGAAAGGATGAAAGGCAAAGTCGACCTCGGCGGAATTTGAACTCAGAACGTAGCGGCAGACGAAATACCGGTAAGCACTCGCCCGGCGTGCGAACGTTTCTGCCAGTTCGTTGCCTTTAGTTATCGGTATTCTGTCTGTCTTTACATACTGTCTTCAAATTCTGCCGAGGTCGATGAAATCAATACCAGTGAAGAGCTGTGGTCGTTGTAATCGACTTCCCCCTCCTCTCAAAAAATTCTGGCCTTGTGCCAAAATCTGAAACCATTTTCGGTTTCAAATTTAAAAGTGGCAGGATCGTTAACACTCCGGACAAAATGCATGCTTAGTCGTATTTCGAACGTCTTTACGTTCTGAGTTCAAATTCCTCCGAAGTCGACTTTGCGTTTCATTCTTTTGGGATCGATGAAGCAAATACCAGTCAAGCACCAGTGCTTGATGTAATTGACTAGTTCGATGTAACTGACTAGTTCCTCACCCAAAATTCCAGGTCTTGGGCTTTAACGGAATGGATTATTGGTTTCTAATTTAGGCACAACCATAACAATTTTGAGAAGGGGAGGTTACTCGAAACCACTGACTTACTCGACTGGATTTTATTTTATCGACGACGGCGGGATGCAAGGCAAAGTTGACCTCGGAGGGATTTGAACTCAGAACGTAAAAAGCCGTAACAAATGCTGCAAAGCATTTTTCCGACGCTCTAGCGATTCGGCCAGTTCATTTCGTATTACGAGTGAGGGCTGAGAAGTTCCTGGCTTTGGGTAAAAGAAAATACAAGTGGATCATTTAATTATGATTTTATTCAACATATTCTCCTCTTAGATTCACACAATTATTGCAGCAGTCCTTCGTTATTCGTTGTGTTTTGAAGGCTGTTTATGTTTTTTAAAAAATTTTTGCTGAACATAAACAGCCTTCAAAACACAACGAATAACGTTGGTGCCAGGGACCATGTACGTATGGGAATGTCTGTGTATACATATATGTATGTGTGTACGTATGTGTGAGGGGATAGATAGATATATACACACATATGTACTCACGTATATATATGCTTTTGAATCCTTTGATATCCAAGTATGGTTATGCACACAGACACAGACATGTGTATTGGAGTGTCTATAACTATTTGTATGACCTT
Source organism: Octopus bimaculoides (assembly GCF_001194135.2). Lineage (NCBI taxonomy): Eukaryota > Metazoa > Mollusca > Cephalopoda > Octopoda > Octopodidae > Octopus > Octopus bimaculoides. The sequence goes on from NC_068985.1 coordinate 17,936,401, forward strand.
ATATACTGTTTGTAGGCTTTTTATGTGCCTTATATTCTTTATATTCTCATTTTTCATTTATTTTATTTTTACTGTATTCTTATTTTTATTTCTATTTTATTTTTATTTTTTACTTTATATTTGTGTTGAATTTTTGTGAATCTCTGAAGAGGCCTAGCGAATCATGCATGTACCCCCATTTCAGCATTTCATCTGCTAATTACTCCGGCAGGAGCTATTCGGATAGAATGGGGCATGCCAACGCTAGGCCGAAACAGCTGTAAGTTTCTGTTTATTCTCAAATTCCTAATGTACTGTTTATTTGTAACCTCGATTGTTAATATAACATGGTATGTCATAAGCATTTGTATGTTGTGGTTTTTGCCATTTTAGTTACAAAATAAGTTAATTAATTCAACGGAATACACTGTCTGCAAGTCGTTGAGTACCGCATATTCTCCTCCATTTTCTAATTGCTATATAAATTTAGGGTAAAATAACCCCCCTTTTACCCGCACTCACTTATTACACTTGGTATAACACTAGTGTAACAATAATTGGGTACCCTCCCAGCAGTATATTGGATAGATACTATCCCTTAGTGGGTTGAATCCTCAACCCCTAACTCTCTTGCATTACATATATATATATATATATATATATATGTATGCATGTATGTATATTTGTGTTTGCGTGTATCAGTGTAGTAATGGTAGTGGCTTGATGCCTAGGGTATTGGGCTCACGATCTTAAAGTTGTAGGTTCGAATCCTTGACATGGTGGTGCATCTCCAGTCGGTTCAGATTAAAAATGAGCACCAGCCGAGTGTTGGTGCAATTCTCTCTGCCTCCGGCAACCACATCCTCGATGTTCCGCTGCTTCAAGGGTAGGAAGGATGAGAGGTGGTGGTGGTGGAGGGTCAATGTCTGCTCGCGACTACATAGACTCTTAAACTATTTGCGAAAGCGTCGCACAAACAACCAAGTCTTCTGAGTGACGGCTAATCACGTACGCACGCGCACACACACACATATATACATGCATACACAAGCACGTGTATATATATGTACATATGTGTGTGTATGTGTTTATGTATTTTGGTGTGTGTGTATGCATATATATATATATATACCATTGTGAATCTCTGAAGAGGCCTAGCGAATCATGCATGTACCCCCATTTCAGCATTTCATCTGCTAATTACTCCGGCAGGAGCTATTCGGATAGAATGGGGCATGCCAACGCTAGGCCGAAACAGCTGTAAGTTTCTGTTTATTATTATGATTGACCGTTGACTGAACACTATTCAATTTTTTTTCTCCGTGTTTTTCTCCTTGTCTCCGTATTCTTTCTGTTGAAGAGCGTAGCTCGAAACGTCAAAGACTTTCCGTATTCCCGAGCGTCATACTAATATATACTTTTGTTATTTACACCACCTGTCCTCGTCTGTTGTTATTATTTGTATATTCTCCCATATATATATATATATATATATATATATATATATGTACACACACACACATACATGTTGGCATACTACAGTATGCTAACCTTAGTGAAGTAGAAGATGACATTTCAAACTTCTGCAGAAAATTAAGGTTAACGGAGAAACTAATCGATAAAGATAACAACGACCAATCTATAGCTTAAAACAAAAGCTACTACAACCAAACAAAAGGAAGAAACGAAATACTAGACATATTTTGTGAGATTATATTTACGTTTCCATACAATGAACTTCCATTTCCGAAACCGAAGTCCAACAGAATGGAAAACTATCGAGTGTTCAGGCTGAATGTGACGATTCTTTTTATGTCTCTTTTATCTTTTTTCAAGACCAGGTCGTGGTGAACAGTCAGTGGTGTTGGAGAGTATGACGATTAAAGTTTTAGTTGAGAAAAAGTTAGGTGACATGAAAGTCATCTGAATATTGGAAAAGTGTTACCCGTATCACGATGATTCGCGCAGGTTATCAAAATACCGACATCGTGACTGCTGTTCAATGCTTTCTAAATACTATAAAGGCAGTAAGATATGGTATGGAAAGGCGGCGAGCTGGCAGAAACGTTAGCATGTCGGGCGAAATGCTTGACGGTATTTCGTCTGCCGTTACGTTCTGAGTTCAAATTCCGCCGAGGTCGACTTTGCCTTTCATCCTTTCGGGGTCGATTAAATAAGTACCAGTTACGCACTGGGGTCGATATAATCGACTTAATCTGTTTGTCTGTCCTTGTTTGTCCCCTCTGTGTATAACCCCTTGTGGGCAGTAAAGAAATAGGTATTTCGTCTACCGCTACGTTCTGAGTTCAAATTCCACCGAGGTCAACTTTGCCTTTCATCCTTTCGGGGTCGATAAATTAAGTACCAGTTACGATGTAATCGACTTAATCCCTTTGTCTGTCATTGTTTGTCCCCTCTATGTTTAGCCCCTTGTAAGCAGTAAATAAATAAGATATGGTATGGACTTCTGCACCGCAGACTACGAAAAAGAGACACACCATGCATTCTGGCTGCATCCGCACACCAGGATTCATCCAGTAAGGGATGAACCAGATCTTAGGCTTAATTTAGACGGCTATGTGAAGCGTCTGGAGACAGTGGTCAAACCCTGGCTGGAGGAGATTGCTACACAAAGGCCATATGTGTGGCAGTAGAATTCAGCTGCTTGCCATACTTCCAGAAAGAGCCAGAAGTGGTTGTCGGAGAATTCCTACGACTTCACCAGCCCCAATTTCTAGCCTCCTTATTCTCCCGATTGTAATCCCATGGATTGCCATGTGTGGAGTGAAGTTGAGAAAGACACTAACCGCTCTGTCTGCAATACCAAGGCCGAGCTGGTGGGCCAAGATAAAGGAGGTGTTCGAAGATTTTCTCAGGGAAACAGTGAAGAACGCATGCGCCGTGTTCCAGAGCCGTCTTGAAGCTGAGGACGGCCACTTTCAGTAAACTGTTATCTTTCTGCCATAACCTTGTTGATATTTTTGATTTTTGAAAAATACTTTTGATTTTGGATAGGAAGTTGTTTTCTTTTCCTTTTATGCAAAGTGTCAAACAATAAAAACACTGTTATAAAAGAGGCAAATAAGTGCTTTAATTATCATGAATATAGAACAATATAAAATGTCACATTAACTTTATTTTTAGACAATACCCATTATAAAATTGTGAAAAACAACAACCAAATAATATATCAGATGCAGCTGTGCATCGTTAACCAAATAATAATAATAATAATAATAATAATAATAATAATAATAATAATAATCCTTTCTTTATTAGCCACAAGGGCCGACAGAAATAAGATTGGACATTACAAAACATGAAGGACAAAGTGGGGTTACGTAAAGTGTCGTGTAAAATGTTGACAACAATGAAAAATATAACAAATAAAATGCCTAAAAGAGGCAAGCAACTCAGGGCAACTCATGGAGGCCCCACGAAAAACATACAAGCGCCCCGACCACTAGGGCAAGAGCCCTCTCCCCATCTTGCTCTCC
>NC_068985.1:17940444-17943058 GCF_001194135.2 Octopus bimaculoides
ACAGAAGGGAGAGGAAGTAGCTTTTCGGCTAAGAAGATTCCCACATGAAATTCCGGACCGAATAAATAAATTTTTAAAAAAATTATCACTGAGAGTTTAAGTTTTATCTTTCAAAACGACTTTTTTTAAAAATTTCATGGGGAAACAGCTATCTACAAATATCTGGGATCGCGATAGGTACAAATTTCGTCCGAACATACGCCAACGTCGTCATGGAATATCTAGCGTTCCAATTCTCTGAACAAGGCCAAATCAAAGTACGACATGAACTTACAACAATATCAAATAGAAAATTGGAAATGCTACTTAGATGACTGACTCATTCTGCGGACATACAATCTCGATCAACTCAATGGTTTTAAGTACATACTCAATAGCATCAGCAACAGTATTCACTTCACAATGGAATTTAGACAAAACCATTTACCATTCCTAGAATTCTGATTATAAAGAATGATACGAACATAGAAACTAACATCCGCTATTGACTAACGACTCTAAATAGTACCTACTATTTACTTCCTGCTACCCAAAACATATTCCATTTAACCTCACTAGAAGAATCCGAACAATTGTCTCCGACCCCACAGGCTCGGGAAGAGAGTGCAGGAGTGCATGGATGCATTGGTGCAGGGGATGCAAGCACCGCTCCTCCTAAAATTTGTGGGGCAATGAAAACGCTCTGAACATCTTGGGTTTGGGTTTGTAACCCCTAAGCAAATTTCATTCCTGTACTTATGCCCAACTCCGTGATTCAGAATTAATGACTCCTGAAATTAAAACAGACACTACTTGAAAGAAACTACCTGCCTACTCTAGAAGGGAACGGAACAGAACGTACCAAAGCAATAGACATTGAAAAATTACAAAAAGCCAAAAACAGTTCAGTTACATTCAAATTCTGTCTTTAATTACAACATACAACGCAAGAAACACTGAAACAGTCAGCATTATCCATCAGAACATACCATTATTGAGCTTAGACCCAAGGAAGAAAAAATCGCTCAAGTCATGCAAAGTAATCAAATACAGAAGACAACTAAAATACTCCATAAAAACTATTTACTAGCGCAAAACTACCAGCTACGGACACAACTCCAACAGTTACAAAAGTGTGGTCGCTTCAGTTGCGGAACATGTACCAACGTCATTGAGGATATATCATGTAAATTTAAAATGGAACAAGTTTTTACAATAACAAAAATTAATTCCTTTGTCCATCAAAAAGTATAATATATGTTATTAAATGCAGTGGATGTAGCGAAGACGATGTTGGGCAAACCAACCTTGTGAATGAGAAGAACGATTAATCAATAACAAATACGGGATCCCAGGACTAAGCAAATCTTGCTCAGTGAACATTTGGGTATATACTCAGTATATCTTCCAATTTCCTAGTTTTCCAAACAGCTAAATCTTCCAAATTCCCAGTTTTCCCATTTTATCAATGTGCGGACAATACCATAGACCAAACACGAATAAATAAAAAATATCATTTATTAAAAAATACAAAGCACTATTGAATAGGATATAGAACATTAAAAGTATACGATTTGCTATTCACTATGAGTGCTTTTCATTGTTACATGATGAAAGGGAATATGATCTTGTTTCTACCCGAGAATGTAAGCAAGGACATTGCTGCAGCTGTGATTAGTTGGTATTCAAGCCAATATCAGAAATCCATCTCTAAATGCTGATATCCAAATAACATAACTTACATACTTTAACTCCTCATGAATTCATTGTATTTGCCTTGTTTTTACTTTTCTATCTTCATTCAGATATTCTTTTAAAACATTACTTCGTTTAAAACAAATTTCACCTCCTTATAAACCTAAGCCCCACCACTTTTTCTCATACAAGTTGAATAATTGTCCACATTTGCGAGATTGTATAAGAGAATGAATCATTCACTAAAATTCTACACACAACACCAAAAAGACACTACGTCTTGGCTAATTAAGATAATAGCTGCTCATATAGCTATTTCACGCAACCACCGGGCAAAAACAGCCCAGAATTTGGGTGCAGCATTCACCTTGCATAGCTATTGTTTTGATCGTGACATGTCATATCTCCTGCACTGAACTTTTGGCGTAACCTTCATGCGCGGCTATAACATGACCTTAATGCACGGATGTTGCAGAGATCAGACCAAAAGATTCCTTTATCTTCCAATACCCTCAACCATGAAAACATTTTTACATGCATGCATATATGTGCATACGTAGGCGCAGACGTGGCTGTGTGGTAAGCTTGCTTCCCAACGACATGGTTCCGGGTTCAGTCCACTGCTTGGTACCTTGGCCAAGTGTCTCTTACTATTGCCTCGGGCCGACCAAAGCCTTGTGAGTGAATTTGGTTGACGGAAACTGAAAGAAGCCCGTCGTATAATACGTACGTATGTATATATGTGTGTGCGTGTGTTTGTGACATGTTTGTTCCCCCCACCCCCGCCACCGTTTGATATCCGGTGCTGGTGTGATTACGTCTCCGTAACATTAGCGATTCGGTAAAGACACCGATAGAATAGATAAGAGGCTTTAAAAAAAATTAGTATTGGGGTCGATACAGTCAACTAAAAAATTCTTCAAGGCGGTGCCCCAGCATG
>NC_068985.1:17944324-17947077 GCF_001194135.2 Octopus bimaculoides
CAGTACCCAGTAGTGCAATTTTCTGTATGTTATATATATTTGTAAGTCCTGGTGTTTTTGTTATGTATTTGTCTGAATATTTTTTTATTATACCTAAGGCACCTACTATGATAGGAATTGTTTCTGTTTTTAGATTCCACATTCGAGTTATCTCTATTTCCAGGTCTTTGTATTTTGAAAGTTTTTCCATTTCTTTTAGAGAAACGTTGTCATCTGCTGGTATTATTATTATTATTATTATTATCATCACCATCATCATCATCATCATCGTCATCATCATCATCATCATCATCATCATCATCATCATCATCATCATCATCATCATCATCATTATTATTATTATTCCTTTTGTGTATTTTTATGAAGCTCAACATGAGTCATCTTCTGGATGGTTTGAATGCAGAAATTCTGGGTGAATCAACATTCCCAGTGACCTGAAAATTGTCAGCATTTTTTCAAAGCCATTTATTTAATCTAAATAGAGTGAATTTATGTAATTATTTTTAGTTTAGATATCAAGAAACCTAAGCAATTAGGTTACAACTACTAGCGCCCTTGTGTTTGTATGTATGTATGTATGGATGGATGGATGGATGGATGCTAAATGATGTTAAGCAAGGGGATATACTAGTGCCACCTCTGTTTGCATTAATACTTCGCTATGGTTTTCGCGTCGTGTACAGGGTCTCCATCAGATACTGAACTAGACGTTCTACTGTCAAATAAGGCTGTTCTCATCGATATTACACGAATTCCTGTATGCTGACGATTGTGATCTTATTTGCTCCCCTCCAGGGTGAGGTGCAGCATTTTTTAAAACTCCTCGACGGCTTGCAGTGCATTTTGTGGATATTTTTGGTTTGACGGGCAACACTTGTTTTCTTAACGAAACACTTTCAAACTTTGGACACTGGTAGAATATGCCATATAAAACAACTTTTTCTCTTAGCCTTCTTAACAAAAAATTGTACATCGCAAGTTATTTCATGTTAAAGTTGTCGTATTTTTGTAATTTCAACCAATCACTGACGTCTATTCAGCTGAATACAGTTACTGCTGTTTTGTAAACAATAATTTTTTGCTGGTGAGAAAAGTGTTATTCCCTGTTGACATATTTCATCCGGTTTTTTGGTTTGTTTTCTTTTGAAGCAGACAAAATTACAGAAAAATGGTAATTCATACGCATATATTGTTTATATAATAAATTACGCTGTGCGTATCTGTGTTTGTAACAATTTTTCGCTAATTGAAAAAATAAGCAACACGCGTGTTTATGAACAGTCTAGTTAATCGGAAATGTCAGAACTAACAGGGATTAATACCATATACACCGCCACAGCAGTAACTGTATTCAACTGAATAGACGTCAGGGGTTGGTGGCGACCCCTGTTGTATTCTTTCGCCTCAACTTTCTCTCACTCTTTCTTCCTGTTTCTTGAGTAACGCTGCGATGGACTGGCGTCCCGTCCAGCTGGGGGGGGGGACACAAACGCTATAGAAACCGGGAAACCGGGCCCATGAGCCTGGCTAGGCTTTAAAAGGGCAGAAAAAATGTACCAGCAGGGAGCTTCAATTGAGACAAAGCTGAAGGTCTAAATACTTGTGCTTTGTCTTCGTTGGTTTATGCATGTGAGACTTGGGTTATGTACTTAAGACATATCAAAACCCTAGATAGTTTTTACTAACAGCGTCTCCATCGTATACGGAGTGACGTCGAAGTCCTCAAATGCAGTCAGTTAACCAGTATAGAGTTTCTAGTGCTTCAGCAATGATTACGACGGATTGGTCAAAATGGATGATGATCGAATCCATAAACAATTTCTGTATGGTGAATTGGACCAGAGTAAAAGGCCACAAACTGAAATAAAGGTAGAAGGGCTGCGTCGAGAATATACTGGAGAAGATAAAAATCTTGGAAATTTAATGGGTAAAACCTCACTCTAGATCGTTCCTCGTGGAGAAAAGAAGTTCATGATGGGAAGGGGAAATTCGAACAAAATCGTATCGAGCATGAACCGCTCAGGAGAGACATCCACAAGGCTCATGATATGAATTTGCTTGACTATGTTGGCGCACAACACACTTTAACATGTGACAAGTGTGGGCGTCTGTCTAAGTGAAGCAGGCCTTAAAAGCCATCAGAGAACGACCCACCTTCTATCCGCATACAAACACAGAGGGAAGTTGTTAATTATGCACTATACAACATATCTGCTTGGTGGGAGAGTGGAAAAGAATGTGTGTTAGGAGGCGGACTGAAACACCATATGAAGGTCCAACAAAACAATATTATAACACTGACTGCAAGAGGCGCCCATCATTGCCACATCTGTGCAAAAGAGTGAAATGTCTTTGGCAGGACTGAAAAGCCATATCCATGCTGCTTGTCATTAAGAGAATAATTAAGCGATGACACAACCCGAAATTGAGTATATATTGTAGCCTAATGGCTAGGGTGTTACACTCCCGATCTAGCTATCGTGGGTTCTATTCCTGGACTGAGCAGAACGTTGTGTTCTTGAGCAAAAACCTTCGTTTCATCTGGCTCCAGTCTACTCGGCTGTAAATGGATAACTCTGCGACATCCTTGCCTTCCGATCGGGGGGTGGGTGGATTGTTGGCCTGCTCACCTAGCCAGCGGGATAGCATCATTCGGAAGCTAAAACGATGCAAACCGTATTGTGATTAGCGATGTGTAACAACGTCTAATAGTCTGGTCCATCACGTGACATATATATATATATATATATATA
>NC_068985.1:17947482-17951816 GCF_001194135.2 Octopus bimaculoides
GTAGGGAATATAAATCCATAACTTACAGGGAAAAATTCAACTTAGTAATTCTAAATCAAATTTCACAATATATAATATATGTATATAATTTAGAGACAAAAAAAAAACCTCTATTAAACAATTCAATAATGAAAAACGTAATTCATACTATCCAGAAAAATAAATATACTATAAAAACCTCATTCTAAAAAACAATAAAGTCCATAAACAATCATAATACTATTTATTTATAGTATATTTATTTTTCTGGATGGTATGAATTACGTTTTTTTAATATTGAATTGTTTAATAGATTTTTTTTTTGGGAAAAATTACTCCTCTCTGTTATAACTTATCAGGTAACTCAAGAACATCGAGGATCGGGTCAAGCCTTACTTCGAGGAGCAAGAAACCGTGGGCTTTACCTAATTTTTCATTCTGAATCAACCCTAAAACAGATGTTTGAGATATTGTCCAATTATCTTCACCGACGGAGGTTCCTTTTGCGATGTTTCCAAACTTCTCAAGTGTCCAAACATCACAAACCCGTAGATATCGGTCCTTAGAAACCGCCTTCAAAACGGTATCAGCTTCGCAGGCTTATTTCTCTACCGATTCGCAGTTTTGTGTTCAAACGTTGCTATATTCTTAATTGTAATTATCATTGTTCTACGTCGAGCATACATTCGATTTTGATAAGTCGAGCAATGAATTCTTTGTTATATTTTTCTTATATTTGTGTGAGACACATTATTATTGTTGTGTCTTAAGCGAGTCATTATGTTATTAATACAACATGCACTGATGAAGGCGCGTGGCTTAGCGATTGCGGCATTCGCCTTATGATCGTAAGGTCGTTAGTTCGATTTCCGGCGGCATGTCGTATTCTTGAGCAAGATACTTTATTTCGCATTGTTCCAATCCACTCAGCTGGTAAAAATGTGTAGTAGCTGTATTTCAAAGGGCTAGCTTTATCACATTCTATGTCATCCTGAATCTCCCCGAGAACTACTTTAAGGGCGCATGTGTGTGTGTGTGGAGTGCTCAGCCATTTGCACCTTAATTTTAATTTTACGAGCAGGCTGTTCTGTTGATCGGATCAGCTGGAACCCACATCGTCTTAACCGACGAATGCCAAGTAAATACAACATGCACTGGTTCTATTGCATTTCTTTTATTAAACGAAACATATATTGACTGATAAAATCTAGTTTATACTCTTCTAACAATGATTATATTCTTTTCAATCTGTTGTTGATATATGTTTAATCTGTATGTATGTCTATCGTTAAAATGAACTTCCATTATGCAGCTGAGGAGTACATTTTCATTGCACATGTTATGTGGTGTTCTCACTACATAAATAAATGAAGTTTGTACGAAACGTACATACTGCTATAACCTATTGAAGTTTTGTTGCTTTTCTTCAAAAGTTAATCTGTATATAATTAATATAAGCCCTAGGTAAAGCAAGTATATGATGAAACAAAACACTGGTTGTGACCATCGTGTCTTTTTATCAAAAGTGTTGTTCCTTAATTTAAATTGGTAGCGTGTGATATGACTGAGTTTTAGTTGTTAATTCTCGCATATCAGACGACCTTTATGGATGGCACTCATGCATACATATGTCTTACATCGTTGGACGGTAGCCATCGCCTTGACGGGTTTTAAGCGAACAAATCGACTCCAGCACTTATTTTTAAAAGTCTGCTAATTATTCTATCGTTTTCTTTTACCGAACTGCTAAGTTCGGGATCGTAAACAAACACCGGTTGTCAAGCGGTGTGAGATTTCTCATATGGGAAAAATAATTTTTGATTTAATATAGATAAGGTAGAAATATAAATGTATAAATGAACATCTGGGGAAAGGGAATGTGATCGACCTATGAAATGGATCTAAACGGAGTCTGGAACTGTCACAGAATCGGTTTGTCAAAAGTTTATTTATACACCAGAAAGTGTATGCCACCAGAATTAAGTTTCAAATATGTAACGAATCGATAACAGCGTGAGTACAAATGTAAATCAATTAATAAATTTTCATCGTATTTTTAATTTCTGGACAGACAACTGTTTCAGGAGAATTTATCAAAATTACATTTTCGTTGATTTATTATTTTTTTTTTCATAAAGGACTATTGCTTTTTCATTGCAGAATGGTTCTTTGTTTGTCGAGTTTTCGCCATGTTTGCGGCTGGACTTTGCCTTATAGCCACATTTCTTCAACTGATCTATTTCTGTTGTCCAAAGCAAATCATCAGAGCTCAGTCGATGTATATGCTTGGCTCTTCAGGTAACTACCACTTTTCTCTTTCCAGAGGAAAGTATTAACACCAATTTGAGTTTTAAATCCTTTTTACAGTTTTTACAATATCCCGTATTTGATGGTATATATAACGAAATATTCCCCCCCCCCCCCACACACACACCAAATGTCTCCAAAAATTAACCCCGTGTCCTATATGCGAAGCTGGATCTTCCATAATTTTGTCCCGGGCGTTCTTCTTCCTGTATATGCACTATTGAGAATGGGATGCCACGAGGGAAGGACTGAGAATATTAAGGGTCCTCGGGCATAACTGTTTACTGGGCCCCTTTGAATGTGTGTTCTAGTAGAGTTAACATTTAGAGTGCGAGCCCCTCAGAGCTCCGGACCCTCGGGCAGTGCCCGATTGACTGACGGCTCAGTCCGTCTCTGAATGCCTCTAATATGCCCACGCGTCTTTTATGTCATCAAATACGGTTACGAATTTTTATAAAACTTTCATTAAACTCATCAATATAATTTTGCTTAATTTACTTATTACTATATAAAAAATATTTAGTAACCTTACTCCAGAATTATAACAAGAAGATAAGGGTCTAACTAGCAAAGAATCATTGTTTCTACCAAGTTGCGTCTCATTCGTCTTGTGTGTAGTTGCAAGCGCACACATCTTCTCTCAGTCAGGCTTTTAAAAAGTTACACACTAATTTATTTTTATAAAATCCTCAAATGGAAGCAATTACAGCATTATTCCTTTAGTTCTGAGTTCGAACCTGACCAAGTCGATTTTGCCTTTCCTTCCTCCAGGATTAGTGAAACAGTACAATTCAATTACATTCAAGCCAGATCCTTGGCTCTGTCCCCGCGAACCGTTTTCCCTTCAAACATTGACCTGTACATGTAAAGGTTGGACATCAACCTTTACATTAACTTCAACCTGCTAGGAGGTCTTGCAAATGTCATATGCACTCCCCTTCCTTGACTTGAAAATCCTATTGTGATTAAATTTGAGAAAAATCCTTATACTAAATTAAGCAATTTATTTCTATTTATTAATAATTGCTGTTTAATAAAAAGTGGTAACTTAAATGACAATATATTCTTTTTTTTTAGTCATTATTGGTGAAAAAGAATAATTTCTTTTACATATTTTATCCAGTTCCATAATATTTTTATTTTTCAGGTTTGTTTATTTTGATGTCTGTGTTCATCTTCATCGCTATGTACCAAGTAGCCCAACAGAAAAATAGTTACACTGATATTGAAATTCGACTTGGTTATCCTGTTGGGTTTTGCATAATTGCTGGAGTCTTAGCTATAGCAGCCGCCATTTTAACTGCTGTTTCGTCAATCGTAGCCGAAAGAGATAACGAAGACTTTTATTAAAAAACTTAATATGCTGCTTCGTTTTTCACTTAATTTGTCATCTTTGCTAACTTATTTTCTTTCCTTTGGTACAGAAAATTTCATTTTGGTCTAGCCATAAGAACATAGGAGTTTTAAAGAGAGACCCAAACTTCAGATTTATATATCTAATGAATCAATAGAGGAAATTTCTGTAATATCATGTATCACAAATGTTATCCTGATATATAAATCATCTGAAATATCATACAGTTGAAATATATTTCAACCAACGGCTGGATTAATCAGGGATTTGGAAATGTATTCTGGTAAAACAGCCAAACTTAAGTATTCACCTTTATGTTCATGCGTATTAGTATGTGTGCACATGTATATTTTGCATATGTGCACATATATATGCCTACATTTGTTTGTATTAACTCCCCCCCCCGAAAAATCATATGAAGTATTCTAAAAACCACAGTGCAAGTACACATAGCTTCATTTTGCGAGTAAGCACACTGGAGATCGCTGACCACTACATTTATGTCTTTTTCTCTCCTTGTTTCTTTCTGTGTTCCTTTCAGTTGAAGAGCGTAGGCTCGAAACGTCAAAGACTTTCTCTATTCCCGAGCGTTATACTAATACATCCATTTGTTGTTTACACCACCTGTCTTCGTCTGTTGTTTTTTTCGTAAATTCTCCCCTATATATATATATATATATATATATATATATAT
>NC_068985.1:17952095-17952798 GCF_001194135.2 Octopus bimaculoides
ACTGCATTCTTATAGGAGAAAGAGATGTAAGCTAATGAAGTTCATAACATAATAATTTATTCCTTTGTCATCTCATTTTCTTATTACCACTCTGTACTCGACTAACGCTTCATTCTGAAGCACATGTATATCGAGGTTATACACACCAAGTTATTAATCTCGCAATGCCTAAGCGAATATATATATATATATATATATATATATATATATAGAAACCACATAATAAGTAATTAATTAAGTAGATGAATGAATATTAAACTGATTCTGTGTAATCTTTCCTTTTTAATGTTTATAATTGATATACACACCTTTTGCCTATTCTGGTTATGATATCATTTTTGAAATTCTTAAATTTTATTTTCATACAACATTACAATATAGTTTATAAACAATCATCCATAGTGCCCCTAAATAAAATTTCTTCTGTATTAACAGCTTAGATTTCTTAGCGTCTTGCCTCTTTAACTGGTAATTAACATCATGATTTAAAGTCTACGCTACTCTGCTTCTTTTTATAGAGAGTCACTTATATCCAACTGACTACTCCTAATGTCTTATTTCCTCCCCGAGGAAAAGGGATACATATGATAATATTTATGACCACACCTAGCCATAAGCAGTCAAGTCACTCATGTCCTTTATTCAAAATAAAAACAGTCTTCTAGTCTTAGATTTAGTAGTTGATAAAAAGATAAATGAATTA
>NC_068985.1:17953889-17955590 GCF_001194135.2 Octopus bimaculoides
GGCCCATGACCTCTTAAAAATATGGAGGAGGAAATGCCTCACTACTCAAAGGTATTATCAGAGTTCCGAAAGGGGATACGTAATATCATTAGCCAGCCATGTATGTCAACTGAGAGACGATGGGATTCCATACTCGATCTCATGGAAAATCCTCGAGAACCCAGGCTCCTACATCAACGGGACAAAATGATGCAAATTATGCATAGCGGAACAGGCGAGAATCCTAAAGAACTTCCTCGAACCAGGGAACATCCTTAACTCCAGAACGGAGATTTTCGGGCCATGTTTACATTTCAGGAGATTCCTGCTTGCCTTTTGGAGCCCACAAAATGGCGGCACAGCCAGAAGTCGATAGCCGATAACCAAGGGAGATAATCCCTGTTGTTACATATGAGTAGTGAGGCATTTCCTCCTCCTTATTCTTAAGTGTCTTGAGCCAACAGGTTTTGAGATTTCACGATTCGCCATAAAGCTAAACCATTTATGGGCATGAAACCTAAGGTAATCCCATAAACCAGCCTTATATATATATATACATATAGTCTTACTCAAACAGAAGCGCGCGCGCGCACACACACTCATATATGATGTAAATGATGCGTCAAATGATATGTGATCATTTTGACAGTTTCTTTCCAGTAACCGCGACGCGACTAACGTATATAAGAGAGTAAATTTTAGACGCATGGAACAATTTATTAATTCCTTGCACCGAATATACTTAGTCACTCGAAAAGACTTTTGTGTATGATATTATAAGACCTACATATATCTAACTGACGACTCTGACGACGTAAATAAGAGATTTGCACAACCTTACAAGCATAAAAAAATCAATATTCAACTGCAAAGAACATTATATCTTGCTCAAAAACATCACGATGCTAACGAATTAATTTGTTCATAATAAATGAGTATACATAACAAGCAAACCAACAATGGCGCCTGTATGTTGTTGGACGAAATGCTAAAATTAGCAGCATAATCTCCGTCACCGTCTATTGACCGTTTCAAGCAAGGAAGGACACATTAAGCTATTGTTGTACTACGTACCCTTAACATGCTTGGATAAGCAAGGTTTGATGCCTTTCGTTAAAGGTTTATTCAATAAAGGTTAACAAGGGGCTATAAGACACACACTACTCTTACTCCTTTTTTTTTTTAAACACTCATTTTAGTCCCTGCACTGCGGCCATACTGGGGCACCGCCTTTTCAATCGACTAAGTCAATCCCAGTTCTTATTTTTAAGCCTGATAATTATTCTATTGGCCTCTTTTTGGCAAATCGCTAAGTTACAGGAAGAGTAAACAGCCAGCAGCTGTGCTAAGGGAGACACAAAAGAGAAACACAAAGACGCACACACGCACATTGTATAAACGATGGGCTTCTGCATAGTTTCCGTGTACCAAATTCACTCGCAAGGCATTTTCCAACCCAGGGTTATAGTAAAACACATTTACTAAAAGTGCCACATAGTCGGACTGAACCTTGAACCATGTAGTTGAGAAACAAACTGTTTATCCCCACAGCCATGTCTGTGCCAGTGTATCAATTACTTTTATATCTTAGACAATCATAAATACTCACATAGCGCACCTGCCGCAAGGTCATCGGCAGCTGAATAGCGACTTTTGTAACCAAAATCAAACATTTTGTCTAAGGCGCTGGCATTTCTTGCACTTCTTAATTTACTGCGTCTG
>NC_068985.1:17956502-17957215 GCF_001194135.2 Octopus bimaculoides
ACGAAATCCATTGGGTTCAACACTGGGGTCTAGCGAAACTAACAGGGCTGACAAGCCAACTGTGAGAAGGAATAAAACGCAAAAGATGTAATTTACATTACGATTTTCCTTAGACACCCGGCTGCTTTGGTGACTTCCAGAATTTCTATATGTTCCAATTCTTCTTTTTTTTTTTATCATCGTCATCATCATCTTTGTTCAACATTTAGTAGTTTCAGGCAAATTTCTACTACATCGCCTGCTACACTTCCTTGTTGATGGGGTGTGTGCTGCATTTCCTCTATCGATCTGTTAAAATCTTTAGAGATAGCTCCTCATGTACCTATATCTACTAGGATACATTTTACCTGCACTTTCCATAGTTTCTGTAATTCAATAGCTAGGTCCTATTACTTTGCTATTTTTTCTGTACCTCTCATAGTGACTTTTTTCATCATTTGGGACTGTAAAGTCAATTATCTGGCACTATCTGTTCTCTTTGTCTATCGCTACTATAAAAGACCTTCTAGCTTCTGTTACTCTATCAGTCTGAACGTTAAAGTCCCACAACATCTTATATTTCCTAATTCCAAGTACTTTACTAGGTTCATGTCCATATCATTTATCAATACGTTAAAATCCTAGCTTTCTACATAACTCTCAGTGGGTTACTCTCCCTAGGTGTCATGTCTTTTCTTCTTCTTCTTCTTCTTCTTCTTCTTCTTCTTCTTCTT
>NC_068985.1:17957225-17958346 GCF_001194135.2 Octopus bimaculoides
CCATTTCTTTTAGGGAAACGTTAAAACTCTCTGCTTTATTTTTGCTGGGTATGTTGGAAAGTATCAGCTGCCCAGAGCCAGCATACTAAAGTGACACTTGTTTACTGGTCACGCTTCAAAAACCCTGTGGCGGACTCTTGCAGTTCCGTGTAATGATGGTTTTTGTAGGTGTTCTTTCTCAACATTCGTTCCAATCTGTTTGAATAGCGTTGGTAGTTGAAGGCTGATACTTCCAAGTGCACCAATCACTATTGGTATCACGTCCACTTTCTTCATTGCCCACCGCCTGCGTATTTCCCACTTCAATTCATCATAGTTGTTCACTCTTTCTTCTTCCTTCTCTTCAATCCACTTGTCACCAGAACATGTTATGTCAATTATCAGCCATGTTGTTTTCTTGTCTGTTCACCACAACAATGTCAGGTTTCCGATGTTTAATCTGATGGTCGCACAAAATCATTGCATTCCACAGGATTTTGCAATCCTCATTTATTATTATTGTCATCATCATCATTATTATTATTATTATTATTATTATTATTAATAATAATAATAATAATAATAATAATAATAATAATAATAATAATAATAATACAGGAGCTTCCTAAAATACAGAGTCACAATAGATATTAGACCTTATAATCTTGACTGATCTTTTGTAACCCATCCGCATATTATTTTGTCGAAGTTGCATCTATAGAATAAGTTTCTTATTTCTTTATTGCCCACAAGGGGATAAACATAGAGGGGACAAACAAGGACAGACAAAGAGATTAAGTCGATTACATCGACGCCAGTGCGTAACTGATACTTAATTTATCGACCCCGAAAGGATGAAAGGCAAAGTCGACCTCGGCGGAATTTGAACTCAGGACGTAACAGCAGACGAAATACCGCTAAGCATTTCGCCCGGTGCGCTAACGTTTCTGCCAGCTCACCGCTTTTCATAGAATAAGTTTCTGCTTCAGGACGTCGAATAGGCAGAGTCGTTAAGAAATTCAACTAGAATGGCGGGCGCCCTTTTTCCAATTAAATAAATAAACTTAGAAATTTAAAGACAATACTACTACAGAAGTAAAAAAAAAAAAAAAAACTTACTTGTTTCTTATAATTCTCTCTCT
>NC_068985.1:17958356-17959399 GCF_001194135.2 Octopus bimaculoides
TTATTTCTTTATTGCCCACAAGGGGATAAACATAGAGGGGACAAACAAGGACAGACAAAGAGATTAAGTCGATTACATCGACGCCAGTGCGTAACTGATACTTAATTTATCGACCCCGAAAGGATGAAAGGCAAAGTCGACCTCGGCGGAATTTGAACTCAGGACGTAACAGCAGACGAAATACCGCTAAGCATTTCGCCCGGTGCGCTAACGTTTCTGCCAGCTCACCGCTTTTCATAGAATAAGTTTCTGCTTCAGGACGTCGAATAGGCAGAGTCGTTAAGAAATTCAACTAGAATGGCGGGCGCCCTTTTTCCAATTAAATAAATAAACTTAGAAATTTAAAGACAATACTACTACAGAAGTAAAAAAAAAAAAAAAAACTTACTTGTTTCTTATAATTCTCTCTCTTTTTCCTCCTCTTCTTCCCTCTGTTTCCTTACTATTTCGATCTTTCATCATGCCGTGACGGCGTTTCTATTTCTCCAAATTTCTTTCTTCGTTCTTATATCTCCATCTCTATCCTATCTCTTAGAAAAACAGTATATACCCGAAACCTATCGCCCCACCCAACTATTTCTGAGCATCAAACAAATACCAATTATGTTTATTTCTATTACCTCATTTTTGCGTTATATTTTTCGCCATCTTTGCCCACACCATCACCACCACACACACATACAAACAAACACGTACATATGTATATGTATATATATGTGTGTGGGTGCGTGTGTATATATGTTGTTGTTGTTGGCACTCCGTCGCTTACGACGTCGAGGGTTCCAGTTGATCCGATCAACGGAACAGCCTGCTCATAAAATTAACGTGCAAGTGGCTGAGCACTCCACAGACACGTGTACCCTTAAGGTAGTTCTCGGAGATATTCAGCGTGACACAATGTGACAAGGCTGACCCTTTGAATTACAGACACAACAGAAACAGGAAGTAAGAGTGAGAGAAAGTTGTGGTGAAAGAGTACAGCAGGGTTCGCCACCATCTTCTGCCGGAGCCTCGTGGAGATTTAGGTGTTTTCGCTCAATAAA
>NC_068985.1:17959898-17963078 GCF_001194135.2 Octopus bimaculoides
CATACGCACTTACACGCGCGTCTTACTATTTTATCGAAAAAACAAAAAGAAATTAAAGACAAAATTATTCTGAGGGTCCTTTCGGGAAATTACTCAAGAAGGGAAAAATATTTTCAATTAAATCAGTGGCTTTCGACCATTTGTTGTCCATGGACCCCTTTGATTCCCATTTTACTTGGGTGGATCCTCATACCCATTTGATATTTTAAAATGTCCCATTATATTTTTAGTATTAAATATTATTAGGAACTGCATAAAAAATTAAGATATTTGGTGTATTGAAGAAGCATAAGCAATTTATTTATTGCACATAAATTTTAACAAAGCAAGAACAATCTTATATGGAGCCCCAAAGGTCATATAGACCTTCAGGGTTATATGGAACCCTAAGGATCATGGACCCTAGTTGAGAACCGCTGAGTTAAATAATAACATGAAACCAGTCAGAAAAAATTTCGCTGCAATCAATATACTCACTTCATTAGAACCCGGATAATATTGGGAAGATAATAAGGTGGAATGTAACTATTCTCTTCTAATGGCACCAGGTTTCCCGCTTCAGAGTTTTGATTGTAAGCAAACCTGAAATATAACAAACATAACTGTAAAACAGTAGACTTTGAGGAATGTAGCAATGATTTGTGTCGGCAAATAGTAATGCAAAATAGTTCAAATAGTGGGATAAATTTTGTGTCTTAAGGATGAAGAGAAGTTTAACGTTTAGGATACAATCCGTCGTCATCGGAGAGAAACGAGTGTTTACTAATGTTACTGTTTGTTTTAGTGAAATAGGAAACATATCCCAGGACACCGACGAACGTTCGTGATCTCCACTGACATAGGCATCCTGGAAGTCGTTGCAATGTCACAATTAACCCAGAAGATAAGGATGATACTGTTTCTGTTTGGCGTATTGTCTTCTGTCAATAGAAAATCATCCAATAGCGTAGAAATATAGATTTCCATCGGAAGCTACCCATAGATCATGTACTTCAGATAAAAAAGAAATGCTATCATGACACAAACGTTGTGAATGAAATGGGAACAGGCTAAGGCTGTGCGGAAGCTCCACTGAACTCCTCTCCAGTTACACAGTTAATTATTAAATAGTGAAAGATTGTGCTAATAGAAAAGATTCTATAGCAACGAGAAATTCTTCAAAGCATTTGAATCTTCCATTTTTGTGCAAGCCCAGGGTCATCAGAGAATGAAATTAACAAGGGTGAAAAACGTTGAGATTGTAAGATATTGGATGTACTGTAATATGCCATTGTTCCGAGCCCAAAGTATGCCGAAAATGCTTTTTCTTCCATTTTTGATGTAAGATCCAGTAAAATATTGACATTCCTTTCTGTAAAAATGTAAGAAGTAATACTATAACTAAATTCTCTAATACTTACCGCTCTTTTGCCGATGATTTTCTTATAAAGCCACCTAACCCAGAAGGAACAGCTATCAGTAGAATATTCAAGATTAGGATAAGCGAAGACATTTTCAAACGCTGTAAAATAGTTTAAAAGAAAGACAAATTACAAGACAACATTAAACGAATGAAAATATAGATGTTTATTAATACTATATTTTTTGTCATACATTTCGAAGTTTTCAGACCAAAATTTACAGCCCCAAAATTGTATCTTGAATTATACACCAAGACGACTTTAGAAGACCAAAAATTCCACGTGAAACGTAGCAGGATTTGGTAAGATAGTGACGATGTTCGAATATTTACATTACTTGTTTATACAGTTCGAATGTTTATACCTCATTTTTACACTCTAGACTATGTCGACTTGGATGCCGGAAAATACGGTGACATGTTTATATTGTTTATCAATGGTATAGATCATCTTTTGACTAAGCATAAGGCGTATTTTTATAAGGGAGTAAAGAGTCGATTATTCCATGAGAACTAAATTATTTAGCTTTTAATATATAAATAAATGTGGTCAGGATGATAACAGCAAGAAATGAATGGAAAGTTGGATGAGAAAGAACTCAATTGTATTGGATATGACTGTCCATTAGGGAACTATGGAAAAGCTCAAGTTCTTTTCATACAGTGGTATGCTAGCGGACTGGTTATCAAGAGGGAGAGAGAGAGAGAGAGAGAGAGAGAGAGAGAGAGAGAGAGAGAGAGAGAGAGAGAGAGAGAGAGAGAGAGAGAATGGGGGAGAGATAATGGGGAAGAGAGAGAGAGAGAGAGAGTGAGATAGATAGATAGATAGAGAGAGAGAGAGAGAGAGAGAGAGAGAGAGAGAGTATGTTTGTGGGAAATGTGAGTGTCTTCCTTGGTGTAGTTTTTTAATTGGTGACAGCTCAGATCGTCTGTGTTGCGGAGTTTCATGTCGGCAAGTGTGTCAAGTTCAGCAACTTCCGAATACATAAATGCATGCGTACATATATACATGTATACATTCATGCAAACATACATACGTACATACATACATACGTGCGTACATACGAACATAGATAGATAGATAGATAGATAGATAGATAGATAGATAGATAGATAGATAGATAGATAGATAGATAGACTGGCAGAAGTTCTTTTCATCTGAGAAGAACCAGATCATTCCTGGCTCAACTGGATGCCGCACTTGTTCAGGAGCTTCTTTACCTTCGTTTTCTTTGGTGTTGACTGTCAGAATTTGTCCTTGGTACCTCTTGTACGAGTGGTAACGAAGGTCCTCATTCAGGATCAGATCTATGGTGGCGAATCCAACATCCATATCTCTCGCCAAAGCCCGAATTTCCTAGCTCGAATCTTCCATCAGTTTGTCATTCAGTTGTTGAATGAATTCCAGCGAACGGACGCAGTTAGAACGACTGGTATGCCCCTTCCTGCTGGCCACAGCTTCGTAGTCTCTGTTGCAGCGGTCCATGTCACATCTTGCAGCCTTTAGAGCTTTCATAGAGCACTGAGCAGTACTCCATGTCAAATAACTTATTCGCAATTTCAGACTTTAATCCTTACGCTCTTCAACGCTGTTGACTGTTTACCAATACATCAAGTTGTTCTTGAAAAAAGGTGACATAGAAAAATCGTCAGATTTAGTCCGAACATCCTATGTTCCTGTATATTATGAATGCATACATATATATGTATATATGTATACACACACACACACACACACACACACACACACACACACACACACACACACACACACACACACA
>NC_068985.1:17963859-17971473 GCF_001194135.2 Octopus bimaculoides
ATATATATATATAGAGAGAGAGAGATAGATAGATAGATAGATAGATAGATAGATAGATAGATAGATAGATAGATAGATTAAAGCCGTGAAAACAGGCTTTTTTCCCTTCGTCAACACAATACACGAGAAATATAAATACAAATAAAGATATATACCCGTACAAAAAATATTTGCACGTATAGATCAAAGATAGATCTGTATTAATCTGACTTATCTTTGATATATAAATATATATATATATATATATATATATATATATATATATATATATATATATATATATATATATATACATTCTCTCTTGCTATTTGTCATTCTATATCCATTCAGGATCTCTTCCTGGCGTTACCCATCATTCTAGTCTTTTTGGCTGAAAGGTAGTATTTATTCCGTCTTCGTCAATCATTTTAAATTACACTGGTTTACTTTCGTTTATCCACTCTGTATCGTTTTGTTCGCCCGAAGCCCTAATTCTTCGCAACTTTTGCGGATACTGCCGATATGCGAAGTTCCCAATATTATCATTAAAGGCATGAAACTGAGTATTAACATTCGGTTGATAACTGATGAAGAATTAAGGTCCTTCTGTGCCTGTCTTACGTGTACGTTTTTTTTAGCTATCGTTGTTTATTTAATGCATTTTTTATTTATTATAAATACATACATACATACATACATACATACATACATACATACACACACACACACACAATAGTATAGTATTGATATAATATCTTACTATTAACAACATATTGAAAAGTCGTAATTTGACGCCTACAATTTGAAATTGGTTAACTGCATACTCTAGTAAATTGTGTAAGTACTTCAATCACCAAGACTATGAAATTAAGAGGAATCGAATACGTTTTCGGATTCTTCCCACCCACGTGAGCATGCGAGAACTGTAACTACGATTTCTTCTGAATGATAAACAGCAACATTCATAAAGTAGGTGTGTCATGCGAATAGTATTATTGGTTTGTAATCGAAGAAGAAAAGAGAAGCTTTGAACATCAAACCAGTAGATTCCTATGAATAGACCATAATCAAATTATTTTAGTTTCAAACGCCAGCCGACAACTTCTTTCGTTGAATTACAACACGATTATTTATACATTTTCTATTGTAATTATAGTCATTATTGTCATATAGACTACCGAGACAAAGTATGAACAAAATAATACAAGAGCCTTTGTAATAACAATAATCTTTCAGCCAACTTAATTTTAAAAGACTTAAAATAAGGACGTTTATTGCCGTTTAAAATTCCGTCAGTGTTCATGAAGAAATTCAATAGAAGGATATGCGCAGTTTCATCTGCAATGATAGCTTTTTGAGGTAATTAGTATATTGTTAGAATTATGTTGGAATTACTTTTTTGTGTTTGATTTACTCTAATTCATTCTTTTCTCAAGACGATTTATAAATCATCATCGTCATCGTCATCATCATCATCACCGTTATTATTATTATTATTATTATTATTATTATTATTATTATTATTATTATTATTATTATTATTAAGGCGGAGAGCTGGCAGAATCGTTAGTGTGCCGGACGAAATGCATAGCGGTATTTCGCCTGTCGCTACGTTCAGACTTCAAATTCCGCCGAGGCCGACTTTGCCTTTCATACTTTTGGGGTCGATAAATTAGTACCAGTGAAACAATGGAGTCGATGTAATCGACTAGTCCACTCCTCCCAAATTTCAGGTCTTGTGCCTTTAGTAGAAAGGATTATTATTATTATTATTATTATTATTATTATTATTATTATTATTATTATTATTATTATTATTAAGGCAGCGAACCGCCAGAATCGTTAGCATGCTGGACAAAATGCTTAGCGGCATTTCGTCCGTCTTTACGTTCTGAGTTCAAATTTCGCCGAGATCAACTTTTGCTTTCATCCTTTCAGCACTGGGGTCAGTGTAACAGACTAGCCCCCGCCAACAGAATTTTGAGACTTTTTATCTACAATACGAATTATTATTATTGCTATTGTTGTTTTCTCAATTTATCAACTGTTTAGAAAACTCTGCCAGTCTTCGTATTGTAACTTCGGTAAAGGATTTAAGTTTGACGTAAGTCTACATCAACTGGGGAAATTTAGGGCGGAATCAAAAAGGAACGCATAATCTAATTCACATCAAAGAAAGTGTAACTGTTAAAATGACTTCAAATAATGATTGTTGCTCAATGCAAATATCAAACAAATTATTGTAAAATTATCAGCATTGAGAAGCAGACCAATTTATGAGAATGATCACAGCCGTTACAAGCTTATTATATCAATAGATTTCAACGAAATTTCACAATGCAGAAACGGAAAACTATTCAAGCCAAATTTTATACCGAAAGAAAATTTGCTTTTAAACAAAGGCTTTCTTTTTATTCTTCTTTTCTATTTGTACTAAGATCATTTTCAAACCATTTCGAGGATTTATACAAAAGTTATTGTTACATATTATTTGTGTAGCAATAAACATCTCTTAGGAAGATTATATGGTGAAAATAGATCCATGAATTCTGTAGTTAGAGTGTGTATGTGTGTGTCTGTATGTAAAAATCTCATATGATATATGATATATATTTGTTATAAAAACAAAATACTTTTAAACAAGATCTAAAATACATGAAATATTAAACTGTGACGGAAAACAGATTGACACCTTTTGAGTAATGTTATGCTATGGTCCCATAGCCGAAGCAAAGTCATTCCAGCTGTGACCATCCCCTCTTTATTCAAGTAGAGAAAGAACAGTCGAAAGAACAGAAGGTAAAATAATTACCGCGCCAGGGGAAATGCTTAGCGGCATTTCGTCCGTCTGAACGTTCTGGATTCAAATCCCGCCAAGGTCAACTTTGCCTTTTGTCCTTTCGAGATCGACGATATAAGTAGCAGTTGAGTACTATGGTTGATGTAATCGTATAGCCTTCTCCTCTAAATGTCAGGTCTTGTGCTTGTAGTAGAAACGATAATTAGTCCCGCTGATATATGTACCTAAAAACTAAAGATCGCTAAATTACCTAAATCCAAGAAATTTGTATTTGCTAATTAGTAAGTAGTTCATTACAATAAAAATTTCTAATTTAGATACAAGACCAACAGTTTGGAGGGCAGTTAGAGTTAGTCTGTTATATAGAACTAATGCTCCACTGGTATTTTATTTTAAGCACCCCGAAAGAATGAAAGGCAAAGTTAATCTGGGCGGGATTCCAACTCAGAATGTAAAAACCCGGATCCAATACCACAAGGTATTTGATCCGATGCTCTAATGATTTTTACCAATCCATTGCTCCCTCATCATCATCATCATCATCATCATCATTTACTGTTCATCTTCCTTGCTAGCATGGGGTGGACAGTTTGACAGGAACTGCCATGCCGGAGAACTGAACTAGGCTCCATTGACTATTTTAACATAGTTTCAACGGCTGAGTGACCTTCCTAACGCCAACCACTTTACAAAGTGTACAGGGTGTTTCTTTTATGTGGCTCCAGCACTGGTGCATTTTACGTGGCACCAGCACCAGCGGAGTTGTCTAGTAACTATCAAGATAAACACCCCCTCGGCTGGAAGGGAGAGAGTGGTACTGGGGGATGTGGCTTTGAGCTGGCTGAGAGGTTAAAGTATGATAGAGGGATAGAGATAGGTGTCTTACTAAAGAGGAGATACTTGGCTACTCCAATGGGAATAGAAAGCAGGAGAAGAGATAGAGTTAGAGAAAAGGACAGATAGACAGAGTGAGAAAGAGAGAGAGAGAGAGAGAGAGAGAGAGAGAGAGAGAGAGAGAGAGAGAGAGAGAAGTGGGGTTGGAGATGCATCTACCCACAAGGTAGAGTGAGTTCATTATAATAATTGTTTCTAACAGAGGCACAGGTGTGGCTGTGTGATAAGAAGCTTGCTTCTCAACCACATGGTTCCGGGTTCAGTCCCACTGCGTGGCACCTTGGGCAAGTGTCTTCTACTATAGCCTCGGGCCGACCAAAGCCTTGTGAGTGAATTTGATAGACGGAAACTGAAAGAAACCCGTCGTATATATGTATATCTTTGTGCGTCTGTGTTTGTCTCTCCATCATCGCTTAACAACCGATGTTGGTGTGTTTACGTCCCCGTAACTTAACAGTTCGGCAAAAACGACATATTGAACAAGTACTAGGCTTACAAAGAATAAGTCCTGAGATTGATTTGTTCGACTAAAAGGTGCTGCTCCAGCATAGCCGCAGTGAAACGACTGAAATAAGTGAAAGAATGAAAAGAATAAACACGAATCCTGAAGTTTTGGTGGGAATAGGAAACACAGTATTTGACTAGTACTTTATTTTATTGCTCGTGAAAGGACGAAAGGCACAGTTGATACCGGCAGGATTTGAACTCAGAACGTAAAAGCCGGGGGAAAAAAAAGACATGTTACCCGACGAACTATCGAATGATTATACTCATCCATCATTTCCATGACTCACTATTACAACGTTTCAAATTTTGGAAGAAGCCTTGCAATTTTTTTAGGATGAATGGGTTAGTCAATTACATCGTATCTCGTTGCTCAGCTGGTACTTAATCTTATCGACCCCGAAATGGTGAAAGGCATAGTTGACCTCGACGGAATTTTAATTCAGAAGTTAAAGGACCGGAAAAAAAAGCTGCTTACATTTCTACCAATACGTCGTAGTATGGTTCATTATAATATTTATTTGTAATTTTGTCACAAGGCCAGAAAATGCTGAGGGAAGGAGCAAGTCGATTACAGCGACCTCTGTACTTGACTTTATTTCATCGACCCCGAAAGGATGAAAGACAAAATTGACCTCGGCGGGATTTGAATTCAGAATGCAATGAGTCGGATAAAATGTTGCTTAGCATTTTGTCCGAAGTGCTAATGATTCTGTCAGCTTGTCGCCTTACATTTCATTCTAATAATGTTTTCAAATTTTGGCGTAAGGCCAGAAATTTTGCGGGAAGCAGGTCAGTCGATTACATCGCCCCAGTGTTCAACTGATCACCCCCGAAAGGATGAAAGATAAAATCATCCCCGGCGGAATTTGAACGCAGAAAATGAAGACGGATGAAATGCTGCTAAGCAGTTAACCAAGCGTGCAAATATTGGTTACTTGAGATTGAATCTGATTACAGATTGATTTCAAACTTTGGCAGAAGGCAAGCAGTTTCGATGGAGGCGGTAAGTCAATTACATCGACCTCAGTACTCAACTGGTACTTAGTTTATCGACCCCGAAAGGATGACAAGTAAAGTCAACCTCGGTGAAGCGTGAACTCAGAAAGGGAAGACGAACAAAATGGCGCCAAGCATTTCGCTCGGCGTACTAATGACTCTGCCAGCGCGCCTCCTTACGATCCATTATAATAACAAAAGGTTTTAAAACATTAACGCATACTTGCAGTCTGAAAAATAAATAAATAAACAAAACACACGCATACTCACATACTTTCTGTCTGACAAAGTCGACCACTTGCAGATTAATTTATTCACCAAAACTTTGCCTTGATAACAAGCGTCATTTTGGAAGTGAGAAATACTCAAGCAAAAAGCGAAAACATTTGGATTAGGGCAGAAGAAGTAAAGCGTGTCTTGAAACATTTACCATTTCAGATCGTTTGCATATTTATATTTCCGTGAATTTTTTTTATTGAAAAAAAAAAAAAAAAAAAAATGGTTAATTTCAGGATTGTTTTAATTGTGGACAAGCGATGGGGAAAAATGTGAAAATAATTGCACACAGAAGGAAAGACTGAAATAATTAGAAATCTTTAATTGGGTATTTGTTCACAGAACTGTATTAAATTTATACAATGTGGATACGCTGAGACAAACACCTACACACACATACACACACACATATTCACGCACACACACAGCCCAGCATAATCCTCCTTTTCTGCCTCCTCCTCTTCCTTCTCCTTCTCCTCCCCTCCTCTTCTTCATTATCCTGTCGTCATTTCTCTTTCATTTACACACAAATATCGTCTTCACATACAAGCACACTCATACAACCATGTACAATTAATAAAATGTACAATGTTTTCAATATGTGTGTGTGTGAATAAAATGCATGTTGCATATAGAATGCAGTTATAATTATACATTGTAAGCATGTACATGATCGCATGTTTTATTTGGTGTACATGATAACTATCCGTTTGATTTTCATACACATATATAAGTGTTTATCAAATTAACAACTCTTCTCACATACTTCAACAATGTTAGGGGACATATGAACAAAATTAAAGAATACATATTTTCTTTTATCTTCTTTTATCTTCTTGTTTCAATCGTAAGAACAGCGGCCACGCTGTGACACCGCCTTGAAGAATTTTAATCGAATGAATCTATCCCAGTACTTACTTTTTATACAGCCTGGTACTTATTCTAACGGTGCTTTTTGCCGAACCGCTAGATTACGGGGATATAATCCCGTAATCGTCAAACGGTGGTGGGCTTCTTTCAGTTTCCGTCTCCCAAATCTACTCACAAGGCTTTTGCCGAACCACTAGGTTACGGGGATGTAATCCCGTAATCGTCAAGCGGTGGTGGGCTTCTTTCAGTTTCCGTCTCTCAAATCTACTCACGAGACTGTAGTAGAAGAAAGTTTCCCAAGGTGCTACGCGATAATATCGAACCTGGAACCTTGTGGTTGGGAAGCAAACTTCTTACCAGATAGCCACGTCTTTTCCTTTTATTACGGCATCGACACGACTGTCCCTGTCAACTAAACCTTAACATTCTTCTCGGCATAAACACTTATTCTAGTGTTTTAGCAGAGGAAATTATCTGAGTGGAATAAAATGTAATACATCTTTTGTCCTTCACTTGTTTCAGTCATTAGAATGCGGCCATACTACAGCATCGCCTTAAAGGATTTTAATCGAACGAATCAACTCTAGTACTTATTTTTTTAAAGCCTGGTACTCATTCTATCGGTTTATTTTGCTGAATCGCTAAGTTACTACAACGTAAACTCCTAGTACCGGTTGTCAAGCGCGCGCGAACCTACACGCACATGCATTTTTAAAATTTTCTGAAAAATCAGAAAAGTGTGTGGCTCCGGGTTCAGTCACCCTGCGCGGCAGGTGTCTTCTACTGTAGCCTCGGGTCGACCAAACCCTTGTGAGTGAATTTGGTAGACGGAAACTGAAAGAAGCCCGTCGTGTATATATATGTATGTGTATATCTATGTGTGTGTGTGTCTGTCCTCTACCATCGCTTAACAACCGGTGTTGGTGTGTTTATATCCCCGTAATCTAGCAGTTCGGCTAAAGAGATCGATAGAATAAGTTCCAGGCTTACAAAATTAAAAGTACTGGGGTTGATTAGTTAGACTAAAAATTCTTCAAGGACGGTGCCCTAGCATGGCCGCAGTCTAACGACTGAAAGAATGAAAGAAAGAAAGAACAGTAGTTTTCCTTTCATATACATTTTAGGTGAAGGGGAGTTGAATGATACATACTTTTTGGACCATGTCTGTGTGTGTGTGTGTGTGTGTTTGATCCTATCGCTTGACAACCAGTGTTGATTTGTTTACTTAGTGGTTCGGGAAAAGGGACCGATGGAATAAGTACCAGATTTTTTTTTTAAAATAAGTACTGGGG
>NC_068985.1:17972165-17975313 GCF_001194135.2 Octopus bimaculoides
GTCTGGAACATCTTCCTTCAAGCGTTCATAGACCTCAAGCGTGATCTTAACTCAGTCTTTTCGAGATTCTTGGTACTTGATCATTCTTATTTCTTTATTGCCCACAAGGGGCTAAATATATAGGGGACAAACAAGGACAGACAAAGGGATTAACTCGATCCCAGTGCGTAACTGGTACTTAATTTATCGACCCCCGAAAGGATGAAAGGCAAAGTCGACCTCGGCGGAATTTGAACTCAGAACGTAACGGCAGACGAAATACCGCTAAGTATTTCGCCCGGCGTGCTAACGTTTCTGCCAGCTCACCGCCTTGGTACTTGATCATTCTGTGCTGTGTCCAACGAATATATCAACAGGGTCGATTTCCTCCAGGTTATGCATTAAAGTAATTCTTCTGCTATTTAAAGCAAACACGGGTTTTCTTGATATTATGTAAAGATTGGTGCTGGAAAGGAAAGCTAGACAATAAGTACGAGAAGAGAATCCCAAAGCACAGCTTTTCAAACACAAAAACTGGAAATTGCAAGCTAAATAAATTAACTTCTCAGTCATAGAGATACTACTCCAGTAGTTTATCTAAGGAATTGTGGAACGATGACCAAATTTATCATAAGAAATTTTGGTGTGTACAGTGACGGAGAATATCACTTGAAATCTATAATTAAACTGTCGTATGTCCAAATTTAGCCAAATACGTTTTTTTTTTTTCAATATTCATTTTTGCTTGCAATAGCCGGTTCTTTTGGTTAAGCTATCGTATCTTCGGCTGCTTCAGATGTCAAGATATCAAAAATTGTCAAAATGTAGTACAACGGTTTTGCTATGGAATGGTGAAACTATTTTCCCGTTTTCTGAAAAAAAGAGCAACCTTTTGGACTTACGACACTTTTGCATAATAGCAACGATTTGTATATCTTAACTTTACATAATTTATTCCATACTTAAATAACAATGTCATCTTGATGACTACACTAATTAAAAACATTGCTTAACTGTTTGATTTACCGCTAGTGAAATATATCAAATATATCTGCGTCGAAATAATCTTAACAAAAATCTCGACACTGTCCGCGATGTGATTATGCTGTTGTTATACAAATATAAAGTTTCTTAACGTATTCTTTTCTACTCTAGGCACAAGGCCCGAAATTTGGAGGGAGAGGGCCAGTCGATTAGATCGACCCCAGTACGCAACTGTTACTTAATTTATCGAACCCCAAAGGATGAAAGGCAAAGTCGACCTCGGCGGAAATTGAACTCAGAACGTAAAGACAGACGAAATACAGTTAAACCTTTCGCTCGGCATGCTAACGATTCTGCCAGCTCGCCGCCCTAGTTTCTTAATATATTAGCATTAAATGTTTCCATAGTTATGGGATAAAATATCAAGTTGTGCCTCTAATTTTTTTGGCTGTGTAGTTAAGAAGTTTGCTCTGTAACCACACGGTTTCAGGTCCAGTCCCTCTGCAGGGCACCTTGGGCAAGTGACTTCTACGATAGTCTTAGGCCACCAAGTAACTCGTGAGTGAATTTGGTATATGGAAAATGTGTTGAAGGCCGTCGTATGTACATGTGTATGCGTCTTTGACAACCAGTGTTGGTTTGTTTACGTCCCCGTCACAAGAGAGATCACTATAATAAATACCAGTCTCAAAAAAAAAAAAGAATCATAAGTACCGGTGGTGATGTGTTCAGCTAAACCCTTTCAAGGCGGTGCCTCATCATGGTTGCAATCCAATGAGTGAAACAAGTAAAATATAAAGGATAAACGGTAACCACCTGATATCAACAGTATAAGAGGGTTAAGCTTTTTACTTCTGGCTCATTACTGCATCGAATCACAATGGCCCAGTGGTTAAGGCAGCGGACTCGCGGTCATAGGATCGCGGTTTCGATTCCCAGACTGGGCGTTGTGAGTGTTTATTGAGCGAAAACACCTAAAGCTCCACGAGGCTCCGGCAGGGGCTGGTAGCGAACCCTGCTGTACTCTTCCACCACAACTTTCTCTCACTCTTACTTCCTGTTTCTGTTGTGCCTGTAATTCAAAGGGTCAGCCTTGTCACACTGTGTCATGCTGAATATCTCCGAGAACTACGTTAAGGGTACACGTGTCTGTGGAGTGCTCAGCCACTTGCACGTTAATTTCACGAGCAGGCTGTTCCGTTGATCGGATCAGCTGGAACCCTCGACGTCGTAAGCGATGGAGTGCCAACAACAACAAATTACTGCATCATGATGTGTATGATGGTTAATGAACTCTTGTTTAGTTGAAAGATATTAATTTTTTCCCGTATTGTTTATTGGTAAATCGTGTAATGATAAATTATGAAAGTCATATGATACTTCCAGGAAACTATCGGCAGGAATTTCCCATATTTCCAATATTTACAGGATCTATGAGTTATTAAATGGTTTTCTATCCAGTTAACAATGCACTTGTTAATTAACGCAATCTTTTGCAATGAATCTTTTAATTAGCGCTAATGTTTACATTTCCAAAACGTCTTTTTTTAGGCTTTTATATATATATATATATATTTTTACTCAAGATTAACAATCTGAATCAGTCCTCAACCTAGTTCATAAAGCTATGAAACGTATGCTGTTGTTATTGCTGCGCTCATTGTTGTTGCTGATTTGTTTTATACGAGCTATTCAGAGTCTTACCCGGAGACCTCAAGTAATAGAAAGTTGACCGTTTTTCTGCGGATGTTATTTATGATTAACAATGATATATTTTACGGAGAATTAAGGTTTTGTTAAATTTGTAATATCTTCCATTTTGAAAAAGTTTTAAATGAATCAGATATTTCACGTTCATAGAATTATTATTATTATTGTTCAGTAGTTTTATTTTTATAACGTGCTTTCACTTCACTACCGAGCGCAGCTCTGTGCGCCTTGGGTATGTGCTGTGGTTTGCTGTGGTGCTCTTATGGTTACTGTATTGAAAGTGTTTTGCGTATGATGTGTGCAGTGCCCAGTAGTGCAATTTTCTGTATGTTATATATATTTATAAGTCCTGGTGTTTTTGTTATGTATTTGTCTGAATATTTTTTTATTATACCTAAGGCACCTACTATGATAGGAATCGTTTCTGTTTTTAGATTCCACATTCGAGTTACCTCTATTTCCAGGTCTTTGTATT
>NC_068985.1:17976106-17979704 GCF_001194135.2 Octopus bimaculoides
TTTCAGTACCTTTTTTTTTTAATCATTCCTAGAGATCCTACAATCATTGGTACGGTAGTCGCCTTGAGGTGCCACATTTTTTCAATTTCTATTAGCATGCTTTATATTTACTTTATTATTATTATTATTATTATTATTATTATTATTATTATTATTATTATTATTGTTAGTATTATTATCATCATCATCATCATCATTATTATTATTGTTATTATTATTATTATTATTATTATTATTGTTGTTCAGTAGTTTTAATTTTATAACGTGCTTTCACTTCACTACCGATATCATTATTATTATTTTTATTATTATTATTATTATTATTATTATTATTATTATTATTATTATTATTATTATTATTAAAGTGGTGAGTTGACAGAATCGTTACCGCGCTGGACGAAACTCTTAGCGGTATTTCGCCCGTCGCTACGTTCTGAGTTCAAATTCCGCCGAGGTCGACTTTGCCTATCGTCCTTTAGGGGTCGATATGTATGTATGCGTATACATACATGCATACATACATATATACATACAAGCATATGCATTATCTACACACATATATACGTGCGTGTTTATACCTTTGTATATGCATGGTATACGTGGCTAGGCACAAAAGTAGGCCAGATTATCAAGTTGTGTATAGTGTGGTCAAAGCTTTAATATCAACATATATATTTATATAATGAAAGAAGATTAAATCAATATAATAATATAATGATTAATCGAGTAGCTCAGATGTTCTTTTCTCAATTTGGTTGATATTTTGTCTAATCACTTATTCAAACAACAAATGACTATACAAACATCCTAAGTAATTATTTCAGATTCAATGAGATTCATTGCTTTCTGTTTTGGTTTTAAGCATTTTATAAATATTTAGCTTTGCACCAAGCTATATTTCCAAAGAAATTACTGTATTTCTGTAGAGTAATCTTTAAGTTTAGAACTATTTTTCATTAACCCTTCGCCAGTTTTGTCTATCACATGTGAAGCACAGAATATATTTCCCTGAAAACAAGCATAGACATTTTGGACAAACTTATGAAAATGCTTTGGACAGGCAAAAGATGAAATGTGACTACAATTGAAGTTTAACTAATTATATTATATGTTCTTAGTATGCTGACCATGGAGAAATGAAAGATGAATTTTGATATATCGGGATTTGAACTCAGAACAGGGAGTCACTAAAGTAAAAATGTTAGACTATTTTGATAAATAGTTTAGTATAAAAACACATTACTTCTTAATGCCGATTGTTATCTCTCTCTCTCTCTCTCTCTGGTGCACATCATACAATTTAGAGACAAGTCACCTTCATTGTGAAATAAGGCTGTCTATATTACCTGAGATATAAAGATATGCTATACGGAAGAAGGCAATGAATTGATCAATATTCTCTTTATATTAATGGTGGGTATTCAAAAAGATCTGATAGATAGTCTTGAAACAATTTTTTTTGGCGCATCATTTCATATTCTTTTCAATCCACACTGATAATATTTCCCTCTACATTTTTATAATATTCAATATAACACCGAATCTTGCTTTACGTCTGCTAAAATTGATCAGTACACATTCAGTTATTAGCCATTAATATGATATTGAAATAGTTACTTCTCAGACCGTAATCAACTATTTGAGCAAAATAATATTAGCAAAATATTAGCAGGTGCGAAAATGTTTATATTTGTTCAAAAAAAAAAAGTGTACCAATTTGGATTAATTCTATTCCACGAAATAATCAGTTGAAATCAGTAATCAAAGTAAATATTGTTGTTGTAGATGACTACAACTTAAATAAATATCTTCATACTTTCTCATAGTCTTCTACATGTTTATAGATATTGTACTCTTGTTTTTAACCGCTCGATGTTGGAAATTGCTGAGGACATAACGTGTTGGTTTATCTGTTGGTTCGATGTTGTCATTACAGGATGCATGATTCGTCTTCAGAAAAGTTACATGATCGATATTGTTTGTGTAGCCTACCGCGATCGAGCAATCATATGTCACGCAAGTAGTCGACCGAACGATGAGGTGCAATCTGGTGATACATTTTTCCCAGTTATACTAAGCCGAAGATCATTGTGCATGACCAGACATGCAGTACGGTGTAGAAAGAGAGCTTGGCCATGTTGAGCTTTCTTCAATATCTAGCCTATTCTTGGACGCCTATAGTCTAGTTTTTGGTAATGGCCACAGCGGATGTAGGCAACACAAACTCCGTCAGAGCACGACAGTTACTGCTTCTTTTCACTTATTGGTGATATGCATCTCATCTCACCTAATGGTGATTTTGATGCTCTAGTTATTTTTGTGCATTTATCATTCGTTTTACGTTTGTCTGAGATTAGTCATTGTTTCAGGATGCTATTGCTGGAATGTTGCGGAGCTATTGTACATTACCCTGAGTATTTGGAGGTGATATATTTTCATGCATTATCAAAGACTGTGAGGCGTGAAGATTTCGGTAGCAACAAGCTATACCGCTCTTATGTCCGAGTGGTCTTACATTTTTAGGATTTTTGTTTCATTGAGTAAGTTTTCTGTGGTTGAGGTTTGTGTACAACTTGTAATGCGACATCGTGTCCATTTGTGTACTTTTTAGTTTATTGAGAGCTGTTTTGAAGAAACATGAGTCGTCTAATGTATTTGTACACCATCGTCGTTGTTTCTTCCTGTTAAACCAGCTGTAGTATTTGTGTTTACTCTAAGTACACTTGCAGTCGCCATGTTTTTTTGTGTTTTTTTTTTACTATATCTTTTTCAACTTGTGATGTATGCAGAAATGTTGTATTAACTCCATGTATTATTGTCTTCTGTGTCTATAGTATCCATATGATGACTGTGAAGGCACGTTGCATTTGATATTCTCTAGTGCTGCTGGGGGACAATGGATTTATTAGGTGGTACTTGAAGTTTACAGTTGGGTAGTGTAACCCTAGATACAATGTTATAAAACAAGAGGAGATAGCTATGGTCAGAATGTTTTCATTATAGTTTTGCTCATTCAAAGCTCACTTAAGGTTGAACGTCGACTGGAAAATTAAAAAGCTCATAGTTATTTCTTTTCGAAAACTAAAATTTTCATGGATAACCACAGCATTTCTAAACTCCAGTTGCCTTATAAACCTCAATTACGAAACTTTAATTAAGTTAATTTCGCTCTTTTTCATTCAAGAAGATCTTAAAACTACTTCCAAAGAAAAGCCTTCACTTAACTGATCTTACTCTCCAACATACTCCAACCTCTGTCATGCAGACGTGCAATCTCTTTCTCTCTCTCTCACACACACACGCATACACACGCTCTATCTCTCTCACTCTTTCTCTTTCACTCTCTATCACACACACACACACACACACACACACATTCTCCCTGTCTCTCTTCCTCCTCTCTCTTTTCTACCGCTACAACGAGGTCTAGGACATATAAGAAATGGAATGGTTTCATATCACTTCTGCTCATGCCTTCTCGATTCACTCATCGCACTTAGTCTCGATATTGTATCGACCCCTCAATGTCCTTACATTAACCACCACAAAGACCTTTATTCTCCGAACATCATCTCTCTGAAAATTCCTCGCAGAACAT
>NC_068985.1:17981141-17986181 GCF_001194135.2 Octopus bimaculoides
ATATACATGTTTGTATTTTTTTCATTCACACTCAAATTTTCGCGTAAAATCGCGAGCAAAAGATCTCATGCAAAAATGAAAGAAATGAAACGAAAGAAATCTGAAAAAAAAAACATTATTAACTAAGATTTATATAGGTAAAGCAGATAGTACGATTGAAGGGCGGAACTAATTAGCTGCTCTCAAACCTAGTAACTTATTTTTAGAGGTTGTGATTTAACAGAGAGGACAGAACATCAGATTAAACACATTACACTTTTTAGTTATGCCCTATAACTTCTTGTTTATAATGTTTCTAAGATAAAAGATATCTTTTGCTGAAAAAAGAGCAAGTTCAGAGATCGTGATTATAAGTAATATTAATTAAGTCCCATATTAAGAGAGGATTTATCAATAGAGAGTTAACTGAAAAATTGTTGATGTAAATCCATCACCGCTTCGAGAACACATTTTCAAGAGTAGAACAAATAAATCTGGCTATTTGTTTATAAACAATGTATGATGGGGTTTGAAGGAGACTAAAACCGGAAGATTTACACCAGTTGACTCCAAATAATTGCGGTAGACAACTTATATAGTTTTCTTGATCCACAAGTCCTCAAGCACATTTATAAAAGAGTATCAGAAATATTCAGTGATTTGACACATCGATTTGTCCGAAATTTTAGGGAACTACTCACTCGTCTATTCACCTCGATTGCTCTAGCAAAGTTAATAGCAGAAATTCTATCAGGTCTAATTATGCAGCACTCCTGCTTGGTACGAAAGATATGTTCTGTCGTTACTCCGGCCATTCGATCAGCTCTCATTCGCTCTAGATCCAAGTACGCCCCTTAAAAGTTTGTAAGTACCCTTCTACTGCGCCGCACTTAGGTACAAGTGTTTCTAGTTTCTTATTTCTTTACTGCCCACAAGCGGCTACACACAGAGGGGACAAACAAGGACAGACAAACGGGTTAAGTCGATTATATAGACCCCAGTGCGTAACTGGTACTTATTTAATCGACCCCGAAAGTATGAAAGCAAAGTCGACCTCGGCGTGCTAACGTTTCTGCCAGCTCGCCGCCTTATGTTTCTAGTGTTTCTAGTTTCTACTCCCGGGGAGACTGACGATGGTCTATGCCAGCAATAATTTGTCCTTCGACGAAAAGTTTATTTTGAACACTTACCCTTCATTTGAGAATAAGGAAGAGAGAGAAATTACTGTTGTCAGTTTTGGTTACAAATGATGATGGATTCAAGTGAAGTGAGCGAGAGAGATGAGTGGAGGATTGAGGTGGTGTGAGAGTGTTAGATGTCTAAGAGGGGAGGGAGTGGACAAAATGGCCTGAAGACAGAAAGTTATCGTTAACATCAAGGTGTGCTTGGCATATTCTATACCCTCCTAATTGTTTCGGCTAAAGAATAATACTAAATCCACTGAAGAAAATTTGATAAAGGAGTGTAATTTGTGTAGGTCAATAGTTAACCAAAGTGGGGAGGCGGTTGTTGTCAATAGAAAGAAAAATGTCCAGGAAGGTGATAGAGGTATTAGATATGGGAGAAGTCTATGAGTTTATCTTTAATAAAGATGGCGCTGATACAGCCATCGATGTCATTGCGGTTACAAAACTCTGTGGCTGGTGTAGAAACTGGGTGAAAATTTAGGCTTGAGTATGGTCTACAAATAAACTAATACAGACAAATATATAACCAATATTCCAGAATTTATACATACACCAAACAGAGAGAAAATATTACATGAATACTTTCAGTTCAATACAACAAACATTGCACGTACCCATGTTACACAAAGCTACACTTGGTTTTATAGTGAAAGAATGGATTAAACATGGAACTACTGAAATACTACTACTTGTAAATTCCACTCCACGCAAATACAATTTTATTCATTCAGTTTTACTATAAATTTTATGAAAAGGGATATCATTTCTAACACACAGGCATCAATTTTTCAATTGTATAGAACCTCACAAGTTTACATCTTTATATGCAAAAACTTGTTATCTCTTGACGTCTCTGGTTCAGACTCGGATTCCACTCATACATATTAAAACAAATATATGAATGTTTACAAATATATATATACAAAGTAAACAGACACAGTTGTGTGGGTTCAAAGTAGCAGAAAATGTATAAACACGAGCCAAAGGTTGTGATAGAGAATAATAATTACAGGATTTTATGGAGTTTCCAATAAAGATTGACCACATTATTAAAGCAAGAAGAGACTAGATACGACTGCAGAAGGCAAAGGAAAAACAATTTAAGATCATAGATGTTGCAGTACCATTTGATAATACAGTGGATACCAAAGAAATTGATGAAGTTGAGAAATAGCAGAACCTTGTCGGAAAAATGAAGATGAAGACTAAGACGACGGTTATTCCTGTGGTATTTGGTATTCTTAGGTAGCACCCGAACCGTTAAGAGGTTGAATGACATTGGAATTGCGACTCGCATTGTCAATCTGCAGAAAGTACAATCCTGTATTCTACAAGAATCTTAATACAAAATCTGTCAACAGGCCTCATGAAAACATCTCTTTTAACTGAGATAGCATGTAATACTTTCGATAATAATAATGAGAGTTTCTAATAAAATGCAGTGTCAAGCATTTTCCGGCAAGAGGGGAAAGTCGTTATATGAAATTTCAGTTGTTGATTGCTGCTTACTTTATCGATTACGGAAGGATAAAAAGTAAAGGCACAAATTAATAACAACTTCAGCAACAATATTTCTCTTCATAAGTCGTGTTAAGTGGTTTGTTTGAAGCCATAATATTAGTAATATTAAGTCATCAATGCATAGATTTAATATATATATACAATACAAAGGCGGTGAGCCGGCAGAATCGTTAGCACACTAAGCAAAATGCTTAGCGGCATTTCGACCGTTTTTACGTTCTGAATTCAAATTCTGCCTTTCATTCTTTCGAAGTTGATGAAATAAGTACTAATTGAACCCTGGGGTCGATGTAATCGATTTATCCTCTTCCCTGAAATTGCTGGCCTTCTGCCAAAATTTGAAACCAATATTTACAACACGAAGTGTATTTATTGGTTGTATTTTGTTTCAGTTAACCTTTCTGTCAATGGACTTTAATGAAAACCAGACTTTAGTGGCTGTTTTATTCTGCACATTACCTCCAAGATGACATCAGTCAAAAAGTATTTTCAGAAGCGGGTAGGTTCTTTTTTAATATATAATTTTCTTCTTCATTACTTACTGATAATCATTTGGGTGTTTATAAAATATGCTAAAATACTCGAACACAAATATTCGTTTTACAACTCAATTATTGAATGGTAGGATGTTATGTACATGCGTTCTGAAATGAGAACGATATGCCGCCAACACACCGCTGAATGATAGCTGCAGAGCCTATGTTGACACTCCGTTGCTTACGACGTCGAGGGTTCTAGTTGATCAGATCAACGGAACAGCCTGTTCATGAAATTAACGTGCAAGTGGCTGAGCACTCCACAGACACGTGTACCCTTAACGTAGTTCTTGAGGATATTCAGCGTGACACAGTTAGCCCTTTGAATTACAGGCACATCAGAAACAGGAAGTTAGAGTGAGAGAAAGTTGTGGTGAAACAGTACAGCAGGGTTTGACACCATCCCCTGCCGGAGCATCGTGGATCTTTAAGTGTTTTCGCTCAATAAACACTCACACGCCCGGTCTGGGAATCGAAACCGCGATTCTATGACTGCGAGTTCGCTGCCTTAACCACTGGGCCATTGCGCCTCCACTGCTGCAGAGCCTACCAACAAGCCTTTAGATATGTTTACATTACAGTTAGAATAACTTTGTTTTCTTATTTTACATTCATTTTTATAATGTTTTAAAAAATTGAATACATGAGATTTTGGAGTTTTTGAAAGAATGGTTACTTTATTAACTGCTAAAGGTGTACTTCATATTCCCGAAGTAGATAAGGATAATCTGGCAGGTGATGAAGCTAAAGATTCCTAAGATGATTCAGCTAATCAAATGAATCATTTAGGGAGAGGATTATTTGTAACTCAATGCAGTTTTGTAACCAAAGAAAGGAACGTAGATGTAGATGAAGAAACTTTAAATACGCCCAAATCTTCTGTTAGTCAGCTTTAAATAAAACGCAA
The DNA here is from genome assembly GCF_001194135.2 of Octopus bimaculoides. Taxonomy (NCBI): domain Eukaryota; kingdom Metazoa; phylum Mollusca; class Cephalopoda; order Octopoda; family Octopodidae; genus Octopus; species Octopus bimaculoides. Next base: position 17,985,272 of record NC_068985.1, read on the forward strand.
AATATACAAATACATACAAATCTAAAATTGGGAAAAATTGTCCCAAAATTTGATATAAATGTATACAACACTGTTTGGAAACCACTACCAGAATTTATCATGTTAAATGAATTAGAGGCAGAAATTTTCAAACTCCTATTTGATAAAACATTTTCCCAGAATATAGTTTATCAAACTAGCCTTTTATGTTCATCAGAAAATGCCATTTTAATTATATCTCACATTGAAATGTAATTAATTGCTAGTGTGTGTGTGTGTGTGTGTGTGTGTGTGGGGGGGGATTTGTTCTCTGGATTTGCTAAATTTTTAAATAAAAGGACCTACTGTTTGCTCGAGAAAGACACCTGTTATGCTCTCAAATGCCATCCGATGTAATCGTTTTGAAGATATTCAGTATCGTATTAATTTGAGTGACAGTTTAAATGTTGATGATGCAGATAGATTGCCCGAAATACAAACAATTTGACATCACTCAGTGAAAAAATTTCCAGAACATATTTCTATCAATGAAGTTATGAGCCCTAAATTTTAATGTCACTTTACCAAGCAACACATCAAAGAGAAGAGCATTAGGTTTGGGTTCAATAATTGGATTATTGCCCTGCTACTGAATATATGTTTGCTTTCTATGTATATATGGGGAAAGCCTCAACAGCTATCAAAATCGTTGAAATCAGTCATGGTACTGGAGGATAAACTGTTGTGAATTTGGTCAAAAAAATAATTATGCCTATAAAATTTGGATGCAAAGTGTATTCTGATAATTATTTCATGCCCCAGGATGTTTCCGTCCATTTATTGGACAAGGACATTTGTAGTTCATAAGCTATACGAGACGGTAGGCTTCCGAATTGCCCTTTATATATATATATATATATACAGTGTGTGTGTGTGTGTGTGTGTGTGTGTG
>NC_068985.1:17987157-17988486 GCF_001194135.2 Octopus bimaculoides
ATATATATATATATATACACACACACAAGCAGAAGGACCCGGTTTCACTCGGGTTATAAACTCATAGCCTTAACACAATTCTGTTTGCTCTTTTACTTGTTTCAGTCATTTGGCTGCGGCCATGCTGGAGCACCGCCTTTAGTCGAGCAAATCGACCTCGGCACTTATCCTTTCTAAGCCTAATTCTTATTCTATCGGTCACTTTTGCCGAACCGATATGTTACAGGAACGTAAACACACCACCAACGGTTGTCAAATGTTGGGGGGACAAACACAAACACATAAACACACACACACATATATATATACGACGGGCTTCTTTCAGTTTCCGTCTACCAAATCCACACAGGCCTATTTTATATAATCGATGTATATATATATATATATATATATATATAGGAAATAGTGGCACAACAAGGTACCAATGTTTGCTGGAAATAGCAGTCGATAACCGTATGACGCTATGTAAAGTTTTACTGAATGTATACAGGCAAAGATGTGTGTGGGCGGCGAACGTAAAAGTTTTCGTCTTACCTCTAGGAAGAATGCTGGATAAGAGGACAACCTAGAATGGATAACCTAGTACACAAGTCTCGAACTTTACATAATACGTTTGTTATCGTAAATCTGGTTAGTCTTCTTCAGCTAGGTTCACCGAAGACGAAATTTAAAACATCCGCTACACTAATGCCAGTAAATTCGGCTGAATTCCTAACCATGAACAGAACCGGGATCAGTCAAACAATTTTACGACAACAAACGTATTCTGGAAAGTCCGAAACTCGAGTACTAGGTTATCCATTTATCCGGCGTTCCTTCAAGAGGTAAGACGAAGATCTTTTTATGTTCACCGCCCGCACACATCTTTGTCTGTATACACTCATTGCAGCTTTACATAGCATCGTACGGTTACCGACTGATATTTCCAGCAAACATTGGTGCCTTGTTGTGCCACTATTTCCTATTTATAATTTTACCTTTATAGTGCTTTATTTAGCTGGAAAATAATACTATTGTATTGCAATACTATTTATAATTTATATATATGCGAGTAAGTGAAGAAACACATTTGGTTGTTGTTCCATGTTTTTAATAACGTCATGAATTTCTTTAAAACTTCCCACTCTGCCTTCGAGCATCTAATGCGGTTGAGGTGTCTTGCACGTTCACGAAATTTCCACATTCATTACCTCGGGGGGAACTTTCTAGGTGCAATCCAAAGTCATTCCTAACCGAAGGGGATCTATCTATCTATCTATCTATCTATCTATCTATCTATCTATCTATCTATCTATCTGTATGTATGTATGTATGTGTATATATATATAT
>NC_068985.1:17988813-17990429 GCF_001194135.2 Octopus bimaculoides
ATATATATATATATATATATATATATATATATATGTGTGTGTGTGTGTGTGTGTGTGTGTGTGTGTGTGTATAAATCAAAATAAGCAACAAGGATATCCAAAAGTAATGCAGTACGATCGTTTCCTGCGATTCCATTTAATTGAGCAATGTAAACATTACATCAAATGTAAAATGTAGGGCAATCTTCAGTTGCACAAAGATATGGAAATATATATTGTTTACATTATAAGATTCTTTTATGCATTTTAGGAGACTGCGAGAAATAGTCGTTTTATCAGTGGAACTCGAAGTAGATAATGCAATGAATAATAGTATGTAGAATATTGGGTTTAAAAAAACCAATTGGAGTGAAACAAGATGATGACTGCACGTAGGACACGAACTTAGATATTCTGTGAACAAGACAAATATGTTGTATATATAAATTGCACTGGGCGCAACAAATAATCCAATGAAATAGGTGTAAAAACCGTTCAAGTATTCTTCCGAAAACTTACACAAACATTGCAAAAGAGAGCAGTCAATTAAACGAATGTTATTCTCTACGTCAAAAACTATACGAAGTCTATATAAAGCTACTAAAACAATAACTAGATTAAAGGCTTAAACGGTTTTTCAATAGAAATGATAAAACATTATTAAAATATCTTAAACATTTAAAGAAAGTTAGGGTGTATCGAAAGGAGAGAAACCTATTTCTTTGTCTGGTTTAACACCCCCAAATAATCCTTGCCTACCCTTCCCTGAGTCCTCTTTATCACAAGCATTTAGGCTTCGTCTGCAGTCTGATAACTTCCCTTCTTCCTACGTTCTCCTGTCTCGGAGGTGATGAAATGTTCATAGGTGTTGCTCTTCTTTCTCTGACTAAACAATTAAAAGTAACAAAAAGTGGCCTCACACAGAACCCAGCATATAATATGGACAGCTTGAACGTCTTACTCTGAAACTAGTTTTCTCTGTAGTATAAAGAGAAAATTGAATCAAATCCTTATACACTAACATGAAATGGGAAACCTGTCCACGTAAAATAAATCCTCATTCTGTAACATCCATAATTGAAGGTATATCGCAGAAAATGTCTTTACATTTTTGTTTCTCGATTATATTTTCCATCCACTTATTTAACATCACTTGCATATTGTCTATCAAAGTTTTTCTCACAAATCAGAGCATAATAATAATACAGACATCTAGGGTTTGGAAAACTACCGTCTGCAAGAATGGAAACTTTTGGACGCGGAGAAGTCAGTAATTATTCAAAGAATGCTATAATAAAAAAAATTATATTTGAACGGCCCACGAAGCAAAATTGTTTATTACGCAGTTGTACATTATTCTAAATAATAAACTACTCTGTAACAGACAATTACACACAAACAAACATTATATATATATATATAATCGAAATGTACATAGGTCTATTTCATTATTATTATTATTATTATTATTGTTGTTGTAATAAAGTATTTTCAACGGATCAGTATTGAGCTCTATTTAAAGTTGATATATATATATATATATATAGTCAACAGATGAGATCCAGAGGTTCTCCGTATAGAAAACACTTTGTAGCGCTCAAAAATATTCAAACTTAGACTCCGATGTCTTTACGGGG
>NC_068985.1:17990439-17991201 GCF_001194135.2 Octopus bimaculoides
ACACATGCAAAACGAGAGAAAGCAAAAATTGAAGACTTTCAGACGATGAATATTTAAGTATAAATATATAGATATTTATATTAATAGATCAAACTTACACAGAGTACAAACGACAGAGAGAATTAAAGGGAGGGGGGAAATAAGGTGTTATAAGTCCAACAGCTGTTTCTGGGGGCTCGGAGATCCATCATAATGTTGGTAGATGTAGTTCATCACAATATGCAGTCAGTAATGGAAGCAATCAACATTGGTTAAATCGAGCCTCCGTCATCATGGTAAAAAGGCTCTTACATTTCAGATCATGATGCAAAGAAGTTTAATGGGGGAGGGCGGGCATTTATGTTTACAGGAACATAGTTTATTAGTTACAAACATAAACTACCGTGTTCTGTGATAAAACAAGATGCACTCAAAAGAAAATTGATATATCGGTAAAGCCACATGAAAAAAAGTAAACATTTTGAGTTTGATAGTAGTGGAAAATAACAACAGCAACAACGACGACGACGACGACAACAACAACAACAACAACAACAACAACAACAACAGCAACAACAACAACAACAATAACAATAATAATACACATCCTACGCAAAACACTTTCAATACAGTAACCATAAGAGCATCACAGCAAACCACAACACATACCCAAGGCACACGAGCTGCGCTCGGTAGTGAAGTGAAAGTACGTTATAAAAATAAAACTACTGCATAATAATAATAATAATAATAATAATAATAATAATAATAATAATAATAATA
>NC_068985.1:17991914-17994048 GCF_001194135.2 Octopus bimaculoides
AAAAGGTAGCAGTAGTACTAATAATTGTCGGAGCCCCGGGAACAGTGAGTAAAAATCTTGAGAAGTACATGGAACAAATAGGGGCTGCAATAAGGGTGGAGCACTTGCAGAAAACAGCACTGCTTGGAACCGCTCGAATACTCCGGATGGTGCTCGAAAAATAAGGTGTATTACCTTAGTTCACTGGTAGTGAACAGCTGACACCGTAGTACATCTCCAGCGTTAGAAGTTTGCAAAGACAATAAAATGATAATAATTGGCATAACACGAATATAAAAGACGCCATGACAGTGTGGCAAGAATGATCCATTGGGAGCTCTGTGGAAATCATGGTATACAAAGTGCAAAGAGGTGGCATGAACAAACTCCAGAAAGAGTCACTGAGATTGAGAATTACAAAATCCTGTGGGATACAATGATCTAGTGCGATCACCTGACCACACATCGGAAACTGGACATTGTTGTGGTGAATAAAAAAGAAAGAATATGTATGATAGTCAACATAGCATACACCTGTGGCAACAAGATCAATATGGAAGAAAAAATAAACAACTATGACGATTTGAACTGAGAGATACGAAAGTTGTGGTCATTGAAGAAAGTAGATGTGATACCAATAATAACTGGTACACTTGGAAGTATCAACACTCAACTACCAGCATGGCTGAAAAAGATTGGTGCAAGTGTGAAGGTAGAACACCTACAAAAATCAGCATTGCTTGGAACTGCAAGAATTCTTCGCAGGGATCTTGAAGCATGACCAGTAGACAAATGTCACTTTACTCTGCTGGCTATGAATAGCTGACACTTCCCATCATACCTAGCAAAATAAGCTGTGAGTTTTTAACAAATAATAACAATAATAATAATAATAATAATAATAATAATAATAATAATAATAATAATAATAGTAAAGCCACTGGAGTCGGAGTATTGTAAGATTTTGTGGGACTTTCCTATTCAAACGGACAAGCAAATAATTGACCAGATATAACAATAATAGACAAGGAAAAGCGAAGGTGCTTACTAATTGATCCATCATGTCCGCTTGATGCCAGGATCGCAAAGAAAAAAGACGGAAAAAATACAATCCCTTAAAATTTGAAATTTGCAAGAATTTGGAATATGAAAATTGTAAAGGTTGTGCCTATAATAATCAGTGCATTGAGAACTATAAGCAAAGTTATAGATAAATGGTTGAAGGAGATTGGAAAAGAATGTCTTGTGGAGCTTCTACAGAAATTTTGACTCTTAGGGGGACAGGAAAGATTATCAGGAGGGTTCTAAAGCACTTGAAAGACGACTGACAGCTAGTGGATACCTAAGATTACATGTAGTAACCCGTTACCTACTTAAATCCTGCCAGGAATAAAACCGAACCTGAGTCATATAATAATAATAATCATAATAATAATGATAATAATAATAATAATTATTATTATTATTATTATTATTATTATTATTATTATTATTATAATGGGACTTCCCATTATGTACAGACCGGACCATCAAAGCAAATAAACTATTCATGATATATAGAGAAAAATATCCAAAGAGCGATGCTTTAGTTTTCAAAGAAAATTGCACACAACTTTAATTCTAAAAGAACATTGTACACAAGAGTGAACGGAGAATATTGTAAGAACAAGAAGCTTTGAATAAAAGGCATGAGTGACTTATCAAAACAGCAACGAGGTGATAGGAGTACAATAGATGATTCCCGGAAGTACAAACAGCCAAAGTGGAGAACACACATAGATTCAACCAAAAATGTACGGTTGATATTAGATACAAAAAAGAGGGAAAGGGTTAGGGTTATCAATCAGTAATCAATCATAGACAAAGTTTAATATTAAAAGAGTAGGAGTATATTGTAAAGTTCGCGCCTTTCACAAAGTCATTGATCACATTTGAGAAATGAAAGTATTTAATCGAAACTTGTTGGTGGACTCAACTTACTGGAAGTTTCAAATATTTCTCTATTTTACAAATTAATAGCAACAAAAACAATAGTGTCAACAACAATAAATAATCAACACTAATCCCTGTTTAGGGTCCATATTAATTATTTACACACACACACACACACACACACACACACACACACACACACACACACACACACACACACACA
>NC_068985.1:17994058-17994465 GCF_001194135.2 Octopus bimaculoides
TAGATAAAAAGATAGATAGGTAGATAGATAGATAGATAGATAGATAGATAGATAGATAGATAGATAGATAGATAGGTAGAGAGAGAGATAGATAGATAGATAGATAGATAGATAGAATTTCCCGAATATGTAGCCCAATAGTACAGATCAAATTTGTAAGAAACAAATGTGAAGAAGCACTTTTCAGAATGTTATCAAACTTTTTACACCACCTTGATCTTTAGAACGATTATCTGAAAAGGATTATAATTGAATGTGTATGCAGTGGTATTAAAGGAAATATCTGTTTAGACAGGATAATGCAACAAACACAATTCATTAACTGTATAATAATGAAACCAAACAATTCAACTATGTCAATACCAGTACATACATACATACATGTGTGTGTATTTGTGTGTGTGTGT
>NC_068985.1:17994475-17997007 GCF_001194135.2 Octopus bimaculoides
GTGTGTGTGTGTGTGTGTGTATGTGTGTGTATGCGTGTGTGTGTGTGTAACTGAATGGAGAAGCCTAAGTATATGGCTCTCAACACATTTGGTAGAAGTTATATTATTTAATAAGAGTTTGTTTCAGCCCCATGCAATTTATGCAATACACATACTCAAACAGACACGAAACTGTGATTGTTGGTTTCCTTTATATAAGTGATAAAGTGGGAGACAATGAAACAAACATTAAGTGTATTAAGTTGGATAAATAAGAAAAGGAAATAAATGCAATACGAAAGAAGTCTAAATATTGGAAACAGTTAAAAGAAAATAATTCTTGGGAGCTTACCTGTGAGATAGCAACGTTAGTGACCAAATGGATGAGAAGCTTCCCGATCTGCTGTTAAATAACTGTTGCGCCTCCTCTACTTTGATACACGTGTCTAAGCGATTCTATATGAATATTAATGAATCTAATTCTTTGCAATTCTTTCAAACTTCGTATCACAATTACTCTGCCACCTTATTATTGGCATTTTGTTTCATATTGACGTTTTCTTTCACCCTTCCTCTTCTTCCTTCTCCAGTACTTCTACCTCTCTCCTTTTCTTCTTTTCTCTCAGTTTCTTTTTGCGTATTTCATTTATGTATTTATTATTATCATTATTATTTGCTTTCTCCTATTTTTCTCCTGGTATGCCAGCCTGCCAATCTATATTATTGCGAACTCAGTGTTTCTATCTGTCTCCTAACAACTATTTCCATCTTCCTCACTTTCTTCATTTCTCTTTCCTCTTTCCTCCTCTCACTTCAGCTCTCTCTCTCTCTCTCTCTCTATCTATCTCTCTTCTCTATCTATCTCTCCATCATTTACACGTGTTTATTTTTGATGCATTTAGGGTTTCTTGATCAACAAGAAACAATTACAATATACAATTTGGTATAACAACAACAACAACAGGATAATAAGAAATCAATAACAATGAAGGGAGGAGATTCTAAAAATATTTACTCCTACGTATTTTATTATAATTTATGGAACGATCTGAGAACAACCCCTGTAGCTTATAATTCATGGTATATAACTAATATGACGAAATGGTAATTGGATTATGCCCACCCATTACATACAGTAGGAAACTATTAAATTACCTCTTTTACCATGTGTTGAAAAATGTTATGAATAATTTTTTTTAATCTTCCTTGAATTTTCAAATTAATTATAGCAAAAGAATCACAAACATGTCTTTTAGAATGTTTGACAAGTGATATTTGAAATATTAACTTTATCCCAGGTTCTAAGGACCAGGAATGTCTTAGTAGAAATGTAGACCCACATACAAATCAACGCACGGGACTCTAAAGTATTTATTTATTTATTGATAACAAGTCATAGAATATTACAAAGATCAGAATTGGGTCCCTAAAAGCGTGAAGCCCCGGGCAACTGCCCAACATGCTCATGCCTTAAGATGTGCCATGTGACTAGGGGACATGTGTGTTAATGAGATGTGTTTAAGCGTTTGAATGATGGGGTTAACTTTTTCTGACATGTATCTATATGTTGCTGGCACTCCGTCGCTTACGGCGTCGAGGGTTCCAGTTGATCCGATCAACGGAACAGCCTGCTCGTGAAATTAACGTGCAAGTGGCTGAGCACTCCACAGACACGTGCACCCTTAACGTAGTTCTCGGGGATATTCAGCGTGACACAATGTGACAAGGCTGACCCTTTGAATTACAGGCACAACAGAAACAGGAAGTAAGAGTGAGAGAAAGTTGTGGTGAAAGAGTACAGCAGGGTTCGCCACCATTCCCTGCCGGAGCCTCGTGGAGCTTTAGGTGTTTTCGCTCAATAAACACTCACAACGCCCGGTCTGGGAATCGAAACCGCGATCCTATGACCGCGAGTCCACTGTCCTAACCACTGGGCCATTGCTCCTCCACTATATCTATCTAGAACGTAACTAGAACGGCATGTCTTCGCTACGATGAAATACAGGTTAACTATGAATTAAGAAATAAAGGGGATCGTTGTAAAGTTCAACGCTCGGTAAAGATTCCAGTTTGATGTTTTTCGTCTCTGCTGAGGTTGCTAATACATTTGAGGGAATCATGAACATCAGATAATCATCTTTCATTAAGCCGGGTCTTTTCTATCTGTACGAAATCAGTAATGAGTGCAAAAAGAAGTGTGAAATGTTGATTGTATCTCATCTCTGTGGCAATTATATCCATTATCTGCATTTGTCCAAAAATATCATCAAGGTGTCTTTAATGGCGTATACTAAAAAGAAAAAAAGTTGTTTCTTTATTATTTCTTTTAATTGTTTCAGTTATTGGACTGCGGCCATACTGGAGTACCACCTTGAAGTATTTAGTCGAACAAATCGAACAAATCTGTTACTTATGCTATCAGCCCCTTTTGCCGAACCGCTATGTTACCTAGACGTAAACAAACCAACACCCATGTCAAGCGGTTGTAGGTGGAGACAAACAGAAGCAAACACACACACACACACACATACACACACACACACACACACACAC
>NC_068985.1:17997017-18002017 GCF_001194135.2 Octopus bimaculoides
CACACACACACACACACACACACACACACACACACACACATTTATACTACGGCCTTCCTTACAGTTTCTGTCAACCCAATTCACTAACGAGGTATTGATCGACCCAGAGCAATAGTAGAGGACTGAACCCGAAACCATTCGGCTGCGAAGCGAGCTTCTTAAGCATACAGCCATGCCTGCGTGTACGTTTCCAAGTCTTCTGATATTTTCGAGACACAAATCTGGTGAAAGAAAAGGAAGAAGTTATCTTTAACCCAAAGACCTAATCCCAATGCTTGCTATTGAGTGAGTTCCCCTAAAGGCACCCAGGGGTGGAATGAGATGGTATTGATGAATTAAGCCTACTGAATCCCTCCGTTAAGCTTCTGCATTGTTCTTGTCTACCAATTTTTACTCAGGCATTTGCAAAAGTGTCGTAGAATGTTTGACGAACTCAAAACCTCGTTGTTACGAAGTGAATTCCTTACCCCTACAACTATGCCTGCATTTTCTGAAATAGTATTCAACTTGTTGTGGAGGTGCAATGGCCCAGTGGTTAGGACAGCGGACTCGCGGTCATAGGATCGCGGTTTCGATTCCCAGACCGGGCGTTGTGAGTGTTTATTGAGCGAAAACATCTAAAGCTCCACGAGGCTCCAGCAAGGGATGGTGGCGAACCCTGCTGTACTCTTCCACCACAACTTTCTCTTACTCTTACTTCCTGTTTCTGTTGTGCCTGTAATTCAAAGGGTCAGCCTTGTCACACTGTGTCACGCTGAATATCCCCGAGAACTACATTAAGGGTACACGTATCTGTGGAGTGCTCAGCCACTTGCACGTTAATTTCACGAGCAGGCTGTTCCGTTGATCGGATCGACTGGAACCCTCGACGTTGTAAGCGACGGAGTGCCAACAACATTCAACTTGTTAGAAATATTATGCGGGATAAATTCCCTTGAACACAAGATACGCTTTCAAAATAAATAATGCATGTATGTATTTCAATATAGAGATATTGTTTGAATGCAAACATTACAAAAGTGGATATTCTATATGGCAAATTTGTTGCTACAGTACCAGCAAATATAGAGCTGTCGTCAAAGCTCTGTTCTATATCTCCAGATGTGTACGTATTTAATGTTCTTTTAATGTGAAAACTGAATGTTTAGTTGCCATAATGCGTTCTGTGCAATAACTTCATTCTTTTAGCAGTGGTTCTCAATCGGGGTTCATGTGATCTTTAGAGATCCATATAAAATTTTGTTGTTAAAGTTTATGAGCAATAATTTGGTCAAGAATTTTTTAATTATAAAAATGCAATAGGATTTTATAAATATGGAATAGTCATGAGGGTCCACCCGAGTAAAATAGGAATTAAAAAGGTCCATAAGTAGAAAACGGTTGAGAAACCCTGTTTTTTGTTTTTTTTTAGGACCGCTGCTTAATTTTATAGTTATTACACTCATGGTTTGAATTTAGTTTTTCATTACTATAAAATTATGACATGATAAGGAAGGAAGATGCCAGTGGTTTGAGTTTGGGTGTATTCATGTGACTGTCATCTCTTCCTCTGATGTAAATACGGTCTTTGTGATGATGATTTAGTATTCAACCGAAAACAAGAGTAAGAGCTTTTGAATTTGAGGTGCCAGCTCCTATTATATTTGATCGATTTTTGTTGTCTTTGCATACTCAAATATAAAAGGCCTCCGCAATTTGTCTGTCCAAAAAGTGCTTTGTTTGGTGCTTGCTAGGAAAAAGAATCATTCCTCTTTAACCCCTCTTGATTTTGTCGATCCTTATACTTCTAGGTGATCTGTCATGAAAAAGGATGCTTTTTCTTTCGATTTTGAGAGCTCTTATGGATGTTAATGATTTGTAGATACGTGGTATTTCGTTATGCAACCATAATATACTATAAAGTATCTTTTCTACTGGAGGCACAAGGCCTCAGATTTGTGGGGAGGGGACTAGTTTCACTGGTACTTATTTTACCGACCCCGAAAGGATGAAAAGCAAAGTCGACCTTGGCGAAATTTGAACTCAGAACGTAGCGACGGGCGAAATACCGCCAAGCATTTCGTCCAGCGTGCTAACAATTCTTCCAGCTCGCTGCCTTATAATATACTATAAAGTATGTTAAATGATTTTATCTGTAGAAATAACCTTATCAAAAAATGTAACAGCGCACTGCTAGCACAGTAGAACGTGGTATTGTCTTATAAAAACATTTAATATACTATATAGTATATTATGGTTGGATAACGAAATACCACGTACCTACAAATCATTGGTATTTACGTATCAGCTCCAGGAATGCGTTTAATATATAAATTGATATATCCAATCACTTTGCACCGCTATGTGTGGTGGCTATTTAAGTAATGTGTTCGAAGATGATGAATGGGTTAGGTGGATGCTGAGAAGGGGAAAAAAACTCGAAATATGGCATATACGCCCATTACCCATTTTTTATCTTCGATTTTCATTGTTTGTTTCCATCTGACGTCTCGTATACGGAACGCGGTAGCAAAAATCAGTGCTGGCTATAATTTCTATAGAATATCTGTAGAAATAACCTTGTGGATGCTGGTATGTAAGCTTAAAATACTAACTAGTTTTTTCTACTACTAGTATCAATCCCTGTAAATCTGTCGATTGATCAGTTATCACGATGAAGTTGTGTAGTTCGGGAGTATCTCTGTTGTTGAGTAAGTCCTGTAAGTTCTTGTACATTTAAAATGCTAAAACTGTAGCAAATCGTTTTCTGGTCTACAGTCTGCTATATGGAAAATATATTTTCTTATATGTATGCACACTTATACATATGTATGATAGATTTTTTTTTCTCTTATCTCTTCCTGGAGCAAGGAGAAGAAGAAAATTAAAGGCATTTACTAAAATAATAAGATAAAAAGATTAAAAACTGCGGCGATAAAAAAAGGAAGAGTTGAGTTGGATAAATCTAACTAGATAGCAAGTCTCGTGCGGAAGAACTAAGATATTTCGTGCAACATGATGTGTCAAAAGTATATGGCCACTCTGACCATTAGGGTAAGTGCCCTCTCCTCATCCTCTTCTCTTAATCATTAGGTGCATGTTCAGGACAGACCCGCTCGATGGGACATTCTTGTCAGTCTCACCAACCTTTCAATAAAGGCAGCACTTTCCTCTCCATCAACACTTTTCTTTTCAAGTGGAACTTGAAAGAGCTGATGAGAGCTTGGCAAAGAGGATATCTGTCTTCAGCCCTTTCAGTCTGGTCTATCACACAACCACTATTGCTAAGGTCACCATATTGATTAAAAAAAAAAAATACTTGTCCTTTCCGACCAAAGGAAGGCGGCGGGACGATCTTCACAATGGACTCAGCTGATAGCTGGTGCTCGGCATAAAGCCACAAGTTAGCTATTTTCAGGCACTGGACGAGTGCGTTCAGAACAGTTTCGTTACTCTAAGCGGTCCGTTACTCATGGATACTTCTGTATCTGTAGATGACGGCACTTCTGCACCTGTAGATGTTATCTCGAACCAGCAACGCTATACCCCCAACGGTAGCACCGCAGGTCAGAGTTTTTCTGAAAATTATTTATGGACCCCGACTCAAAAGTCCTCCTTAATTAATAAATAATAATAATAATAATAATAATAATAATAATAATAATAATAATAATAATAATAATAATAATAATAATAATAATAATAATAATAATAATAATAATAATAATAATAATAATAATAATAATAATAAAGACAAGCTGGTAGAATTGTTAGCGTGTCGGACAAAATGCTTAACAGCATTTCTTCCGTCTTTGCGTTCAGTGTTCAAATTCCGCCGAGGTCAACTTTGCCTTATTCTCCTTCCGGGGTCGATAAAATAAATACCGACTGAGTACTAGTTTCCAGCTCATCGACTTACCCTCTCCCCAAAATTTCAGGCCGTGTGCCTATAGTAGAAAGGATTTATTATTATTGAGTGAGGGAGCAGTGCATGCCATCAAAGTGACAGGGGTAAAATATACGAAGCCCAGTATACCCATCATGACTACCCGTATGATAATGGTACACCAGACACATCACAACCATATGTGCGCGATATGGTGATCTCATATCAAGATAAACAGCGCATGACCTTGCAGGTGGGTGCTCAGTTAGAATTTACTTCAGGTCGAGTAGGCCCATCCCGCTCAAAAGGTCCCTGAATAAAGCTAGTTTAAGGATGTTGAACGGAACACCCATGTTTCCAAAGGTGAATTACCCAAACCTCAAACAATTCCTCTCGACACATGGCTATGGTGTTTCCCCACTACTTCTGCTGGTGATCAGCCACTAAGGCACATGCTCAACTGGTTATGGTCAAACAACTGACAAGCAAATCTGTGGTATTAAGCAGAATATTTGCTGTAGCCCATATTTTTATACCGAGACAAAACAATGTACATGATAACACTTCCAATCAATTAAGATCAGAAGCCATGAGAGCCACTGCCTGGTACTACATCATCGACTTAAACCCTCCCCCCAAATTTCAGTCCTTGTGCCTATGGTAGAAAGGATTCATCATCATCATCATCATCATCATTATTATTATCATTATTATTATTATTATTATCATTTTATTGTCTTTGCAAACTTCTAACGCTGGAGATGTACTACGGTGTCAGCTGTTCACTACCAGTGAACTAAGGTAATACACCTTATTTTTCGAGCACCATCCGGAGTATTCGAGCGGTTCCAAGCAGTGCTGTTTTCTGCAAGTGCTCCACCCTTATTGCAGCCCCTATTTGTTCCATGTACTTCTCAAGATTTTTACTCACTGTTCCCGGGGCTCCGACAATTATTAGTACTACTGCTACCTTTTTCAGCGACCACAACTGCTTAACTTCCCAAGCTAACCTGTCATATCTTTCGACTTTTCATTTTTCCTAATCGCATAAATTGTTGTCAGCTGGGCATGCTATATCTATGATCCAGCATAGTTTGTTTTCTTTCTCAATTAAAACTATGTCCAGCTTCCAATT
>NC_068985.1:18004830-18007580 GCF_001194135.2 Octopus bimaculoides
ATATATATATATATATATATATATATATATGTATGTATGTATAAGCACCAATGATGCTATATTTCTGGTAAGGCAACTTCAGGAGAAATACCTAACCAAGTATAAACCTCTGTACTTGGCGTTTGTTGCCTTAGAGAAAACCTTTGATTGGATCTCCTGATCCCTTATCTAAAACTATGGATAGACGAGTGGTTGGTAGGAGCTGTAGAAGTCATATACAGTGATTCTGTCAGTAAAGTGAGGGTTGGCAACGAGTATAGCGAAGAATTCGGGGTACAAGTAGGGGTTCGCTAAGGATCAGTACTCAGCCTCCTCTTATTCCTCATAGTCCTCCAGGCAATAACAGAGGAATTTAAGACAGGTTGCGCTTGGGAGCTCCTCTATGCTGATGACCTATGCTGATGACCAGAACTAGAGTAGAGGTTTCAGGTTAGGAAGGGCCTTAGAGTTAATCTAGCAAAAACCAAAGTCTTAGTAAGTAGGAAAGCAGACAAATCACAAATCCTTTCAGGTAGATGGCCCTGTTTGGTCTGTAGAAAAGGCTTAGGTAGAAACTCCATAAGATGTGCCCTGTGTAAGCTATGGACACATAAAAGGTGCAGCAATATCAGAGGAAGGTTAACAGGGAAAATAATTTTTTGTGTGTGAAAGGTGCACAGGTACAATTAACACATAAAATGTACACAAAATAGATTCCATCACATCCTGGGGGAGCGGGAACTAGAAGTAGTCGATAGCTTCCGTTACCTAGGTGACCAAGCCAGTTGCGGGGGTGTATGCTCCGAGAGCGTAGCTGCTAGAATATGAATAAGCTGGGCAAAGTTCAGAGAGCTCTTACTTCCGCTGGTAACAAAGTGTTTCTCTCTCAGAGTGAAAGGTAGACTGTATGATGCCTGTGTGCGAACAGCCATGCTACACGGCAGTGAAACATAGTCTGTAATTGTCGCGGACTTGCGCAGGCTTGTAAGAAATGTAGCTTGTATCCTCCGCTGGATGTGTATTGTCAGTGTGCATACATGACAGAGTGCTAGCGTCCTGAGAGAAAAGTTGGGCTTAAGAGGCATCAGATGTGGTGTGAAAGAGAGACGATTCCGTGGTATGGTCATGCAATGCGTACGGACGAGGACAGCTGTGTGAAGAAGTGTCGCACTCTAACGGTGGAGGGAACCTGTGGAAGATGTAGACCCAGGAAGACATGGGACGAGGTGTTGAACCGAGAGCTTGGGCGATATGTTGTGTTTGAGAAGATCCGACAAGTCAAGTGAGATCGTAGTCGTAGCCGATGCCGATGCACGTAAAGACTACCCTTCAAACATTGGGCGATATGCTGTGCTTGAGAAAACCTGTCAAGCCAAGTGAAATCATAGCCATGGTCGATGCCAGTGTCGTCTGACCACGGAGTCAGCGACAGGTGACCGAAACCTTTAGCGATATACCGTGCTTGTGTAGACGTGTCAAGCGAAGTGAGATCATAGTCGCTGCTGATGCCGGCGTCAGATCAATGGCACCTTTGTTGGTGGCACGTAAAAAAACACTCACTACGCTCTTGAAGTGGTTGGCGTTAGGAAGGGTGTCCAGCCGTAGAAACCTTGTTAAATCGGACTAGGACTTAATGCAGTTTCCCGACTTACCAGTTGAGTTGTACAGTAGCAACTGGCTGGCAATTACTCACAAGAACGATTAATACTAAAACAGGTGTAAATAAGTCTTTATAAAATATTTAATGAATGTAAATATATAGAAAAAAGAAAGAAGTAATTTTAATCTTGCTAACTCCGACGATGTTATGTTAAATCTAAATGCCGAAAGTCAAACGAAGATGCACTACATATTATGATAACACCATTCACTGAAAAACCATAAAAAATATCTTGTCAGTAAAATTAGAACGAGAATATCAAATGTAATCTCCTACAAACATACTTTTACGTGCTGCACACTATAGCAATAATACTTTTAGGGAAAATGAAGTTAAAAAGAAGCCTCAATACAAAAGAGAAATTCACAGAATAGCAGCCCCGAAGAAAGAAACATTATCTAGTTTGAAGTATGGATGTAATGCTCAGACATTTCAAAAACGCATTTACTATCAACGGCAAATGCCTCAGGTTGTTCGATAAAAGTAGCGTAAAAGTCGGTTGGAAAACATGGCTACTATGATAGCTCAAAGCAATTATACTATTAAGTACACATCTAACAATGAGTGAAATAGCAACCACAATAACACCTACAGCAAAACACTCGTCATTTTATTCTGTGGAAAGTACGAGTATATTAGTATAGCAATTCAATGTTTCGGTAGATTGTAACAGGATATATTATATCGGAATTGAGAAGATGATTTCTCCACATGAGCGAGAAATACAACACGCTTATTTACACTTTTGATTTGTTCAGTAAAAAGCAAGAGTTGGTGTGATGATGTAGACACGATAACAAACATCTCTTAAAGTACCCTACAAAATTGCAAACGAATTTTTAGTAAGAAATAGCTTCTTTGTAAATACCCTTTACAATAATACGCAACCATCATAAATGTTCACCAAACCACAAGGCACCAGCAATAACTGGCCATTGACATTAAAGCGAAAAAGTAAACTACTTGTGGGTTGTTTAAGAAACTAAATTTCTTATGAATAGATTTGAAGGACCTGAAATGGACTGGAAACTCGAATAAAGTCAAGTTCAACTTCAAATATATGAAATAAACCCAAGTGTATGCATTTTCATACGTGTTCTCTTGTTGGTGC
>NC_068985.1:18007859-18009325 GCF_001194135.2 Octopus bimaculoides
TATATATATACGTGATGATTGCTCAATATTCATAGATGGTTGCCATCTCCTTGTGCTTTATCGTTGTCAACGGCATTTCTGATTTTGCGTCCATGAATTTCAGAAGACTATTCAATCCCGCTACAGATTCGTATGGTTTCAAGCATAGGTAACAAACGAAAGTTGTGAGTTACTGTATGCTTCCTACTGGTTAGACCTGCACACGTCATCACCCCTTCATCGTCTTAGGACTTTTAGTAGATGCAATAACAACGACGTCACCATACAAAGACACCTGTACGTCATTGCATTATTAAGATAGACCCTTGTGCAACACGGGTGCCACTCTTTGAATCTCTGTGATTCGTACCTAGTGTTAGATCTAAGGAAGATAGCCAATAGTCACATGGAACCGCAGGTTTTACATCAACCAATCCTTTTCTTATTTCTTTATTGCCCACAAGGGGCTAAACATAGAGGGGACAAACAAGGACAGACGAACGGGTTAAGTCGATTACATCGACCCCAGTGCGTAATTGGTACTTAATTTATCGAACCCGAAAGGATGAAAGGCAAAGTCGACCTCAGCGGAATTTGAACTCAGAACGTAACGGCAGACGAAATTCCGCTAAGCATTTCGCCCGGTGTGCTAACGCTTCTGCCAGCTCGTCCTTTTCTCATACATACATACATACATATTTGCATAATTGTGTGTGCGAGTGAGTGTGTGTGTAGATATGTCTGTATTCTCTTAAAATCAAAATCGTATATTCAGTATTCTTGTAGAATATTTTAAAAGAAGATTACAGTAAATAATGCAAAATCCTAACTAGACCGAAGGAGATGTACATTAACTGGTGCTATAGAAAAGCAACTTATTTAAGCTTAATTATTAAAAAGACTCACCAGATACAATTATCAGGCTGACAATAGTTTTGAAGTTACGTTCAATGCGAAAATTCGTATAAGGATACTTATTATTAGTTGTAAGGAAATTCATTATTTCGACATTATTGAAATAAATATCGATAGTTGCCACGAACCTAAATTCGATACTGTTTGATCTTGAAGATGTATTGACTAAAGTTCAAACAGAGAAATTGTGGGTGGAGTACAATGATATTAAAGAAGCTGCTCCAGTCTCCGTCCTTATGTTGTTCCTCGAATCAAACTTCCAAACTTACTTGACATTTATATAGGCTCAAAAGCTTATCTAGCCTAGCAATCAATATTTAGATAGCGGCCACAAACACACACGCCTACATACATACATACATACATACATACATACATACATACATACATGCATGCAGGCATATAAGTATACTTAACAATAAATGTCCTGAACGAAACTCTCAGACCTTGAGTCACTTTTACAACTTCTGATGATTAAAAAATAGAAAATATGTGTGTATGTGTGTGTGTGAATACGTGTGTGTGTGTATGTGTGTATGTATGTATGTATGTATATATATATATATATATAT
>NC_068985.1:18009672-18012357 GCF_001194135.2 Octopus bimaculoides
ATATATATATGTATATATACTATAAATGTGCATATTCATACATACATTTGAGAATGTATGTGTGTGTGTGTGTACGTGTGTGTGTGTACGTGTGTGTGTGTACGTGTGTGTGTGTGTGTACGTGTGTGTGTGGGTCGATATACATATGTGAGTGCGTGTTGCGTTTGGGATGCAGTATCGTGCAGTGATTACTGTCTTGTTTGTCAAATCCGTTTGATGAAGTAAGTCCTAAGTTTAAAAGCAGAAAGTTTGTTTCATGTATTTTTTTTCTACTGAATTGTTGGACTGTGTTCCATATTTATTGTTTAGACCAGTGTTTCGCAAACTTTTGTGACTCAGAACTACCGTTCCACCGTTTGGCGTTTTACAATCGCCCCTCCTCTAGTTTTGTTAAAACAAAAAAGTCAAAAACTTCCGAAGGATCTCTGGAGTAACATTACTCGACAAGTTACGAGGCTCAGAGACCAAACAGTTGCTCCAAATCGAGCCGCAACCTCACCACATTGAGAGGTCACAGCTGCAGTACTATAGATTTGTGATAAGAATACCTCAAAAAAGTATCGTAAGACGGATCCTTCAGACCGAATCAACCGGCAGGAGACCTGGGGGTACACCAAGAACAAGATGGTTGGATAATATCCATAGTCTCAATTGGTCATACTTGGGAATCTGGTAGGATTATAACAGTTTACGCATCAAGACCAGATTAGTAATTCGTTGTTATTCAGCAATGATGTTAAATATCTACCAAAAAAATAGAATTGGTATTTTCTGCAAGTCATGTTGGCGCAATAAACTTGACATATCTCAAAAGAAAATAGCTTCAAAAATGACATTCCTCAACAAAATATTGTTTGGTATATAAAATTGTTAAGGGTAGTGAAAATTTGAGTCGATATATCTGATTTTTGCAACAAAAGGGTTAGAGATTTATTACTTTTTCTTAACTCATGCGCTCCCAGTTAGGTTCTTAAGTATTCGCAATTCGTACCTGGTTTTAAGGTTTTTCCTCCACCACCATCGTGATCAATAAGCGGGATCTAACAGGAATGAAAATAAAATTACAAAAGAATTAAAAAATTATAAACGAAATTAAAAATCTATACACTTTTACCATATATTAAACACGATAAACATAAATAAAAGTGTTTTAAAAAATTGTTCGATTTCACTGAAATAGATAGTTAATTCTGGAACATCCTGTATTATACAATGAAGAAAAGAAGTCAAGCTCCTAGTGAGTAGTTTTCGAATCCCAGTTGACACCAGTTAACTCCCCTTAAGCTATACCATTCAGAAGAAAAAAAACATCCACAAACGTGACACACTCTCTGCCATACGATTATAAATGTGTGTACATCTGCCTAAGTAAGCATTTTTAGAATATGTATTTGTTATACAAACTTAAATTTTCCTACCGCCCACACATTGGTGACATGCAGTTTTGTTTCATTGTAAGATTATTCAATGTCTCATCTTTATAAAATATGAGTTGCTTCATTTATTTTGTGTACTTACGAGAGGTTGTTTTGGTTTTTGTATTCTTGTCTTTTAATAATCTTCCGTAATTTTAATTCTATTAATTAATACTGTAATAGTGGAAATGGTAGGTCTCAGAGTTTATCGATTTCCTAAATATTCTCTTTCAGGATTTTTGAACAACATACCTGCTTAAATAATCGACAGCCTTAAGCTTGAACTGCGATTTAATTTACTGCAGAAATATATAAATGATAGAAAAATTTACAGCTGACTCGAACTCAGCAGAAGTCGTCAATTAACGCACAGCATGTAATGCAATACAGTAAGAATATTCTCAGGAGCAGTTGCAAATTTTATTTTTTATTAATGTTTTATCTTACTAAATATCGGTAAACTATATTCTTGTGTGGGTGAATTCCTTGTTTTGGTAAGGAGAGCTTGTTGGACTTTGTAAGGGTAGCTTGTAAACTATGATGGCACCGTAAGTAGTACTGGCACGAGGAAGACTTCCACGTTTTCTCTCCATTTTTTGCTTTCAGCTTTACATTGCACACGCTCCACAAAACTCATCCTGAACTTTTTCCTCTACTCCACCAGATTCAAAACCACGTACGAATGCATAAACACCTGCACGTACATTTATATATATATATACACATACCCTACAAATCAAGTGCGATAATATATATCACTAAAAAAAAATGGAGGAATTATCGATTTATAAAAATCCGGAAGCAAAATATTACCATAATATGGGTCTAAAATTAGAAACTACCCCTATAATAATCCTTTTTATTAAAGGCACAAAACCTGAAATTTGTGGGGAGGGAACTGGTCGATTACATTGACTCCAGTGCGTAACTGATACTTATTTAATCGACTCCGAAAGGATGAAAGGCAAAATCGACCTCGGCGCAATTTGAACTCAGAAAGTAGCGACAGACGAAATACCTATTTCGTTATTGCCCACAAGGGGCTAAACATAGAGGGGACAAACAAGAACAGACGAACGGATTAAGTCGATTACATCGACCCCAGTGCGTAACTGGTACTTAATTTATCGACCCCGAAAGGATGAAAGGCAAAGTCGACCTCGGCGGAATTTGAACTCAGAACGTAACGGCAGACGAAATACCGCTAAGGATTTCGTCCAGTGCGCTAACGATTCTGCTATCTCGCATCATCATCGTCGCCTTCGTCGTC
>NC_068985.1:18012495-18014447 GCF_001194135.2 Octopus bimaculoides
ACTTGGCACTGCCGACAGAGCACTTTCAATACAATAAACTGTGCACGTAGAATACTTTCAATATAATAAAGTTATAAGGCAGCGAGTTGGCAGAGTCGTGAGCACGCCGGGGAAAATGCTTAGCAGTATTTCATCCGCCTTTATGTTCCGAGTTCAAATACCGACGAAGTTGACTTTGCCTTTCATCCTTTCGGGGTCAATAAAATAAGTACCAGTTGAGCACAGGGGTCGATGCAATCGACTTAACCCCTCCCCACAAAACTGCTGGCGTTATGCCAAAATTTGAAACCAATGTAATAGAATAATACAGACCGGAAAAATGCTGCATATATCCAGATATGTGTTCAGTAGTGCGTGCTGTGAAAGTCCAGTAGAAATAAGACCATTGAATAATAATAACTTCCATAGTGCTTTCTACTTTGATGGTGATGTCGTTCATTTAAGCCAGCACTACATTCCCGCGTTTCAGTTCGAACAGGATGCTCCTCAGCACTCATAGATTTCACTGCTATGGCTTCACTTCCAAAATGTGCAAGAGCAATAGCGGTGAACTGCTGTGACAGACAAAACATGTGATTCAATACAATTTCTGTAGGTGGCCCCTGATCAGATGCTGCTGTACATTGAAGCAATTCAGCCTCTGAAAAAGAGTTTGAAACCAGATGCATTATGGACCCCCTCCAAATATCGATGGCCGACGCTTTCAAAATCTCAGATGCCATTCTAGTCCTCTATCAGCACTAACGGAAGAGGCGTTCCCAAGAACGACTCTAGATATTTGAAGATGATCAGCAGCTATTCCACAGTTGGCGCTCAAACAGCCTCTAATTTGAAGTCACCATTTAGATCCCATTTAGGATCACCGATTTACTGTTCAGATCCCCAGAAGTGCCTTGAGATCCAGGGGTTATACTAACAATACTTCCACCTCGCTCGACCCGAGCCAATTAGAAGATGAATGTGCCTAGTAATCATTTAGAAGTATGAATGATTGCACGCAAGGAATACTGATCTCATTTATGGCTACTATATCCAAATTTAATGACCTTGGTTCAACTTTGCTTCTAGTCTCACTCCAAATTTCAGTACGGCTATGTTGGGCGGTGGGTCTGAAAGATCGGAAAATCTAGTCTTTTCCCCGGGAAGAGCATTTTTAATGTTGAAGGACAAGTACTTCAAACTTCTCGGCAAGGAGGGGGATCCTTGACAACTCTTTTCAAAAGGTTCTTCTCTTCTTTGATCAGGAACATTTTATGTTACCTGGGAAGTTTCTCGTTAGGTCCCCGTAAATCTCTTTTGAGGTTTTTAACAGAAATCTCTTCTGTGGTATCCTGGAAATGAGCTTCCCCAGACCCATCTCTTTGAATACTTTTATTTTTTATCTTTTACTTGTTTCAATCATTAGACTGTGACCATGCTGGGGCACCGCCACGGGGAACTTTTAGTCGATTGAATCGTCCCCAGTCTTTACTTTCTTTAAAAGCCTGGTATTTATTCTATCTGTCTTTTTTTGCCGAACTGCTAAGTTACGGAGAAGTAAACACACCGACACCGGTTGTCAAACGGTGGTGAGAGACAAACAAGCACAAATACACACACACATTCACACAATGATAGGCATACACTCTCACACACACACATATATATACACACACATACATATAATCACACACACACACACAACAGGCTTCTTTCAGTTTCCGCCAACCAAATCCACTCACAAGGCTTTGGTCGTCCCGAGGCTATAGCAGAAGACACTTGCCCAAGGTACCACTGAACTCGGAACCATGTGGTTGGGAAGCGAACCTCTTATCACACAGCCACGCATATTTTCAATGAAACTCATTAACTCTTTGTCCTACAGTAAAATTGATGACGGGTTGTTTTTGTGTTTTTGCTAATTGGATTTACTGTCGCTGTCAACGTTGTTGGTGTGGCGGTGGTGGTGGCGG
>NC_068985.1:18014546-18017283 GCF_001194135.2 Octopus bimaculoides
GGCGGTGGTGGTGGTGGTGGCTGATTGACGAGCTTTCCGGTGTTCCATCTTATCTTTCAAATTGCTGATTTGAGACTTGCTTCAGGCTTTTTGTGGAATATGGAAAAGTTCTGACATTCACAAAATTCAAACCATTTTTCCCCCTGTTGTCGCTTGACATCCTGCATTGCCAGACAACAGCCATCCTCAAAATCTCTTAAACAACCCGAACCAAATTATCGGGTGTTTCCTTACCAATCACTCAGCAATGATCCCCAAGAAAATTCCTACAATCCCTTTTCTGCTGGTAATCTATAAATTTCCTTCGAAATACTGCCTAACAAGAAAGCTCGACATTTACAACAACAAAAACCCTTCAGGGTAGGCGCAGGCTGTGTGGTTAAGAAAGAAGTTCACTTGGAAACTACCTGATTTCGGATTCAGTTCCACCGCACGGCTCCTTGGGTAAATGTCTTCTACTACCACTCCGGGCTGATTAATGTCTTGAAAGTAAATTTGGTAGACGGAAACTGAATGGAAGCCCTCCCATCCTATGATCATTACCTTTAAGCTGGCGAATAAAAAAAACCCTGCTTTTGAATGGTACATATTCATTAATAAATTTCCTTAAACTGTTCGCCGCAAACGTTCACCAGCTTGAGTATCTTCTCAATATCATCGAATAGTCTACGGACATTATGAAACCAGGCAGACTTGACCAATTGAGCTAACGATTTCGATCTCCCGAAAGGTGGTGGTGGCGGTGGTGGAATAATAATACAGGAACCGAACAATTTCGTATTCTTCTAAAACTTTGTCATAGATAAGGGCAAGATCCTATCTGTTCTTAGAGTGTAAGAACAGAAGAAATGGGAATTAAAAGATAAATGAATATTTTTGACAAAGTCAAAAAATTACCTAGTAATCATTGTAATTTGTCTTGGCATCGATTGCCAGCGGACACATGCTGCTGACGAAGTTCCAAAAATCAGAAATGTGCGTCTAGCAATACCAACACTGCTACTGCACGATTTTTGTCTTTTACTGACATATTTCTGTATTATTTAACACATTGCACTCCAAGACATATTATCTCCGGACGAATACCACAGGCGATGCAAAAATATTATTTATGCCTTCAATACATTTTTGATACAAGCCATAACACAAAATATTGTACTGGAGTGATAGAACTAAATTCTTTGAACTGCAATACTAGAAATCTACAAATGAACTTATCTCATACTGCACAATAAATATAACACACAACAGCTGCATATCCTTTGAGGAGAATAGAAGGGAGGACGGACTATTGAGTGTTCGGGAAGAATATAAAAAGTGAATGATTAATGCCATCCGCCATCTTCCCAACTTACAAGACAATGATCGAACAAAGTAATAAATCGATTATATCTGCAGCAACATAATTCCCACAAAAAAATAGGAGTGGACATAGAACGGAGAAAGCCTAAACGTCAAACAGCAACAGAAAGTGACGTAGTGTTGGTACAGAAGTCAAGCCCAGTAAACGACCATACAAATATGCCTATACATGGTCAATGTTTATACAATCTAGATACCCCTTATATATATTTTTTAAAAAAACGGCTTACCTGAATGCACAAATTTAACCTGAATAGAGCAAAGGAATCAACAACATTGGTAATATAGAAATAGATCAACACCACTGCTGCAATATAGACAAATATCTGTTATGTAAATCATTTCTTGAGGTATGGAAACAATAACGTAGTAAAATTGCTCTACAATCACCTAGCCACAAAATCTAAGTTGAAGAAGCTGTTACCCAAGTAAAACTCTATTTGTCTTCAAAATTACCATGCGAAAATACTAAATGATCCCACTTGTTCCGACCGACAAAATATTCGTAGCAAAGCTGCTCTTCAGATACTTGGTCGCCTAATTTCAACTCCTCGAAGAAAAAGCTCAGTTGTAATTATATTAATCATTTTTAGAAAAAAAAAATCAAAAAAAGTATACTTTCAGCATATAAGTATATTACCAGATAACTCATGAGTTTGTCATAACTTTTAATCTCAAAAAAACAGCATTAGTCTACTAATCAATACCAAATGTCTCTAATGCCATGTGGAAGCGACTGAAAAGGAATTGCACTAACCAAGCTGTTGAATTGAAAGCATTATGACAGTTCTGAAATGTATCTGTTATTCCATTTGTAGTTATTATAGTAGAAAGGCGCCGAGATGCAGAATCATTGGCGCACCGGACAAAATGCTTAGTGGTATTCCTTCCGCTCTTTACGTTCAAAAATGTCTTTTGTTCTTCCAGGGTCGATAAAATAAGTGCCAGTCAAGCACTGCGTTTGATGCAATCGACTCTCACTCCCCACTAAAATTATTGGCCTTGTGCTAGAATCTGAAAAAAATTATAATAATTAGTACATTAGATGCAATATGATCGCAATTACGAGGTCCAGGGTTCGACCCCACTGCACGACATTTGAGTCGTTTTCTATAGCCTCGAGTCGATTCATACCTTGTGAATGAAGAGACCATATACAAGCCTGTCAAGTGTATTCAAAAGTTGTAGTTTTATCAAACACTATATCACGCTGTCTGAGAATTTCGTTAAAGGTAAACTTGAAAATAATGAAGAATAGTAAAACAACTGTAGTTATAAAGCTAGTGTTCAGAACATGAATTAACTTTGAATTTTGTTGTAAGGGTTTAATTTAAATCATTATAAGACAGGAACTTTGTATCATAGAATCAAGCAC
>NC_068985.1:18017587-18018803 GCF_001194135.2 Octopus bimaculoides
TTTTTTTTATCGATCCCGGAAAGATGAAAATTACAACCGACAACGATGAGATTTGAACTCAGAACATAAATGGATGTAACTAAGTTAATTTAGAGTTTTTGTTTCTGTAATTATCCAATGCTAATTATATTCTGATGGCTTCTCCTTTCAAAACTTTCGTTTTTATTAAAATCTTCCATAAGCGATTTTATTAAAATTATTTTATAAAATTTGAAATATAGAAAGCTGTCATGTCTCAGATATCCAATCATAGACACTTTAGAATATCTATTTGTGATAAACTGCCTTTCTTTCTGTTCTCTGCACTTCACTGCCCAATATCTATCCCCCTCTTCTCTCTGTTATCTCTAGTATATTTTTGAGGTTTCGTAAATTCTCATCTGTTTTAAAATTTAACATTCGATTTGACATGTTGACATCTAAAAGTCGCGTATTTTATTATGGAGACACGGACTGTCATTTCTGACAATATTGGATGGTGAATTCTCTATTTCATAAGAAATTCAAAACTTTAGCTCCTCCCTTTACTACGGTTATGGACATTTAAAGTGAAAAGTGTATTGTTTTACCTATTGCGTTCAAAATATTTATCGTAACTAATGAATATCCCACTCAAGCTGGTGTGGCTTAAATTACTACATTGTTTGTTTGGGATTGAGTGTGCACATACATTGTGGCAGCATTATCGAAGTATTGAACTACATTTACAAGTATATTATATCTAATACGTACATACATGCATGCATACAGGCATATATATATAATTAAAGAGGAATATGAAAATACATTACGAAGGAGATATCATAAACAATTCATAATTATTTACGAATATATCAATGGGCAAACATGTAGTCAAAAGATTTCATAAAAGAAATGTATATAATTACGAATATATCACAATTATAACGGAAAGGCTTGCTATAAAGCCACTATAACCACTCATATTTTATCTCTTCAAGATAAAACTGTTGGCGGGTGACATGACATAAAATTCAAAACTTCAATAAAAGGTGAATTCTCTATTGCAATTTCGAAGTTAGGAACCAAAAACGGTTCCACTCTTCTCTTCAGGAGAACATTTCTGTAGATACGTTTTGGCCAAGTGTCTTCTGCTAGAGCCTTGGGCCGATCAATGCCTCGTGATTTGATTTGGTTGACGGAAAATAAAAGAAGCCCATCGTGTGTGTGTGTGTGTGTGTGTGTGTGTGTGTGTGTG
>NC_068985.1:18019342-18038270 GCF_001194135.2 Octopus bimaculoides
GTTCAAAAAAGGAAAAAGACAAAAAATCAACAACGTGAGGACGTGATACAGATTGTGTTACTAGACGCTCGGGAAAGGAAAGAGAGAGAATATGACGTTTCGAGCAGAGTTCTTCGTCGGAAACAAGGAAAGTCCAAAGAAGGGAAAAACGGAGGAAGAAAAAATCGCCAACGATGTCCACGAGGTTACATTGCGGAAGGACCGGAAGGGAAGGGGTGGAGGAAAAGTTCTTTCTAAGACACGGAACGTACTCTGGTGAGGGCTGCGTGGATAGTAATGAGGGGATATCCACGAAGGATGAAGCCTGTGCAGACTGAGGAATTGGGAGTAGGGGATGGAGAGCTTGGTGTAGGTAGGGTGGGAGGAAGAGAAGTTAAGGTATGAGTGTGAGTCGGTGTGTTTGTAGTGGATGGAGGTAGTGAGAGCGGAGTAGTGTATGCTGAGCGAAATGTCAAGAAATGCGACGGAAGTGTTGGAAATAGTGCAGGAGAATTCGAGGGCAGGATGGAAGGATTGGACAAAAGAGAGGAAGGAGCCTAGTTGTTCGCGGGAGAGTGAGATCGCACCGATACAATCATCAACATAACGACCGTATTGTTCGGAAGTGGGACCAGTGAATCGTGAGACTATTTGGGCCTCAACGTAGCCAACGAACAGGTTCGCATAGTCGGGGACCATTCTCATTCCCATGGCCACTCTCGAGATCTATTGGTAAAAATCCACCCGCGAATGAGTAGCAATGGAGGGAGAGAACAGGTTTGGCCAAACGAAGAAGTGTGGAGGTGTCAGGTTGGGGGTTGGGTCGAAGGTCTAGGAAGTGTTCGAGTGCAAGAAGTCCTTCTTAGTCTGGGATCATCGTATATAGACTCTTGATATCAAGGGTGAAGAGAAGTTAAGAGGGGCCAGGAGGGAAGGAGAAAGAGTTGAAGAGACGGAGAACATGGTTAGTGTCATGGATATGAGAGGGGAGGGAAACCACTAGGAGCGCAAGGACACGGTCGAGGTATTTTGAGATCAATTCCGTGAGGCAATTACAGGCGGAGACGATGGGGCGGCCAGGGTTGTTGGGCGTGTGGATTTTGGGAAGGAAGTAAATGGTGGGGGTGGAGGTGAAGTGCGGACAATGAGGTTGGAGGTGGTGGGAGGGTGACGGGAGGAGGAAGTGAGGTCATGGATAGTGGAGGACACAGTCTGTTGCTAGTTAGGTGTGGGGTTGGAGAGTAGAGGGCGATAGAAGGTGTCTTGAAGTTGGTGGAGAACTTCAGCCTTGTAGAGGTCTGCGCGCCACACCACAACGGCTCCACCCTTGTCAGCTGGTTTTATAATGATGTCTTTGCGGCGTCGGAGACATCGAAAGGCGGAGAGTTCGGCCGAGGAGATGTTAAAACGTCGGGGACACCTACGAAAGTTGAACCGATCCACAACACGTTGGCAGATGCTTGCAAAACGATCGATTGCTTGGAAAGTCAAAATAGAAGCGTAGACATTACTTTATTCCAAGTTGGTACATATATCCAATAGAAACTCTACAAGCTGTTTCCAAGCCTAATTAATTCAAAACAAAACGAAATATAATCCTTTTGAAATCACAAATTTGGCTTTTCCTCAGGAATTCATTATTGGAATGAATGAGTTCTACCAACAAATATAAAGACCTTTACAATAGCCCAGAAAGGAGCAAACAATTAAATCTACAGCTATTGGAACAATTTCTTGTATATACTCACAACTATATTTTGTTGAAGCAACTTTTTATTTTGTTCCAACACGGCAGTTTTTGGATGCACTCACTGACTTAAAAGCTTTCCCTAACCAATTGCAACAGACTTCATCAAAGTGATGTTGACGGGGGACAATCTGCTTACAAGCTCCAAGCTCACATCTTTGCTTCAATCTTCTGCTTACTAACAAAGACCTCTAAGCAATGATGAAATCAACGAGATATAGAATAATCGATAAAATTATATAAATACATTTACAATATTAAACATTTTCCTCTCTGCCTTTTAATAACTTTTTTTTTCTCTCCATACTTCATTATAGTTTACAAATATGTGCTGAAATGTTTGATTAATTTAAATTATGTTTATTTCAGAA
Organism: Octopus bimaculoides; assembly: GCF_001194135.2. Taxonomy (NCBI): domain Eukaryota; kingdom Metazoa; phylum Mollusca; class Cephalopoda; order Octopoda; family Octopodidae; genus Octopus; species Octopus bimaculoides. Next base: position 18,021,440 of record NC_068985.1, read on the forward strand.
CAATTTGTTTTGTTTTGTTTTTCTCAATATTTGTTAGAACTAATTCTTGTTTGTAAGCAAACTAATAGATCTTCATTAAAATGATAATTTCTCTTTCCTCTTCGCTTCATACTCACTTCCAATTTTTAATATCAATATTTAGTAATTACTTTCAGAATTTTGCAGATTATTTAGAATTCAAGACTTCCAACCGATTCTCTTGTTATAATATTAATAAATGATTAAATTAATTTGAATCTCTATAACAAACAGATTTTTAAGAAGTAATCAATGGCGAAATCTTTTAACGATCACAATAGTGAAATAACCAAATTGGAAAGTATCTTACAATGTCACTTGAATACATAAAAAAAAATATTATCTACAACCTTGTGCATTTTTTGATACTCTGATCAAGTAGATTTCGACTTATAGATCATGGTAAATTGTGATATGACTATTGTTCACAACAGAATATGTGCAACATGTGGAAAAGTGTGCCTCTCAGTTGGAGGAATGAAAAGGCATGTCAAAAGAGTTCATACAGTGGCACCTGTTATTTTCTGTCAGCCAGCACTGCTGTGCATTATGTAATAGAATGTACAAAACTTTCGCCCGACTCAAGAGTCATACAAGGGTCTCACATTACATCAACATTGACTCATTTTAATGATTCTTTTTAGCAATGGCTTTGCTGGTATATGACAAAGCAGCTAAGATATATATACTTATGTATGTATGTATTATTATTATTAAAAACAATGAGTTCTACTGTTTTGTTTCGTCTGGGGATGCATCAGGTCTATGATGTGTCCTCGGGCAGAAAAAAATGTATTTTCTTGGACTCGTCTTTTTATGAAATATTAACGTACATAAGACCAAACACTTTGAATTTTTTTATTATTATTAGTGGCCTGACCGTGTTTATATGGACAGATAACCTCATGTTGGGTTTTATGAGAGAGATGGGTTCCGACAGGCGTTATCGCCCTAGATACGCTGCATGGCTGCAGCGCTCCAATGACTCCCAAGAGGTCAAGGGACTTGTCAATCGTCAAGTTTTTAACTATCTTTGGGTTAAACAGAGGCGAATTAGCACAAACGATAGCGAATCAAACAGCAGAGCACTGCAATATTTAGCTTCGTTCTTCTATGTTCGAGTGATGGCGGGTGGCATAGTGGTTCGGATATTCGGCTCACGATAGTAAGGTCTAGAGTTCGATTGAGCAAGACAGTTATTTCCTGTTGATCTATTCCAGTCAACTGGCAAAAATGGGTAGTGCTTGTACTTCAAAGATCCAACCTTGTTACATTCTGTGTCACGCTGAATCTCCCTGAGAACTCCGTCAAGAGTACGCGTATCTGTGGAGTGCTCAGCCACTTGCGCGTTAATTCCATGAGCAGGCTGTTCCGTTGATCAAATCAACATCTGATAAACATCCTGCAGTATTTAGTTTCATTTCTTCATACTCTGAGTTCAAGTCTCGCCTGAAATGACTGCTCTAATCGACAAAATAAAAGATTGACAATGATATACTGGAGTCGATTCAACTGACTAACCCAACTTCTTAAAATGTGACCTTCAGCTTATTTGAAAAAAAAAAAAAAATGAACGTACGAAAATCTTATTTAATCGACCCCGAAAGGCAAAGTCGACCTTGGCAGAATTTGAACTCAGAACGCAGCGGCAGACGAAATACCGCTAAGCATTTCGCCGAGCGTACTAACGTTTCTGCCAGCTCGCCGCCTTAAAGCTGAAAATCATTATGTTATAATAGCCGATATAAATGTTGGTCGGTTGATATTTTGTTTTCTTTTTGCAGTTACGCTTTACATCGTGTACACAGAGAGAGAGAGAGAGAGAGAGAGAGAGAGAGGGAGAGAGAGAGAGGGAGAGAAAGAGAGAGAGAGAGAGAGAGAGAGAGAGAGAGAGTTAGCATAAGAAGTTAAAGTCGATTGAGAAACATTGTCATTGACAAGCAGTGATAAGGGGATGATTAAGATCATCAAAACTACTTAGTCGTTGGATGACACACGTTTACTCACACACATACTCAGATGGATGACACACACATACACGCGCGCGTGCGCACATCACACACACGTAATTACAGTTGAAGTAAAAGAATAGATTTGACAAGCAACTCGTAGGAAGAGTTATAGAATTAGTAACTTTACATAGTCACACACACACACACACACACACGCATATTGTGACTGTTTAGCTATGGAAACAATGGTATTCTTCTAGAGTCACTTGTCATGTGACGATTACTCGTAATTCAACTGAAAATGTTAAAGCCATTTTTAAACGGAAAAAATAGATCAATGTTACGTAATATCACGTTGAGATAATATGAAAATCCAGTTTCCAATTATGGAGTCCTGCACAGATCTAGAGAAAGTGTCCGGAAATATTCTAAAATTGCTTATTTTATATATGTATCCGAAAGATTTTGATAGATATTCATTATTGGAATTATGTCTAGTATTTAACAAAGAATATATTTAATTCTTTTATGTCCATGTTCAATCCACTGCAGAACGAAGGCCTCAACACGTTCTCTCCACCAACCATGGTCTAATGTGAGGGCCGTTAATTTGAGTTTAAGATCGTACTGGTTTGATGAGCCTAACCGTCACACTGGCTCGACACGGTTTGGTAGAGAGATGCAATTTTCTTTTATACTCATAGCCAGGAGTATAGTTAAGTCGATTACATCGACCCCAGTATTCAACTAGTACTTATTTTATCGATCCCGAAAGGATGAAAGGCAAAGTCGACCTTGGCGAAGTAAATATATGTATATATATACATACAGAAATCGACGTTGCCGTATTCGACATACTAATGTTTTTACACGCCGATGTTCACATTATCTAATTAAGTCTATTCATCAAATTCCCTTCTGTAATTATAATACTGTGGGCGATAATTGGTTGTATTTGAAAATTTTAAAATTCTGTTTCGACAGAATAAAAATCTCAGTAGCCATTCTTTCTCTGACCATCAATTTCCTTTAAATAGCCAAGTATTTTATAATTTTATAAATTACCATGTCGACCATTGCTATGCTACATTCCATCATGGCGCTTTGTTGACACTTAAGATTCTTTGTTTAACACGTGTTCTTCTTGGCTATTTATCACAGATGTTGCGTACACATACAAGAAAACATATCGCACCTCCAGTAGGACTCCAGACAGGAAATGAAAAAAAGAAATAAGACATACAGAGCACTGACCTGAGGCTAAACGTTTTACATTTATTTGTGTTTACATTTGCATACATTTAGAGCTTGTTCGTAATGAATGCGCAAAAAATAAATTAATCGGATCGTCAAATAACAGTTTTGAAAATAGAAATTTCCAAAACTTTTGACAGTCATATACAAGGTACCTATCTGATACAGTGTCAAAAACGGTTCACTGTGAATTTGACATGATAAAATTCATCGCCTGTAATTTCAACGCATACTAAGTACATTGCGATCCAATAAATAAATATTTCGTAAATTCATCGTCATGCTTTTTATCCGCAGAGTAAATACATCGCTAAACATTATCATAGTCTGTGTAAAATTGTGTATAACAGTGAATAAAATCAATGAAGTTTATATTTGGTGAGTAAATTTACGTCGCAATTTCATTGACAAGGTAAATGAAATTCGAAGACAAACAAAAAAATTTCATTCTACGATGTTTTATCTTTTATGTTTAAACTAATTTCAGTCATTGAGCTGCAGTCACGCTGGGGTACCACCTTAAAGGATCTTAGTCGAACAGATCGACACCAGTACCTATTTTAAAAATTTCTGGTACTTATTCTAACAGTCTCTTTTGCCGAACTACTAAGTTATGTAGTATATATATATATATATAACAAACCATCACGCTATAAAGCATGAACGTAAACATATTATGCGCACACGTACACACACACACACTATAAAAGTACTAGGTATCATACACATCAATACCACAATACATGCCAGTCATAAAAAATATTATTAAAGAATGCAAAACGATGCAAAAACATAAAGGCTAACACAGGTCTCACTTTAGGCTAACAGAAAGAAGCGACAGCGATGATATACAAATAATTCAATGATTTTTTTTTTACCGTTTTATATACGATCCAACAACTACAATCACGAATCTAAGTTTTCTGAGTTTTTATTTCAAAATTAAAATATTATTGTAACCGGTTTTGATGTAAGCAGAAAATCGATAACCTATAATGTTGCTTTATTACTAGTAAGCTGCTAAATTGTCGCTTACATCAAAACCGTCATTTTTACTGATCATGCTTTGGTAATTGTTAACCAAATTAATTATTTGGTAGGTCTCTTTCAAATTGCGACAGAGAAGTTAAAACTGGGATACGGAAAAACGGCAGCAGATACCGCTATGCTGGAAAAACGTTATATATCCTGATAACAGTGGCATTGGGCATTTATAAATTTTTTGTTGTCTAATTCTTGCAGCAACTTCAATTACTTCGAAAAGATTAGAAGAATGCGCTTTAGTGCAGGCTAATTGTTAACATGACACATCAAGTACACATCTTAAATGGTTCTAGAAATAGCGAGAACTGTGGGTTGGGCGAATTACAAGGATTGGAAAAGCAGGAAATTTATCTGTAAAGCGTATTTCCTAATTTGTATGGTGTAGCAATATTACAAATCCACAAGCATTATTTATTTAACAATTAACTCTCGTACTAAAAGTTTTAAACCGTTCAGGTTTGATTTTTGGTACTTGTATTCAAAAGAAGCATGAAAATGTTAATCAAATGCAATTATTAACGAATCTATTAATTTTTAATATATTCTGGAAGATTCAAACATATATATCTGACCGCTGTTGTTTTTCGTCATCGGAGAACATTTCTTCCCCTTTAAAGTATGTTCATAGGACGCGGGATTCACTGGTGTAAGAGGACTTTAAGACACTGCACTGTTTCGATCTTGCTGTGTGCCTCCTCAGTCCAAGCTACCCCACCGGACTAATAAATCTGACAAGAGCATGAGCTCTTGTTTATAGAAATCAGCAAAGAAATTATTTGCTGATGCGTGTTGGTGTCTATCAAGCAGATAATAATTCATGAGGTGCATGTAAAACAATGAGAATCCAAACAATAATGTATCTATTCGTTCTTAATACGTTGTGGTAAATTCAAATGTGAATATTTGATCATTGTCTCTTGACGAAAAATAGCAGTGTTGCTAACACAAACATTGTTGATGCAGTAGAAACTCAAACATTTCCCGTGGAAAAACTCCAATGAGCTGACGACTTATTTCAATCTATCTATATTTAATGAAGAGTGGAGAGATATTACTTGCTGGAAAGACATAGCCAAGATGTATGCGAAGGATCGTTAGCATCACACACGATACAAGTTCATCAGTAATGTCATTAAAATGTGTTTTCAGTTCTTTTATCGTTCAACGTTGAGAGTTAGGCTAAAACTAGCAGCCTTTCTTTATTTGGCTCATTAAATCTTTCAGATATTCTTTTACTTGCTTCAGTCATTTGCCTGTGGCCATGCTGGAGCACTGCCTTGAAGTGTCTTTAGTCGAACAAGTCGGCCCCAGGACTTATTTTTAAAACCTAGTACTTCTTCTATTGGTCTCGGTTGCCGAACCGCTAAGCTACGAGGACGTAAACACGCCGGTTGTCAAGCGGTGTTGGGGGACAAACACAAACACAAAGACACACACACACACACACACACACACACACACACACACACACACACACACACACACACATAGATATTTACATATCTATGCGACGGGCTTTTTTCAGTTTCCGTCTACCAAATCCACTCACAAAGCTTTGGTCGGCCTGAGACTATAGTAGAAGACACTTGCCCAAGGTGTCATGCAGTGAGACTGAACCTGAAAACATGTGGTTGGGAAGCAAGCTTCTTACCATACAGCTACGCCTGCGCCTGATAAATATGATAAAATCAGTTTCACCTTGCTGAAAGATTGCTCACAACTGACAATTAAAATGCAATAGCGAGCATTGCCTGAATAGTTGCTTTCAACTTTAAGAAAACTATTTCATCTCTATGGTGTATTGAGGAACTAAGTTCTGAATGCTTGAGTAAATTTTCAGAAACATCTCAGAACTTAAGATTTCTTCATAATTCTTAAATCCATCTTTATCAGTACAGCCCCAAAAAGACACAATGAATACTGTTGCATTCATTTAACGCAAATTCTAATCTTCTAACGCCAAAAAGAAATCCAAAACTTTGAATAAAAATCAAGGAGACCGAAAATTAATTCTTCTACTTCGTTATACAAACGATCAATAGATTTTCCATTACGTTTAGTTCGTCTCTCATATCTTTTCGTATCCAAGCGTCTGTCATTTCTTTCTGGGTGCCTTTTTGCTTCATTTTTCCATTCATCACAATCCCAACCTAATTTCCCTTCAAGTGATTCACAAGTCAATGATTCTCAACATCTTAAAAAATAACATTAAAGGACACTCATATCATAAGCAGCTTCATAAAATTCATGGTTATGCGCTTGAAACCGTTTTTGAATAGGGTAGAAGAATTCTTTTACAAAATTCAAGTGAAACCAAGAAATTAAAAGTCAAAATTTAGTGAACGTTAGGAAATGGTTGTAAATAGGTTTTATACTCTCAACATGTTTATTCTCTAGAAGAGGAAGTTACATTTTGCTTTTGTTATTTATATCAAACAATTTGTGAATTGTCAGTCAACCTTCGTAAGAACAAGGAAATAGATTTGGTCACTGCAAAACACTTGAATGGCTTAGCACTCATGAAAGGGTGCTGTTTCACCCAATGAAAGAAAGTGGAAAGAAATCGTTTTAGAAACTAGAAGAACCATTAACAGAGAGCTTCAAGCTCGAATTGCATCATAAAAAAATTAGCGTTACGTACTGGCATTAACTGTTTTCAGTTCAATTCACTTGATTTAGTCATTCTTTTTCTGCTCATTTTACCGTTAGCAAAAGCTGAACGATACCATAAAAATTGTTGTCAAATCTGAATTCGAAACTCGCTGGGGCTTGCAGAATAGAGACTGTGAAGAGAGCTGCTCATGGATATTCTAATATCACAGTGAAACGTTTGCAAAACATGAGTGAGGTTCAAAATGAAAATGTTGATACAAGAGGTAATGTTAAATCAAACGGTTGACTGCTCACGCTTCAACCAAATTAAAGAATAGTGTATAGTTTATAGAAAGAGCTTTGCAACTGTTTGCATTAATCTTCTGTTGAAGAACGCGTTTATAACCAGTAATAGACGTAGTATAGTCATAGCTTTAAAATCTTCTAACGACATGTTTACAAGTTATTCCAAAATTACTTCCGCAAAAGTTGTAGCAACCTTGTGTTTTAATTGGATAAATCCAAGACAAGACACTTTTACAGAAATTATTTTCCCCTTAAAATCAATATCAACATAATGAGTAATTTCTTCCATTTCCTTTAGATGTGTTTGATGTGAAGTAGATTCAATCATGAAAATAGAATATTTGGCCTTATAAAATTATATGCAATTTCTGACGAACAATAGAAACAATCAACCTGAATATACTCATTCTGCACTAAGGGATATTCCTCTGGGGTGCTTTTCAACATTTTGGAAATCTTTCATGACAAAATAACGGTTTGGAAAGCAATTCTGGAGATTTTGTAGTGTTATTAAAACACTAACACAACATTTCAAAAATTACTTCCCTCTACCTGTCTGTGGGATTCCTTGTGACCACACAATGTAAGGTTTAAAGTTCCTAGCAAAATATTATGTACTGGAAAATTCTATGGAGAACAGATCGCTAATTTTTGCTTTTCTGTTGCAATTTGAGCTTAAAGCCCTTTGTTAATAGTTACTCTGTTTTCTAAAACGATTTCTTTCCACTTCCTTTCATTGAGTGAAGTAGCACACTTCCATGGGTGCTAAGCCATTCTAGTGCTTTGTGATGATCGAATCTATTTTCTTGTTCTTATGAAAACTGACTGATAATTCATGAGCATATCAAACAACAAAAGCGAAAGCTACTCCCTCCTTCAGAGAATAAACAAGCCGGAAGCATAAAACTTCTTCAGCCATTTCCAAAGATTCATTAAATTCGTCTTTCATTCATTGATCGGAGACAAAGGGCCCTTTATTATTTCGAAAATACTTCGAACCCAATATAAACAATTTTATCAGATGTCTGCGGGGCATCTGATAAAATTACATTTTTCTTTTATATATTTTACCAAACATCAAGAAACCTACATTGTGATAATGAATATCCCAACATATGTAATATACAAATAATTCTAGCAGTAACAAGAAATTGCCCGATAATTTTGGAAACTAAAATTGTTGTGAGTTTATGGGGAAACTACAAAGCATAACTTATTTTGAAACAGTATTTTTTCTGAATTTTTTAATTGGGTTGGTGTAAAGTTCACATGATTAGTACTGAAAGAACATCTTTAAAAAAAACTATATTCTTTGTTAGACACGTGATACGTCTTCTACTTTAAAGGTTGCTATATCTTATCTTCACGTTAAGAAGCAAACAACTTTAACTATGAAACGAAATCGAAGATATAATCAATCTGTATCATTCTGCTATAGGACACTTACGTTGGTAAAGCTTTAACAAATTTTAATATGTTGTACTACTTATGTATTTCCAGGTCAGAGAAAATACATATGATTGAACTTGAACACACAGACCAGGAGAACAAAGTACAGTGACAGTTCATATATATATATAATTGATTTTTTAAAAAAGCGGAGAAAAAAGACAAGGAAAAAACAACAACGCAAGGATGTGGTACATGCAAAGTATTAACAAGATGCTCAGGAAAGGAAAGAAAGGGTGTTTTACATTTCGAGCAAAGCTCTTCTTCAGAAACAGGAGACAGAGGAAAATCCAAAAGAAAAGGAAGACGGAGCAAAAAAAATCGCCAACAATCCACATGTAGTTACAGTTGTCGGCACCCACCATTTGTATCCGAGTTTGTTTCAGCTGGTGCTTCCATGATGCTTAAACCTGACATGGGTCAGAAGGTCATGTCGGAAATGAAACAGTATCGGGCATTGATCTCATGGCAGGGCAGATGGTGGTATTGGCTGGAATTGCTGAACCTTGCATTGCCTTCTTTTTGCTTTTTCTTCAGCTTTTCTCCTCTCCTCAAAAGTGGAACAGCCGAAATGAATTGCTCTTCGCCAGGATGGCCGGTCAGCGGCTTTTGTTTTCCAGCTGTTAGGGCTGGCGCTGGCTTGAAGAATGGAAGACTTCAGCTTGTCTTCGAATCTGCGTTTTGGAGTTCTTTGATGTCGTTTGTCATTGACGAGCTCGCTGTAGAGAATGGGAGTCTTGAAGGAGCCATTCGGATGACATATCCCGACCACTTGAGGCGATGCGTGAGGATGATAGCTTCGATGCTTGGCATTTCTGAACGATTGAGAACTTCGTTGTTGGTGCGTCGGTCCTGCCATTTGATGTTGAGGATCTACCGAAGCTTGGCTTGCTCAAGCTTTTTCAGATCTTTTTGATACAGGGTCCATGTCTCGCAAGCGTAGAGCAAGGTGGAGATGACAACGGAGAACCTGTGGTTGTTGAATACGCTCCTGGTGAGATTTTCGAAATCCCAATGAGCAGATTTGATGCTGCGGTCGTTGTCTCTTTCGCATGTTCCGAATTGTGAGAGACCGCTGCCGAGGTACTGAAAGAAGTTGATGACTTCCAGAGGTGTGTCCCCAATGTTAATGGTAACTTCTGACATTTCTTGTCTAGGAACAGACTGTGCAAGCAACTTTGTCTTGTCCACATTCACTTCCATCCCAAGAGGTTTGCAAAAGAGGAGGTCGAGGAGACATTGTCGTCTGCATACAGGAAGTCCTTGATGTTGCTATTCGATGTTCTAATTTTGGATCTCAGGCACGCGACGTTAAAGAGTCCGTCGTCCAGGCGACCAGGTGATAGTGGATGTCAACACCAGGAGAGTTGTGTGGGATCTCGTTGAGCATCACCGCGAGGTAGATGGAGAACAGAGTTGGAGTCAGGACGCAGCCTTGTTTCAGGCCTCTGGAGATGAGGAGTAGCTCAGATAGTGCATTACTTGCCACCAGGAGTTCTGGGTTGCTCTGAGGCGCCTTTGACACATCTGCATTTCTTGTTCGAGGCGTTTCTTGTAGTTTCTCGTCGGGTAGTTTTCGAAAGCAATACGTGCTACTCTTTTCAGTGAACCAGTCTTGGTTGTAGCGCTTTGAGTAGCCGACGACCTCATCTGCAGCAGATGTTATAGCGTTACGCAGAGTGTTCCAATCATTCGGTGAAGGATTCCCGTTCTGCCTTTCTCTCAGAAGCTGGTTGACTACTGCTTGGAAGGCTCGGGATGTTACTGGGTCCTTCAGTTTGCGACAGTCGTACCTCGCTTTGCGCTTTTGAGTATTGGGGTACTGAGAGGATGGATAGAAAATTTGAGTCGAGAGATCACAAGCCGGTGATCGGTCCCGTATTCAACAACGCCTGGCAAGGACCTGGTAACCCTCACGTCCTTCCTGTTTCGAATCTTTGTCAACCCATAATCCAGAATTTGCGAGTGTTTTGACTTCGGATGTGGCTAATCCCAAATTTTATTTTGTTTTGTGGGAGTAACTGTTTTCTCGAAGGCACATCTTGTCGTAATTGCTCGAACTGTGGAGTAGATAAACAGCCGACAACTGATGAAGGGACGTTCTTTATGTTACTTGTCTTGTTTACCATTTGTTTCTTTCGTTGTTTGCATAAAAAGTTCGTATTTCATGTTGTTTACGTTTCATGACGTCCTGTACCCATATATGCATATATATATATACATATACATATATTATTATTATTATTATTATTATTATTATTATTATTATTATTATTATTATTATTATTATTATTATCAACATTATTATTATTATTATTATCATTATTATTATTATCATTATTATTATTATTATTATTATTATTATTATTGTTGTTGTTGTTGTTGTTGTTGTTGTTGTTGTTATTATTATTATTATTATTATTATTATTATTATTATTATTATTAGTATTAGTATTACATGATTGAACGCCACGCATCAATACACAAGAGAATTGCGTTGCAATTAGACAATTGCCTACAGAGCGGTACAGTTCCGGAGTGGATAGTAGAGGGAAGAACAACATTGTTAATGAAAGATCGGTCAAGGGGCAATGAGGTTGGCAATTACCGACCCATTGTTTGTCTTAAACTCCTATGGAAAGCATTAACAGGTATACTTGCAGGGAAAATACATACGTTCCTTGCGGAAAACAATCTTCTGCTAGTAGAACAAAAGGGATGCCGAAAAGGATCCAAGGGCACCAAGGACCATCTTGTGATAGGCAAGGTTATAAGGAAGAACTGTAAACGGTACCAAAAAAAAAAAAAAAACTTATGCATGGCCTGGATAGACTTCAAAAAGGCTTACGACATGTTGCTGCATTCGTGAATTTTGGAAACACTCGACATGTGTAGAATAGCTGAGAACGTGTATGCACTGATTAAGAACAGCATGCCTAGTTGGAAAACGCGTCTTTTCTATAACAACCGCCACTTAGCCGAGGTAACAATCAAAAGAGGTATCTTCAAAGGAGACTCTTGTTCACCTCTGTTATTTGTTATAGTCTTGATCCCACTTTCTGTAGTCCTTCGTAAAATCAACGTGCACTATGAGCTGAGAAAGAACGGACCTCGTCTCAACCACCTTCTCTTCATGGATGATTTAAAACTTCGCAAAAGCAGAACCTGAAATGGAGAGGCTGATTGAGACAGTGCAAATGTGCAGCAAGGATACAGGTATAGAATTCGGTATCTCGAAGTGTGTGGTGCTTACTTTGAAGCGAAGGAAAAGAGTAAATTGTAGGGGCATAGAATTGCCAAACGAAGCGAAAATGGAAGATCTGGATGATGATGGGCACAAGTACCTTGGGATCCTGGAGTTGGACAATATCTTGCACAGAGAAATGAAAGACAAGATCACCACTGCATATTTCAAGCACCTCAAACTTCTCTTGAAATCGAAGCTCAACTCAAGGAACCTTGTGACTGCCATCGACTTATGGGCTGTTGCTGTAGTCCACTATAGTGCACCCATCCTGAGATGGACACAAGCGGAGATTGACCAACTCGATCGCACTACTCGAAGACAATGACAATGCATAGTGCCCTCCACCCTACAGTATGCTGCTACTGCAGGAGTTAACAAAAATGGACTTGCGAGTCCTCATGAATTCCGAACAAGAACAGCTAACGAGAGAGAAGAAACCCTACCCCGTATAGAATTACATGGTCAGTTCCACCGTGAAACCAACAAATTAAAAGACCAGGAAGCATCATGGAGGTGGCTCAACAAGGGTGACCTAAAAAAGAATACTGAAAGCCTAATCATCGCAGCCCAGGACCAGGCATTGGATATCAACTCAGTGAAAAGGAATGTATACCATACAAGTGCATCGAACAACTGCAGAATGTGTGGGAAGAGGGTCGAAAGTGTGACTCACATTGTTAGTGCTTGTGAAAGTCTTGCGCAGAATGAGTACAAGCATAGACACGACAAAGTAGCTCAAAGCCTCCACTGGCTACTATACCGTAAGTATGGATATGAGGCTACGGGTGCTTGGTCCCAACATACACCGGAAAAGGTAATGGATGAAACGGGGAAGGCAAAAATACTCTGGGACTTTGATTTCCAGACAGACAAAGTGTTAGAGCACCGAAGATAGTAACCTTTAGGAGGGACAGACAAGAGGGCCTAATAATACATGTAGCAGTGCCAGGAGATGAAAGAAAGAGAAAAAGTTGATAAATATGGAGACCTGAGAATTGAGATCGCTAAGATGATGCAGCTACGAGAGTCGAACATAAAGGTTATCCCTATTGTCATCGGAGAATTGGGTTCAATACCACCCAATCTGAAAAAAAAAACATCTGAAAACCTTAGAAATACTCCACAATCTAGATGCATTACAAAAGTCGGCATTACTTGGAACTGTACGCATATTGCGTAAAGTACTGTCTGTCTGAGGTTCTAATTGTGACTTGACAAACAATACAAACCCCGGTAGACACAATCAACAACCTCACGATATTGTATACTGTGCGACGTCTATAATAATAATAATAATAATAATAATAATAATAATAATAATAATAATAATAATAATAATAATAATGGAAAAAAATTAGAAAACAATTTTATCGAAAAGTTATTACGGTGCTCAGACTTAAACTGAATGTTGCTGATAAATATGAAGCCCTCAACACACTGACAATACCAGCTGTAACTTAGAATTTCAGCATCATCAAATGAACAGTGAACGGTCTGAAGAAACTAGACGCCAAAAACACGGAAAATGCTATCAATGGAGAAAATACACCATCCAAAAGTAGATACTGATAAACTGTATCTTTCAAGGTGTATCTTTCGAGGTGACCGAGGCCTTATCCAGACAGAACTAACATGCGAACCTATCACCATAGAGGTTGGATAAGTACCTTGAGGCAACAAGAGGTCCTCTCCTACAAATAACCAAAGACCACGATGGACGGAAAAACACATACTCCATAACAAACAAAAAAAAGGCTAAAAAGCACAACGAACTGGAGACTCCAGAATTACCACCAAAGGCTAAAAAAGCACAAAAACCAAGAACAAAAAAGCCCCACTAAATGCAAAATGGAAGATAAGAACAATGCGCGGAAAATACGCATAAAGAGTGAAGGACGTTGGCGTCGACCAACACAGGACATACAAATGGCTCAGAACAGCTGATCTTCAACCAGAAACTGGCCTCATCATTGCTGCATAAGGCCAGGTCCTTGCAATAAAGTCCCGCCAACATAGAATAATAAAAGGAATCTTTTCTACTCTAGGCACAAGGCCTGAAATTTTGCGGGAAGGGGCCAGTCGATTAGATCGATCAAGTACGCAACTGGTACTTAATCTATAGACCCCGAAAGGATGAAAGGCAAAGTCGAACTCGGTGGAATTTGAACTCAGAACGTAAAGACAGACGAAATACCGCTAAGCATTTTGCCTGGCGGGTTAACCTTTCTGTCAGCTCGCCGCCTTAGAATAATAAAAAAGGAATGACACCATTTTTTAATTATCATTATTCTGTTTTTATCAATTCGAACAACAAAACAATAGTTTTAAATTAAAAATGAAAGAAAATTGTTTCAAAGAACAGCAAACTTAAAATTTATTCAATTGTTGAAAATAAACTTCAGGATATAAAGACTTAGATTTCTGATTTTATCTCAGCTTTGGGAGATTAAGTTTTGCGCGGTTTCCGCGGTTTCCGTTCTTTCATGTCACCCATCCTTAAGTACTTCAATGACATTAATGCCGTTGCACTCGAAACATGAGGACTCTGTGAATTCTATTCTAGGAAATCCCACCTAACTACAGATACTCTGCGTATTAAAGTAACAGCCCTCACCCATTTGTCCTCCGCTAATCTACAGGCGCATGCCCAGAGCAGGCCCGTTTCCTAGGACCCTGCGCGCCCCTCTCATCTACCTTTCAACAAATTTGCTGGAAAGCAGCACTTCTATCTATACCCTTGTTTTCCTTTGAAGTGAAACAAGAAAAAGCTGATGAGGACTTTGTCAACGAGGAAGGCGTCTGCTTTCAACTCTTTCGATATCATACACCACACCACTCTTTTGGCAAAGTCACCAGACAGATAAAGACTACTTATACTTCCTGGCCAAAGAAAGGTAGCAATATATTCTTGAGAAGGAAATTAACTGGTTGTGGGATCCGCCCTACACCTAACAGTAGGTATTCGATATAACTCAATAACACTGGCACTGGACGAGTGAGTATAAAAAGTTTTGTTGCTCTGCGCACATCTCGGAGCCAGAGCACGGCACTTCCATGTTTGTAGAGGACGGCACTTCCACGTTTGTAGGTTCGTTTCGAACCATCGAGACGCTCTGGAACATCGCCAGGCTAAGGATTTCGGGAAATTATACATGGGCCTCGGCCTGAAAATCCTCCGCAACAGACCAGCCAGTTGATCCTCATCAACGTCCAGAGTCTCTGCGATAACGTCGTCCCTCTTGCGTGCCACAAAACCTCTATAGAACGCCAAAGTAAAACTTACACCGACCACATTGCTCGATTGGCAGAGAGCCGGAAGTATCTGACAGCACTCTAAATACTGCGTGCCTTGCATCGGTCTATGCTTGATCTAAGAGTGCAGCTCAGTCAAAGAGATGGGCTGCAATAAAAACAAAAAAAAAAACAAATGTGTTTGACACACAGCGACTGCACCAGCTCACCTTCAGGGAAACACCGGAGGTATCGCTGACTCAGTGTATGTGTGGCATCGTCAGCTACGCCATGCCTAGTCAACCATTCAGCGAGTGTTGACTGTATCACTCCTTGAGGTTCTGTGATTAGTACTTAACGACAGGCCGAGGTGAGATGACCAGTAATCACGTAAAACCACAGGTTTTACATCAGAGTTCCCCTCTTCTAGAAGAAGACTATGAAAGTAGCTAGGGTTCCCTCACTCCTAGTGGTTTTACTGCATGCCTTGATACCAACCAAGGGTATTTCTGCGTACACGCGCTCAGATGGGATGTCATCACATATGCTAATTAACCTATGCATATTTTATGTATTTATCTCCGAATATACGTTCTGAGTTCAAATACCACTGATATCCACTTTACCTTTTATCTTTTAGGAGTCGATAAAAAGGTACCAATTGAGCATTAGGGTTAATTTATTAGACTAGCCCCTCCTCTAAAGTTTCTAAATTCGTACCAAAATTTGAAACCATCTATCTATCTATCTATCTATCTGTCTGTCTGTCTATCTATCTATCTATCTATCTATCTATCTATCTATCTGTCTGTCTGTCTATCTATCTATCTATCTATCTATCTATCTATCTATCTGTCTGTCTGTCTGTCTATCTATCTATCTATCTATCTATCTATCTATCTATCTATCTATCTGTGTGTGTATGCATATCAGCACGTGTACATACACACACACACACACACACTAGTCTTCTGCTCAGTTTTCATATATCAAGATCTGCTCGCTCACAAGGCTGTTTACTGTAGACATATGTCTAAAATATCGAATAGTCGGTTCGAAACCACAACAATAGGGCTGGAAAGTGGATTTCTTAATCACAACAAATTTCTTTTCCAAACCATTTTTACTAAAATCCAAAAACTTTAAAGAAACCCAAGCGCGACTGTACTAAGGGAGATGACTCTTATATTTAAATGCCGAGTAGTCTCCCATGCTTATCTTTTACTTGTTCCGGTCATTAGACTGTGGCTAAGCTACGTCACTGCCTTGGGGATTTTAGCCGAACGAACCGACCCCAATATGTATTCTATTGTCTTTTGCTAAACTGCTAACTTACGGGGACGTAAACAACCCAAAACCGGTGATGGGAGACAAGCACAAATACGTGCACAGATACATATGATATAACACACACAAACGCGCACACACACACGCACACACACGTTTGTGTGTGTGTGTGCGTGTGTGTAAGCGGGGTGCTGAAAAGTTCCTGGATTTGGATAAAAGAAAATACAGGAGGATCAGTTCATTATGATTTTATTCAACATGTTCCCCCTTTCAGATTCACACACTCATTGCAGTAGTTCTTCAGTTTTTCTTAGCTCTGTAAAAGAACTCGGAAGACTGGGCCTCCAACCAGACGCTTTCGCAACACCATTAAAACCACTCACAAGGCTTTGGTCAGTTTTTCTTCTTTTTTTTTTCTCTCTTTTTCATTGATTTTTAGATAATTTTAGAA
>NC_068985.1:18039210-18042050 GCF_001194135.2 Octopus bimaculoides
ACTCTTTACATTCTGAGATCAAACATCGCCGAAGTCATCACTCCCCAATCGCTTGCCCTGAGTCAAAACTTGAAACCTTTATTATCTTCCCTTTTTCACAAGGCGGCGAGCTGGCAGAGTCGTTAGCACGCTGGACGAAATGCTTAGTGGTATTTCGCCCGTTGCTTCGTTCTGAGTTCAAATTCTGCCGAGGTCGACATTGCCTTTCATCCTTCCGGAGTCGATAAATTAAGAACCGGGGCCTTGTGCTTATAATAGAAAGGATTATCTTTACTTTTAATATCTGAGAAACACAGGCGAGCTGGCAGAAACGTTAGCACGCCGGGCGAAATGCTCAGCGGTATTTCGTCTGTCGTTGCGTTCTGAGTTCAAATTCCGCCGAAGTCGACTTTGCTCTTTATCCTTTCGAGGTCGATAAATTAAGTACCAATTGCGTACTGGGTGTCGATCTAATCAATTGGCCCCTTTCCCAAAAATTTTGGACCTTGTGCCTAGAGTAGAAAAGAATATCTGAGAAATATATGGGCAGTTCTTTTCTTAAAGGAAGAATCTGGTATATCTTGGATAACATACATAAAAAAATGTTCAGTTAACAAATAACGTGTTTACACATCCCAGTATTGCTGTTTTCTGGAATGCATCTATGTTTATCTTTATAGCTGAACAGTCAATGAAATTGTTGCATTTCATTCCAATTGTATCAGTTACAAAAGAGATGATGATGAAATTAACTTAGTGTTTTTAACTCAACAACTAAGTCGATGTGATTCCTTATCTTCTTCTGTCCACATCTGCATAACATTATAGTCATTTCTATGTAGATAATTAGTACACTGTAATCATTTTCATCGTAGAAAATTATGTAAAGATCATTATGTAGTTTGAAGGTGCATGGCTCAGTGGTTAGAGCATCGGGCTCACAATCATGAGGTAGTGAGTTTGATACCTGGACAGGGCTGTGTGTTGTGTTCCTGAGCAAGATTTTATTTCATGCTATTTCAATTCACTCATCTGTAGAAATGAGTTGTGACGTCACTGGTGCCAGGCTGTATCGGCTTTTGCCTTTTCCTTGGATAACATCGGTGGCGTGGGGAGGGGAGGTTGGTACACATGGGCGACTGCTGGTCTTCCATAAAAAAAAAAAAACAATCTTGCCCGGATTTGCTTTGGAGAGTAACATTCTAGGTGCAATCCCAAGGTCATTCAGGACCGAAGGGGTTCTTTATTATGTGATATCTGGAGTAGTCTGTTTCTCCGCAAAAATTCTACACCTATATTCGCATTGTCTAAGGCTGCGAGCTGGCAGAATCGTTAGCGCACCGGGCAAAATCTGTAGCGGCATTTCATCCGTTTTTACGTTCTGAGTTCATATTACGCCGAGGACGACTTTTCCTTTCATCCTTTCAGGGTCAATAAATTAAATACCAGTTGCGCACTGGGTCGATGTCATAGACTTATCTCTCCCCTAAAAATTGCTGGCTTTGTGCTAAAATCTGAAATCATTATTAAAAACAACTGGATGGAATTTAAAAGAAAGTTATTTGACTGCTCGATAAGCACGCTACCTGATTCGTTTGCTACATTTCTAAAATCTATAAACTGCAGCCAAATTCTCTCTAACCATATCCATCTTTTTAAAAAATGAAAGGCAGATTGTTTAATGTAGCCCTTCAAATATACAAAAATAAGCGAGATGATCATGGCTGAAATACTTTTGATGACGGATTTGCTCAATCAGATCTGACTCGGTTCTAAACAACACTAAGAAATCTTGGACAGGCTCTTCTTGCAGACTTATTTTCCGTCTCGTATATATATATATATATATATATATAAAAACAAATAGTAAATGAGTATATGCATATATACGTACAGGTATGTGCATACCGACATCCACCTGTATGTATAGGTGCATATCTGGGTACAGGACATTGCAAACAAAACAGAGACGAGAAAGCACACAAGCCACATAGAGAACATTCTATTTCATCAGCTACCTCCGTTTTAACACCGGCGTTTTACTTGAATTTAGCGTTAAGATATTTAGTGTCAACGCACAAAAGTTTTGGTAGCAACGCGCCTTTAAGTGGTCTAAGCGTTCACAAGCATCACTTTGGGCCAACAGAATAAAGCAACCACAACGGTATACAAACCGACCGTTATATCTATCGTGGAAACACTTTCACAGATGGTAAATTAAAACGGAGTGGCAAAATTAAGTAGAGTACGAGTGGGTGCCGAAAAGTTTCTGGCTTTGGATAAAAGAAAATGCAGAAGGATCAGTTAATTATAACTTTATTCGACATATTCCCCTCTCAGATTCACACACTTATTACCGCGGTCCTTCAGTTTTTCTAAGTTTAGTAAAAGAACTCGGAAGGTAGAGCCTCCAGTCAGGCCTTTCGCGATATTTTAAAGCCGGAAACTTTTCAGTACCCACTCGTATATCTATCTAAGAATATCTGGTAGTTATATTATTTAAAAAAATAGGGATTGATATTTAGTGAATATACGATCCAGTACCGACGGGTGTTTGACCCGTGATCATATGATGGTGAGCTCAATTCCTGGACTGAATATTACGCTTTGTCCTTGAGCAAAGCATATCATTCTGTATTGCTCCTCTCCAGTCTACACATCTACAATGAGTGCTAGTCAAATGCTGAGGTTGCAGTCAAATCGAACATCCTTCATTTAAAAGAGGCGTTGATTACTCTTCGAAACTCCATTTAATAGCAACAGATATATAGATATCGTGTTTTCTCCTCTCTCTCTCTCATTCTCACGCACTTTTTTTTATCCTTTTGGGGCGATAAAATAAGTCCCAGGTGAGTAGCAGC
>NC_068985.1:18042060-18042550 GCF_001194135.2 Octopus bimaculoides
GGGGGGGGGGGGGAGATGTAATCGACCAGTCCCCATTCCTGAAATTGCTGGCCTTGTGCCAGAATTTGAAACAGGCGTGGCTGTGTGGTAAGAAGCTAGCTTCCGGTGAACAGAGGTGGATGTGGGCCATCTGTGTTCCGTCCAATTAATGAAAGCAAAGAACATTTGAAGAACTCGCCAAGGGAAGTCGGTTTTGTTACTCAGCTGAGCAATAATTTGTTGTGTATTTTTTTCAGCAGGTTTTTGTTCAGCATTGCGACATTTTCGCTTGACTTTGGCGGGGTTTTTGTGTTTGTTCGTTTACGAACAAAATTGTATGTTCATTCTCTGTGGTAGGCGGGTTCGCTCCTGCCATAGAGTGAAAATTTTTGCTTGTTTTTTTAGCCAGGAAAACAAAAAAATTTGTGAACGAATTGTGAAGTGAAAATATTTGTTAGCATTTTTTTTGCTGAAAAACTTTGTGAACGAATTGTGAAGTGAAAATATTTGT
>NC_068985.1:18045680-18051105 GCF_001194135.2 Octopus bimaculoides
ATATATATATATATATATATATATGTTATTTATATTATGTATAGATAGATAGATAGATAGATAGATAGATAGATAGATAGATAGATAGATAGATAGATAGATAGATAGATAGATAGATATGTAAGTATTCAGTTTTCTAAAGAATATTGTTGCAGTTTGTGGTCTTTTTGTTATTATTATTGTCAATATTATTATATACATTTATCGCAAGGTGGTAGCTGCTTGCTGGGTCGTTGGAGATGCCGGCTAGTTTGCTTTTTTTTTTCCTTTTTTTTTTTTTCAGTAATCGTTGCTCTCCGAGTTCAAATACCGCCTTTCTTCGTTTCAAGGTTGATAAATAAATATCTGTAATGTGGTCGATTCTTTACTATCTCTCACTCTTTCTTTCTTACTGAAAATGACCAAGATTTACCGTATGTGATAGCGGCGATTCTGCACCAACAATTATCTGAAGCCAGGATTTTAGGGGAAAATTATTGATAATAATCAATCATCTTTCTTGACAATTATAGTTGATATTTTATTGATGTTTCATAAAGATTTCTGACAAAGGATTTTAGTGGAAAATTATTAAAATTTTATGACGATAACTCAGATATTACCTGTAACTATATTACAGCTTTATGTCTTTCAATGGACGTCGCCGTTTAAAAGATTTCTTGTTTTTCTTTTTTTTTTTTCTTCTTCTTCTTTTTTAACCAACATAAATAATTTTGGTGGATTTGCTGAATATGAAGAAGTCATTTATTGTGAGAGAAGTCATCTACTGAGTCTAGGTTACAGCTGGTTCGCTTGTCCATTCTGAACAGGTTCCTCTAGAGAGCAAAAGAATAACAGACCAGATCTGGCATTAGTAAATAATCATTATTCAAAAATAGCATGAATTTCGACAAACTGATTATAATAATAATGACAGAGGTTGATTCTTCAACTATTGTACAACGTGCTGGTCATTTTGGCTAATTTATTCCCCGGGGAAATTTACTACTGCCTGCTTATACTGTGACAATGATGGTCAAGCCATGCTGGATAGAGGCGGAAAGTTGTCGATTTAACAGTGAGACAAAGATGAGGAGAAGAGGGAGTTAGCAGGAACATGAACTGAATGAGAGAGGAAGTGAATAAATGCTATTAGATAACAGAGCGAAGGTGAATCGAGAAAGAAGAGTATAATGCGAGCGATAAGATGAGAAAGAGCTGGACGTACAATCGGACGGACAGGCGGACAGACGGAAGTAATTGCTACTACAAACTATTTGAATAAGATGAACAAAAAAGTGAGCGAGCAAGCGAGAGAGAGAGGGTGGGGCAGAGATTCAGAGACACAGAAACAGAGTGAGAGAGAAAGAGAGAGAGAGAATTAAAAAGAGTTTTATACAGAGACAGCAGACGCGTGGGTCGGTCGAAGAAGTGAAAGGAGACAGGCATGTTTTAACAGAAATTTTATGTAACAACGAACAGAAACAACGGTCTCATTCTCGCATATACACACAAATACACGACGTTCAAGTTTATTCGCAGGTATACAAGCAAAATATATACAACGCACACGTATGCACACATTCACCTACATACACCCACATATGCCCACACATTTGCACTTACAACCACACACATGCATATATATTCATGTGTATATGTGTATATATGTGTGTATGTATATATATATATATATATATATATATATATATATATATATATATATATATATATATATATATATATATATATATACATACATATATACATATCTATATCTAAGCACACATATTTAGAGGAAGATGATGATGATAGTTATACATACATGCATACATAGATACATACATACACACACACACATACACACATATATGTACATACATAATACAAACTCGCACACACACACACACACACACTTAATCACTCACTCACTCACTCACTCAATTATTAGACACGTGCGCTCGTGCTAATCCACATACCGATCGCTCAATGACACTCATAGACCACAAAGCTTCTAAGTATGGAAGGTGTGGTTTATACAACTGTCCAGCTAGCAATAACACTAGCTGATTGGATGTCTCATTGAAAAGGTAGTAGCTACCATTGAGTGAGCAGTTTTGCTACAAGCTGATATGGTCTTGAGAGTGATGAACTAATAATAGGATATATTTAAGCTTTTAAATGCTTCAGTCACTCGACTGCGGCCATGCTAGAGCCATGCTTACGCCAAGGGTAGGCGACTTCATTGAATATGAAGATCATATATGAGTGGTTGATTGCAAGTAGGGTAGACACATGGAGGAAACTAAATAATTTAATATAGATAGCTTTATGCTATCGCAAATTTCCAAGTGTTCCTCGTAGTTAAATATAGTACAGCAGAATATCAAAGTATAAACATGGAAAATAATTGTAGAATTCCTTTTCCATATTTTCGCAATTGCTGCCGAGGTCCACCTTGTCTTTCAACGTTTTGGGGATCGATAAAACAAGTAGCAGTCGAGCACTGGGGTCGATGTAACCCACTTGTCACGCCCCTCGAAATTGCTGGTCTTGTGCCAAAATTAGAAAGAATGTCCGCATTTGAAGGGTTGTAGAATGGCAAAATCTCCGGTTTCAGACAAAATACCTTGCAGCAAGTCCACGCGGAGCAGTCTGGCAGTCTATTTACATTTTTATTTTTTTCCCTAGAGAACGAGCTCAACAGATATTCGCGGTCTCGAACCAATGCACTGGCAGAAAACTCATCTTGTAATCCCTGTTTTGCAGGATTTTTTCCAAATATTTACGCTCTGACTTCAAATCCAACCGAGATCTCTCAACTTCATTTCCTATCCTTTTCATGTACTGACGAAGCACCTTAAGAATGTTCAGTAATAATATTTATTAGTGTATTTCCATTCCTGCTTTCTTGAAAGTGTATTATGATTATTTATGATTTGCGAAACTAATTCATAGAATAATGAAAAAGTTTTTATCATCACATCTACGTAACAAAATGGCTGAACAATTTTTATTTTAATAACAAAGCGTTTATATCGGTTTTTCTCATTGCCGTAGGCTGGGGTTGCTGTGAGAATTGAAGAGGACCGATTCAATTTATTTTTTACTCGTTTCAGTCATTGGATTGCGGCCATCCTGGACACCGCCTTTAAGGGTTTAATCGAACAAATCGACCTCAGTACTTGATTGCATTCTAAGTCCGGTACTTATCCTATCGGTTTCTTCTTACCGACCCGCTAAGTTACAAAGACGTGAACAAACCCAATCCGGTTGTCAAACGGTGGGCGCAGGACAAACACACACATAGATGTTCATACATATATATTATATACGACGGGCTTCTTTCAGTTTCCGTCTACCAAATCCACTCACAAGACTTTGGTAAGGCTATAGTAGAAGACACTTGCCTAAGGTGACTGAACCCTGAACTATGTAGTTGGAAAACAAATTTCTTACTGTACAGCCACGATCATCAATAATAATAAAAGCGAAATTCTGTTTGTCTGTCTGGGACCCCTGTATCTCAGTCAACGTTTGCTCTACATAGACGTATTATACCTTTCTGGAATCAAGATGATCCTGGGATTGAGTATCTGCCCTTTATTTGGTTCTTGAACATCCAGCATTGAGATCTGATTTAAAAGCATTTGGGTTGCTGTTTCTAGCAGGTAAAGATTGGCTGATTAACGCCATTTTGGTGGCGTTTGTCAGATGACGTCAGAGATCAAGCGGGGAGATAAATGACATTAGCTTCGTTAATTTTACGTCGAGATAATAACTTGAGACAAATTGGCCAACAGTTAGGATTCTAACTGGGGCTGGAACAATAAAATGATTGCATTACAGAATTAATTCTCATCCGTCCTTAATCTTTGATCAAACACCACCGGAGCATATAAACATTACAGACGTATTATAGTCATGCTATTTGGCTCTCTTTAGTTTGAGACTGAAGGCCTATTTAACCCTCCACAAGAGCTAGCGTAAAAGTTCGCACGGAGTACGGCTTTTAAGTTAGTGTTTGATAAAGTTAAGATACCATTAAGCTTATAAACTTGTCAAGCACAGTGGTGAAGAAAGAATTCTTATGACGTGAAAATTCTATTTCGTTGTCTTTTCATTAATGAAGAGGTAGAAAAGTAATAACGGAAGAAAGAAAAAAATCACTAATATTTCTTTGAGGGTCCCTGATATGTGACAGTCTGAGAATTACTGGTTTGGATAATCGCTGAGTTTTAGTGTTACTGTCGAAGGACGCGTTCCAACATCAAAAGCAAATTAGATAGATAATAAATAAATAAATAAACAGGCGCATGGTTGTGTGGTAAAAAGTTTGTTTTCAAACCACATAGTTCCGGGTTCAGTGTCACTGTGCGGCACTTTGGCCAAATGTCTTGTACTACAACAGCAGGCCGACCATTTGGTAAACAGCAACTGAAAGTAGCCCGTCTATTTATCTATCTATCTATCTATCTATCTATCTATCTTTCTATATAAATAATAATAATAAGGGTGATAAATTGGATATTAATCTAATTAACACCAATTTCAAACTAGTGGCCTAGCATAAAGAAAATTCAGAACATTTATATTACATACATGTGAGAAGGAATGACCACTAAGTGGACATCTTTTACGCTAGAAAGCGACCGTCAACGTTTACTAGCGAAAAGGATGTTCACTTAGTGGTCATCCCTTCTCACATGTATCTATCTATCTATCTATATATATATATATATATATATATATATATATATATATATATATATATATATATATATATGGGGGAGGGTTCTTGTCTGTCTCCCAAACATTCCCAGAAATACACATTAATGTATGAAGTTTCTTTACATACTACTTCAATTTTCAAGTATAGAATAAATATAGACACACTAAACACAAAGACGTGCACAGCACAAAATACGCATGGCACCAAACACGTAAACACACCTATATATGTATATGTGTGTATGTACATGAATATAAAAATGTGTATTCAAGTATATACAGGGTGCGGCAGAAATACCTCCCACATTTGAAAGGTTGTTAAAAGAAAAAGGAAACTACATTTATGAAAAATTAATTTTACTGTTGTTTAAACGAAGGGTTACAGTTTTTGTTCATTAGATAAATGAAAACATCATTGGCGCTTGCATAAGTTCATTAGCAACACTTAGGTGAACGTTTAAAATGTGGGAGGTATGCATGCATGTATTATGTATGCATGTATGTGTGTGTATATGTATTATGTATGTATGTATGTAGGCTGAAAAAGGCGATGTTAAAGTTTAACATACATACATACATACATACATACATACATACATACATATAGATATATATTCATACATATTTATATACAAATATACATACATATATATATATATATATATATATATATATATACATATATACAAATATACATATATATATATATATATAT
>NC_068985.1:18052041-18054763 GCF_001194135.2 Octopus bimaculoides
TATATATATGTATGTATGTATGTCAATCAGTTTCATTTCTGTATTTCTTGTCCATAGAGAAAGAGCCGGATTTTAACATAGATTCAAGGCTCCTTCATTGGAACTTTTATCAACATCATCTAGGTATTTGTGCATATGTGTGTGTGTGCAGTATTTGGTGTTAGTGTATGCGCAGATTTGTATGTTTGTTTTATGGATGCGTTTTTATGTCTAGATGCATGCATATGTATTTATGTGCTAAATTTTGGGAAAGTTTTACATATCTTTACAGTTCCATTGATGGCTTGAATCTGTAGTCTTCTAATCAGCCTTTTTCTTTCAGGTTTTGAGGTATGTATGTATGTATGTATGTTTGTATGTATGTATGTCCGACGATGACCTAACTGGCCGAAACTTCGAAGTCACTGTCAATAAAATTCTTGTTTAAGAATAATAAATTTGTACTCTACAATATAATAGAGAAATCCATCAGATTAATATATAGTTTTAATTATAACGGAACATATACACACACACTAACACAGACACACACACACTAACACACACACAAACACACACACACACTCACACACACACACACACATAAATACACACACACATAAATACACACACACACCAGTATCAGTTTGAAGCCAACTGATTTTCTATGTACTATCTATTATTATTGAGACCCCTTCGAACTCTTCAAACTAATGACAAGGCTCACTGTGAAATACTAGATTAATTATTCCGTTTTCTCCAGACATCCATCACTTCACGCGCCAGATTCGACTTAAATAATCTGATTTCATGATTCTATGCATTTACTACAAAATAACAATAAGTGATACAAGCAAATTATTTACTTATATCTAAGTTAAGAAGGAAAATGTGTAAATTCTCTTAAGTTTGAATTCAATTAAATAAAACCCAACACTGGATTAACCACTAAGCAAAATAAGCACGTGCTTAGGGTATCAAGGGAAGGAGGGGGACACCACAGAGTTGGTAAATGGTTTACGGCACAAAAGAAATCACTTTAAACTTGCTAAAATAATATTCGGGATGCCTTTGTCTCTACTAAGTATAGATGCAGATGTGTTACCTAAGATTAATTTTGAGGATCTGATCAAAGACTTCGTAATTCAAAAAAGTAGGAGGAAACTTTTCAAATATAAATAAAGTGGAAGTATACAAAAATAAGCATTATTTTCCCTCTTACTGTTTTGTTTCGTTTTGAAAAATAAAAATATATTTTTATGGTTTGTTATTGTTTATATTTTGAATTACATAATGTTTTATGAGGGCACCAAAACCTTTTAAGTGTTTAGGGCCTTGATGGATCTTAATCCGACCCTGTAAAAACCTATTATTATTTAGTAGTTGTACCGTGGTGAAGTCGGTGCCACATAATCTTTGTGTAGGTCTTTTATCTTGGTACTCAAAGTACAGGTTTATTGTTTTCTTTAAAGGCTGATCCAGTCTCGATATATAATGTGTGTTAGATACATCAATTTTATATATTGTAATCTAGGTTTTTATGTTACAATGTTTATATTTACATACTCTTTTACTCTTTTACTTGTTTCAGTCATTTGACTGCGGCAATGCTGGAGCACCGCCTTTAGTGGAGCAAATCGACCCCAGGACTTATTCTTTGTAAGCCTAGTACTTATTCTATCGGTCTCTTTAGCCGAACCGCTAAGTTACGGGAACGTAAACACACCACCATCGGTTGTCAAGCGATGTTGAGGGGACAAACACAGACACACAAATATATATACACACATACATACATATATATATATACGCATATATACGACAGGCTTCTTTCAGTTTCCTCTACCAAATCTACTCACAAGTCTTTGGTCGGCCCGAGGCTATAGTAGAAGACACATGCCCAAGGTGCCACGCAGTGGGAATGAACCCGAAACCATGTGGTTGGTAAGCAAGCTACTTACCACACAGCCACTCCTGCGCTCCATGGCTACGGAGCTAAGTTTACTTTGCAATCGCGTAGTTCCGATATCGAACCACTGTATGGCATTTTCGGAAACTATTTTCTACTATAGTCTCAGATTCGTCAATACTTTAGGAGTGAAATTTAGTTTGGAACCAGTTTTAAATGAGAAGTGGGATAATCTCAAACAATCAACAATTATTTAGAATTAATATGCCATTATAAAAAATGCAATCTGTTTTGATTTTTGTTTTCTATTCTGGAGAAAGAACAACTGCTAATACCTGTTTCTGCCACAATAGGCGTCATCAGTACTGCAGATGTCTTACATTGACTCCAGCTAGGCATAAAAGTCCTAAGTAACACAATCCTTGAAATTATCATTTAATGTTATAAATTACGTTTTGGGAGGCGAATGTGAAGCAGTCAATGGTTTGGAAGGTGGAAATGGAACCGTGGTGGGGGATATCGTCAGATGAGGACTTAACTGACCGACACTTCGAAGTCACTCTCCATTGATATTCTTCTTTAGAAATAGTAAATTTTTATTCTACGAAAGTACAACGTAACCTTTCAGATTTATGTAAAATTATTTAAATTAAAACTGAACATATACGTGTGTGTACGTGTGCGTGCGCGCGTGTGTGGATAGATAGATAGATAGATAGATAGATAGATAGATAGGTTTCTTTATTAGCCACACAGGGCTCAACACAGAGGGGACAAAATACAAATGTAGAGTTTTTTTCTTTTCGAGGGGGGCGAAAACAAAGCAGAAAAAAA
>NC_068985.1:18063385-18070987 GCF_001194135.2 Octopus bimaculoides
ATATATATATATATATATATATATATATATATACACATATATATATACTTTATTAAAAGCATCAGAAATATCACAAAAACTGTTACTCAAGAGTTTCACGTTCCCGTTCGTCATTTGTGATATTTCTGCTGCTTTTTAATAAAGCATATTACTCTACCTCTGGTAGTTGAGTACTCTTTTTTTCCACATCGTTTCATATTTATGTGCTTACTCCGGTATGTGTGTGTGTGTTCGCCCTGAAAATAGTTGTCTCTTGTAATATCTATGTTTGATTGCTTTTCCGAATGTGGATCGGAAATCGCATACAGGTGGAGAAATATTGATTTCAAGCATTAACCATATATATATATATATACATTAACTATATATAAATATCAGTTGAGTACTTGGGTCGATATAATCAAGTAACCACCACTTCCCATGAACTTGCCGATCTTGTGCCAAAATTTGAAGTCAATATAGGGAAGAAGCAGCAGAATGGAAGGCACGCTGGGCAAAATGCCTAGCGGCATATCTTCCTAGTCTATGTTCTGAGTTTAAATTCCTCAGTGGTCAAGTCTATCTTTTATCTTTGCGAAGTTGATAAAATAAAGTGCCAGTTAAGTACTACTGGGGTGAAAAGGATCGATTAATACCCTTCCCCTAAAATTGCTGGCATTGTGCCAAAATTTGAAGCAATTATTTAAGTTCAGTCATGGCGATGAGCTGACAGAATGGTTTCAGAGTCGGAAAAATCATTGTGGTATTTTACATTTTGAGTCCAAATCCCGCTGAGGCCAATTTTACCACATTATGATCGAATGGTTATGAAATGCATTTTGCAACTACAAGATCCCGGGTTCGATTTCACTGCGCGAGGTATCTTGGACAAATTCACAAGTGTAACTTTTTGATATCCGTTTTTAATATTGCAAGTAAAATGGGGTAAGTGCAAGTTGTCAGATAGATTGTACATGTGATTCAAAAGGTACAACCTTGTCATGCAGACTGTGTCATTTTGATTCAGTCTGAGAATTGTGTTAAGGATGCATGTCTGCGGAACGCTCACGTTAATTCAAGAGCAGATTATTCAGTTGATCGAACAACTGGATCTTCATCGTCAAACGACGGAGATCCACCACCACTGCCGCCACCATTAAAATGCAAGCATCGTTAAGCGGAGACTCAGCTTCCGGTGATGCAGTTTTGATTTCCGGTTTCAGCTATTTAACTCACGCAGTTAATACCAAATAAGAAAGGTATGAACGTCACAACATGCGACGTTTTCCCCATTGTGAATCTGCTTCAGTGTCCCTACAGACAAAGAAAAAGAAAGAAACAAAGAAAGCCATAGATATAATTAATATATAAATGTAAGCATTATTGTAAGTTTAAGATATGAAGGGAGCAAGTTCTAACTCGCCCTCCGGTGGCAAAATACTCCTGGCGCTCGCTTGGTTTCCATTACATTCTATCTTTGCCTGCCCCCTTCATTCTCTCCCTCCTTCCTTCACACGCTTTCTAATCGTTTTATTTACTTATTTTATTATCCTTCACACTTTTTGTTTGTTTTTTATAATTCCTCTCTTCCTCATCTAAACAAGTCCTTCACTCACCTTCTCTGATCTATGTTGTTGTCATCAAGAAATGTGTTTATTTAAGCAATTCGTTGCCTTAGGGTAAAAACCAGCCAGAGTTTGAGGAAGACCTACGTGTGCTCCAGCTAATAAATGTGCGTCTGATTAGCGATAGAATTAGTTTTAAAAAAAAAACAACGTTATTGTGAAAGGATGTTAGTGAGAAACATAATACGGTATGACATATTTACCAGGATACAGGACTGTCAAGGAGTTCGAGTCCAAACAGACTTCACCTTCATCGTCGCCTCAACGTATAACTTTCGCTGCATGGCTTTCACGGGCTTCTTAGTGTGTGTGTCGTGTCGGAAACAACATCTCTTTGGCCAACGAGTGGCCTGATAATTCTATTGTATGGAAGCCCTGCACATTTGACAAAACTTGCAGAGAAATACAGCTGTCATTTCATGTAAACTGATTTGTGTGTTATTGGGAAGGCTCCAATGCTTCTCCACCACATTGAAAATGTTGGCACACTGGAATGGTCAATGCCAGTCAGAATATATGCCACAGAAAGGAATCGCTCTGATTAGACTTCAACCACTATGTCACGGTATCATGTGTGTATGTGTGTGTGTGTGTGTGTGTGTGTGTGTGTGTGTGTGTGTGAATATGTTTACGAGTGTGTGTGTGTATAGATAGATAGATAGATAGATAGATAGACAGACAGACAGATAGATAGATAGATAGATAGATAGATAGATAGATAGATAGATAGATAGATAGATATATGAATACAAACACACATACACATATATACGTATATAAGTGTAGACAGATAGGTAAAGAAAAACATATACAGCTATGCACAGGTGTGTACAACATATGCACACATAAATACATGTGCGTATACATATACACAGTTATATGTTGCGTGTGGGGAGGGATATGTGCATATGTATATATATATATGTGTGTATGTGTGTGTGTATGTGTGTGTGTACATATGTATATATATATATCTGTGTGTGTGTATGAATATGTATATATACATATATATACACATACTCCCACCACACGCATGTGTGTTATTTGCATACATGTAGATAAACACGCACTTATATATATATGTGTGTGTGTTTGTACACACAGGTGTATGTGTGTGTATGTATGTACGCATGTGTGTATATATTCAATATTAACAAACGGTTATTATTATCTAAATTAGCGGATTTCATACAAGCTCAGTATATTATTATGTCCTCTGCTTAGTGTCATCAACCAGTTATTGTAATTAAAAGGCTCCATCCCAGAATGATCACAATAAGCGGCTTCAACTGTACATTGATAAGGTCTAAATAGACTTACGTTCTATATATGATAACCATATATTTAACCTCACCCGTGGTTAAACAACATGGCACTCTCTGCAGAACGAACCGACGAACAACTAAACTAGTTTCGTCTGGTAATTACTGGTTCATCAGCGAAGACTACATCTTTCGTTTCACAGAGATTACAATTGCTTAGAAGCAAGTAATGTTAAAAAAAAACAAAACAATTGTGATTATTATTAAGTCTAGCTAAAGAGAAATCTTTAGAGCGTCAGACAAAATGCCTTATGCCATTAAGCTATGGCATTTTAGGTTCTGATTTTAAATTCCACCCAGTGCCACGGTATCCTTTTCCGTAGATCGATAAATCAAAGTACTAGTTAAATCGACTGACCTCCGCCACCCCGAAATTTCTGTTTTTCTGACTGTGTTGGAAATTATAAGAAAGTTTAGTTAATTAATATGCGTCGCCAATGATTATACAGCTAACCAAATGAGTAAAACTGGTGTCTGTACTAATCATATTTTTCAAACTGACTCTAAGATGCTATATTTATAAGCAGAACGAAGTAAACACTCCTGATGAGCTGGTAATGACCGGCGAAACCGATCGAGTTGCTCTTCCGTTCGTTCTGTTCGAACCAGTGAATGACCATACGCCGTCCTCCACATGAGAGTCCATCCACACATACACGCACTCACGCATATTCACACTCTCATACACACACACGCGCGTTCACACACTCACACAGCAGGCTTCGTCACATTTTCCTTCAACCTATTTCTGTTACAAGGCATTAGTCCATCCAAGACTATAATAGACGCCACTTGCTCAAGATGCAAATTCAGTCGGGCCCGAAGCCGAAACCACGTAGCTGTGAAGCGAAAGTGATGATCACACAGTTTTACCTATGAATGCATCAACGCACACACTCTGTTATATGAATTACACGAGACAAGGATAGCGAATGAATACATAGGAGAATGAACTATATAATTCATATAGTCCTGGAACTAGTAACGTCGTTGCTTAGAGTTTCATCATATACACACTAAATACTCATACAGCAGTCTCGTACAGTAGAGTCGTTCAATTTAATGAGTTCAGTTTAATGCGTTTGGATTGCAAAACCTCCCTCTACTTGTATTTAACAGCTAAAAAATAAAAACTGTATTTAGTAGTGGATTTTCTCATCTAAGACAAGCTAGTTAAATGAACTGATTTATTTTTGTCTTATTAAATCTTTGCAGCAAAGAATTTATTTTCAATTCAGTTGGTAACACTTCGCGTTTGATCAGAGTGTATAGAAATAGAGAGGAAGTCATTGCGTTGGTTATGAATAGTGAAGCCTATTTAATGTACGAAAACCAGCGACCCTGTGTTTTAACATGATACAGATGTGGTTTGAACACTCGATGGAGTGCTCGACAGTGAATGCGAAAGAAAGTGTAAGGAACCGGTGTGATAATTCAAAGCAAAGGTGTGTCTGATTATTTCCAATGTGTTCAACATCAGAAATAACCAACCACAGTAGAATTAAATACCGTGATTTGATTTGATTTGAGTTTTTCGAGCCTTTGGACTCATAAGGCTGGTTGCCCAGTTTTCCTGGTTCATAAAATACCCGACCTCCTGAACGGGAGGTCAGTTGCAGGGTTCAAGGCCAGCTACCTTGACGGGAAGAGGGTTAGTCGATTACAGCGAGCCCAGTACTTCGTTGGTTCTTCATCGACTCCAAAGAGATGAAGGGCAAAGTTGATGTCGGCGGGATTTGAAGAAATGCAGCTAAGCATTTTGCAGCTAAGCATTTTGCAGCTAAGCATTTTGCAGCTAAGCATTTTGCAGCTAAGCATTTTGCAGCTAAGCATTTTGCCCGATGCGCTAACGATTCAGCCAGCTCGACGCCTTAATTACGGTGATTAGGACAAAGATATTAGGGAGTAGCCATCGGTATTGTACGACCGAGGGGCACAAAGAAAAATCTTGTTAAGTAAGGATTTTGTGATTGGGAAAAATGGGTAGAATTCAAACAAAAATGTTTTTCTTTCTCTTATTTGTCTCAGTCATTTGACTGTGGCCATGCTGGAGCACCACCTTAAAGGGTCGTTTTAGTCGACGAAGTCTACTCCGGACTTACTCTTTATAAGCCTAGTTCTTATTCTATGGGTCTATTTGCCGAACCGCTATGTTACCGGGACCTAAACACACCTGCATCGGTTGTCAAGCGATGGTGGAGCGGGGGGTGGGGTGGAAGACTCACACACACACACAATGTATACATATATGTGCGTGTGCCTGTGTGTGTGTGTATATATATACGACGGGCTTCTTTCAGTTTTCGTCTACCAAATCCACTCACAAGGCTTTGGTCGTCCCGAGGTACCATGCAGTGAGACTGAACCCGGAACCATGTGGTTGGGAAGCAAGCATCTTACCACACAGTCAGAGATAGTCATTTGTAAAAGTAAACAGGTAAGAGGCGCAGGAGTGGCTATGTATTAAGAAGCTTGCTTCCCAACCACATGGTTCCGAGTTCAGTCCCACTGCGTGGCACTTTGGTCAAGTGTCTTCTACTATAGCCTCGGGCCGACCAAAGCATTGTGAGTGGATTTGGTAGACGGAAACTGAAAGAAGCCCGTCGTATATATGTATATGTATATATATATATATATATATATATATATATATACACACATATGTGTATGTGTGTGTATATGTTTGTGTGTCTGTGTTTGTCCCCCCAACATCGTTTGACAACCGATGGTGGTGTGTTTACGTCCCAGTAACTTTGCGATTTTGCAAAAGAGACGGGTGGAATAAGTACTAGGCATACAAAGAATAAGTCCTGGGGTCGATTTGTTCGACTAAAGGCGGTGCTCCAGCATGACCGCAGTCAAATTACTGAAACAATTAAAAGAATATTAGAATACATCGTATTTGAATTGTTGCAAGAAGATATGAAGCTAAATATATAGCTGTGTGGTTAAGAAGCTCATTTTGCAACTATGGGTTCAGTCCCTCTGCGCAGCACATTGGGCAAGCGTCTTCTGCTATATCCCCGGGCCGACCATTGCTTTCTGAGTGTGTGTATGTGTGTCACACACCACTTGACAACTGGTGTTGGTTTGTTTATGACCTCTAAATTTAGCTCTTCGGTATAAGAGACCGATAGAATAAGTCTCAGACTTTAAGAAAATAATAAGTGCTGGGATCGATTTTTTTGCTATCAAACCCTTCAAAACGGTAGCTACAGCATGGCCGCAGTCCAGTGGCTGAAACAGTAAAGGAGAAAAGATAAAATAAAGTTACAAGCTAAGTAGGCAGTTCTCAAATCTCTAAACGAGATATAGGGACGATTGACTACCATTTCTAGCAGGCACGTATCCAGTACTGATGACGGGTAAAGACCCAGAAATCATGGTCTACTGGTTTCGTCAAGCTGGAGGGGAATGATTCGCTCCCTTACTCACAATATTTCGGGCACAGGTCGTGTGTCATTAACCAGCTGGAAAAGACGTTTTACTGGACTTAAGATGTAGTAAGACAGTTCTGTACAGAACAGCCATGTTATAGTGGCATAAAATGTTACCGTATAAAATAAAGTTAGTTCTCTAAACAGAAATATTCCAATGTGATTCAGCTAAGAAACGGAGAAAAAAATATTTGATAAAAGCTTGTAAACATTATTTGTCATTGAAACTAATCCGTTTATTTTCGCTTGGCTTACCCTTTTTCTTTTCCACCCCTTTTTTGCCTCCGTATATCAACCTTCTTCCAATATTTTACTACTGTCCCTCTTTTATTTCAGCCTGTAGTTTTTGACGTTATATATCGACAATGTTTAATGCTACTTGCTTGAGATATTCCTGCAAAAGAGGCGAAACCTTACAAAGAATAACTAATTAATTTCGTTTCAACTGTATCTGTTTAAATATGTCAGAAGTTTAGCCATTTGGCAGAGCTCAAGTGAAGGCGATCAAAACCGAAATGGCTTCCATAAAATTGGCTTGAGCTTTTTCTCCAGTGAAGTGAGTGGAATGGTTGTGAGGGATTAAATTAAAATTAGCAACAATAACCTTCTTGTCATTGATTGCTACCGGCGTTGTACAACTAATATTTACTGGTAGTTAGCTGTTGGTGCTTATCTAAAGGATAGAACGTTAAACAAGAGAGAGTGATGGGGAGAGAGAGAAGGAGGGAGGCAAAGAGAGTGAGTGAGAGGAGGGGACGTTTGTGACAAGAAGCAAAAGAGAAAGCGATAGAGAGATGAAGAAAAGGAGGGGGAAATGGTAAGATGATTGACTAAAGGAAAGAAACAAGGTAAAAGAAAATAACCAAAAGAAAAAAAATAATGAAAGAAATGAAGCAAAGAGACAGAGAGAAACACAGTGAGAGAGGGAAAGAGAGAGACGCACACACGCGGAGAGAGAGAGAGAGCGAGAGAGAGGAAGAGAGACGCAGGGGAGAGAGACAGAAAAAGAGAGTGAAACGAGGAGAGAGAGGCAAACATGGAAACAAAGAGAGAGACACAGGGAGAGAGACAGACAGTGTGAAACAGTATGAGAGAGGAAGTTAAATATTGAGAGTAGACAGACAGAGAGATGGATAAAGTCTGAGAAAGGGAGAGTTATATATAAACGGAGATTAGACAGACAGACAAGCAAGCAGACAGGTAGATAGATAGATAGATAGATAGATAGATAGATAGATA
>NC_068985.1:18070997-18076919 GCF_001194135.2 Octopus bimaculoides
TAGATAGATAGATAGATAGATAGATAGATAGATAGATAGATAAAGAAGGAAATCTACCGAAAGAAAATAGAGAGATAGAAATATAGAGTGAGAGAGAGAGGAGGGATAGAGAGAACGGGGAAGAGTGATATAAAAAAAAAAGAAAGCAAAGAAAATGTTAAGTGACGAAGGCGTGGCTTAACCAACGTTTCCGGCAAAATTCATATGGAGGCGCTGTCTTGGCGATGAGTGATTTGACTTGTCATTCTCACATTTCAACTGTTTTTGCATTTATTTCCTGTCCGTTCAGAAATGTCGTTGATTTATGGAATATTTTATTTATTTATGTTTGTGAGTTTGTGTAGCATATTCCATATCAATTTCTATTCAGTTTTCACCATACAAAATCACAAATAAATAAATAAACGAACAACAAAAAGCAATATGGAAATAAAGGAACTTATATTAATTCAAATAAATGAACAGCCTACCTACATAACAAGCTTAGGTACATGAAGTGTTGAAGTTTATAGACTCTTTATGATTACTGTTTACTGGTCGCTAGCAATGGGCAGTATAGTTGTGTGGTTTAAGAGACTCGTTCAGCTTTGCAGCTACTGACCAAGTGGTGACGAGTTCGCTTCTCTACTGTATAACACATTGGGCGGGCGTCTTCCGTCGTGGTTTCGGATTGATTAATCAAAGTTTGGCAAATATGACAGGCGCAGGAGTGGCTGTGTGATAAGTAGCTTGCTTTACCAACCACATGGTTGCGGGTTCAGTTCCACTGCGTGGCACCTTTCGCAAGTGTCTTCTACTATAGCCTCGGGCCGACCAAAGCCTTGTGAGTGGATTTGGTAGACGGAAACTGGAAGAAGCTCGTCGTATATATATATGTATATATGTGTGTGTATGTATGTTTTGTCCTCACATCATCGCTTGACAACCGATGCTGGTGTGTTTACGTCCCCGTAAGAGACCGATAGAATACTAGGCTTACAAAGAAAAAGTCCTGGGGTCGATTTGTTCGACTAAAGGTGGTGCTCCAGCATGGCCGCAGTTAAATGACTGAAACAAATAAAAGAATAAATGCTAATGAAATCTTCATATAGTTAATGTTTTATAGTTATTTTCCAGTTACGACCATGATTTGAACCTTTGCACACTATGCTTTTGTTGTTGAAAAAATTTATGAGTAATGATGAATCTGAGAGGGGTTTTGTGGCTCGTAAAGAACCAGTGTTTCAATGTTTATGTCTTTCGCTCGTATATATCGACGGAAGATAAATTCACTGCCCCACACGCATACACACACATTTATACAAACTCACACAAATAGAGATATAAATATATGTAAATTAATTAGCACATCCAACTTAAATTGGATGATTTGTTTGTTGTTTTAACCACCATAAGCTGCAATGTGGCCCCGAGAAATCATCTCATAGACGTTAAGTAAAAAGCACAAATCATATCGGCAGACGAATTTTCGTCAGCACCAACGAATGGGACTGTTGTATCACGTGATTTAGGTGTAATCTACGCTTTCTCGGCAACAGGCACCGGGCCACGAGCTGCTTTTGTCGCTAAATAGCTAATTCATACACAGACCATCAGCTTTTTGCGAAATCACTGAATGCTTAGTATGTCTTAAACTATATCAGTTGAATGGAATTTCGGACTTACACTTGGTGGTCGCCTGCCTGCAGTCGAGGAAGAGCATATTACGCCGAAATCACATAAATACAACATTCCCATCCGTCAATGCCGACGAAATTTCGTCTGCCGATATAATCTGTGTTTCTAGCACTTCAATGAGATGATTTCTCAGGATGATTGCCGCAGCTTACGGCGTTTAAAACAACTCATCCGAAATAAGTTGGTATTGCAAATTAATATTCATTACAAAGGCTGCTTCCGTCGCTAATAGCTGATAAATATCTTTATCTTTACTTGTTTCACCTAATAGACTATGGCCATGCTAGGGCACTGCCTTCAAAACTTTTAGTCGAATGAATAGACCCAGTACTTTTTTTTTTGTCTGGTACT
Source organism: Octopus bimaculoides (assembly GCF_001194135.2). Lineage (NCBI taxonomy): Eukaryota > Metazoa > Mollusca > Cephalopoda > Octopoda > Octopodidae > Octopus > Octopus bimaculoides. The sequence continues at coordinate 18,073,026 of NC_068985.1, forward strand.
TATTCTATCGGTTTTCTTTTGCCGAACCACTAAGTTACAGGGGCGTAAACACACCGACACCGGTTGTCAAGCGGTGCTGGTGCACAAAAACAACTCAGACACTATGACACGCACACACACACACATACATACACACACACATACATACATACATACATACATACATACATACATACATACATACATACATACATACATACGACGGGTTTCTTTCAGTTTCTGTCTACCAATTCCGCTCACAAGGCTTTGGTCGGTTTGAGACTACAGCAGAAGACCCTTGCCTAATCCTATAGTCAGGAAGGACGTCAACACCGATAGACCCTTTACAAGGCTTTTGAGATTGGTGGGAAAGGGGGTAGAAGAATTGGAAAGATCTTTAAACCGGAGACATTCCCCGAACCCTTACAAAAGAGGGGTCTCTCTAAAGGCAGACACCCAAACTACAAAATTACGTTTAAACCGAATGACAGATTAAGATTATCACTCAAGTAGACCGCAGCGGGATTTGAACTCAGAATGTAAAGAACCAAAACAAGCACAAAGTATTCTAATCCGAAAGGAAAAAAGGCAAAGTTGACCATAATAGGATTTGAACTTAGAGCGCAGAGACTCGGAACTACAATTGTGAGGTATTCTGTGCATGTTTATGTACGTATCTATGTATAAACAGTGGAGGCGCAATGGCCCAGTGGTTAGGGCAGCGGACTCGCGGTCTTAGGATCGCGGTTTCGATTCCTAGACCGGGCGTTGTGAGTGTTTATTGAGCGAAAACACCTAAAGTTCCACGAGGCTCCGGCAGGAGGTAGTGGTGAACTCTGCTGTACTCTTTCACCACAACTTTCTTTCACTCTTTCTTCCTGTTTCTGTTGTACCTGTAATTCAAAGGGTCAGCCTTGTCACACTGTGTCACGTTGAATATCCCCGAGAACTACGTTAAGGGTACACGTGTCTGTAGAGTGCTGAGCCACTTGCACGTTAATTTCACGAGCAGGCTGTTCCGTTGATCGGATCAACTGGAACACTCGACGTCGTAAGCGACGGAGTGCCAACCACCACTATGTATAAACAGATGGACGGATGGATGGACGAATGGATGGTTGGATATGTGTATGTATGAATGCATGAATTTATGTATGTATTGATGTATGTATATATATATATATATATATATATAGAGAGAGAGAGAGAGAGAGAGTGAAACAGAGAGAGAGAGAAACTTACTTGGGAATGGATGCGTGGCGTTCAATCATATACTAATATAAATAATATATATAAATAATATGAATATATGCATATATACATACAAATATGTACATACATATATATGTATATACATATGCATATATGGGTACAGGACGTCATAAACGTAAACAACATGAAATACGAAAACATGGAATACGAACTTTTTTTGCACCCATATGTGCATTTGTATTTACATATATATATAGTATGTACATATATGTATATATGCATGTATATATATTATTTATATTATTATTATTATTATTATTTGTGTGTGTGTGTGTGTGTGTGTGTGTTTTATGCAAGTATATATGCATTGATATATATATTTTACTCTTTTACTTGTTTCAGTCATTTGACTGCGGCCATGCTGGAGCACCGCCTTTAGTCGAGCAAATCGACCCCGGGACTTATTCTTTGTTTGTAAGCCTAGTACTTATTCTATCGGTCTCTTTTTGCCGAACCGCTAAGTTACGGGGACGTAAACACACCAGCATCGGTTGTCAAGCAATGCTAGGAGGACAAACACAGACACACAAACACACACACACATATATATATATATATATACATATATACGACGGGCTTCTTTCAGTTTCCGTCTACCAAATCCACTCACAAGGCTTTGGTCGGCCCGAGGCTATAGTAGAAGACACTCGCCCAAGGTGCCACGCAGTGGGACTGAACCCGGAACCATGTGGTTGGTAAGCAAGCTACTTACCACACAGCCACATATATATATAAATGTATTATGTATGAGCGTATAGCTGTGCAGTTAAGACAAACGATTTGGAACCACGTGGTTTCGGATTCAGTGCCGAAAACACGTATTGTATCATGCATCTTCTAATTCCTTGTGAGTGAATTCGGATGATAGTAACGTGCTTTCCCTGAACTTTTTACTTCTTCGGACCGTTTCTTCTCCCTTTGCTGGTGAAGAGTTATGCTCGAAACATAAGAAAACCCTCTTTTCTCCACCTTTATTGAGCGTCAAACTAATACATTCTATATGTACGCCCTTGTTGTTTTGCTATTTCATTTTATTTTTAATGTTTGATTTGACTATATTATATATATATATATACACACGCATACATGCACACACACAGAGACACGACAGAAGTAAATAGACACCATTATACTCGTTAAAATTAATTTAAATCTGAAATTATACATTCAAATTATTTGTTATTATAATGCAAATATCTAATAACTAGTAGACATGTCCTTTACATTTTCCAATGCAACGATCCTATTAGGCATGCTACTGATCAGATGACGAATATTCTCTTGAGGAATTTCTTGCAGTGATCTCAAAAGATCTGACTTTGAGTATGCTTTGTTGTTCTTTTTTATAAAGTGTCCTGTTCATTACGACCCAGAGGTGTTGAATAGAGGTCATGTCTGGTGACTGGCTTGGCTATGGAAGCTTTTTAATACCATTCTCTTCCAACCAACCTTGGGTCTTTTTAGCCTTGTGACAGGGAGCCCCATCTTCCATAAATAAAGAGTCTTCTTTAATCATTTCACCACTGGAGAAGATTGGAAGGAGTCCTTTCTGCAATATGGACACGTACGCTCGCAAAATATTGTGTCGTACCATATAATATGCTCGTAATATTTTGCTTCATGGGACATATGAGTTATACTCGCACTATCTTGTGTCCTGTGTATATTATGCTCGTAATAAAATATATTTTCGCATTATCTTCTTCGTAATTCCGCTATCTGTAACGGAATTTTTTTGTTATAACGTATCTTTTTAAACACGTTTAAGTTCTTGAGAGAGTTCAAACTGGTTGCTAACAAAGCGACAAGACTTTTTTTTAGTGAAGAGAGTTCCCGGTGTTTGTAAATATACATTTTTGTGCAAATTGTTGGTCCATTACCTATAACCAACAATGAGCAGATATAACATCCCTGCCTTTTTATTTGCAGTTCACGTTGGAGTTTAGGCAGCAAATCAACACCGAGCACTAATTCTATGTATGTATTATCTGACGTCATGAGACATTGTACTACCTAAATTTTATATGTATGTATGTATGTATATTCTCTTTCTGTTTTTAATTTAAGTTTAAATTTTGACCGGCCTCCTACTGAATAGCAAGGTTATGAAGGAAAGTATCTTCTTTTAACTATCATTCTTTAAATCTTAAGAAGGTCTTGCAGATTTTTATAGCCCCCAGATATCGTGATCTTTTTGTAGCATTGAATCAAGGATTTGCATTTCTCCCCAAGATCCCAAGTTCAAACATACTTTGTTCCAGACGGGTTGGTATGTATCCTGTTGCTCCGGTAATAGCAGCCCTTCCTGTTTGTTTTCACTGTCCTGTTTGTGTTACAAATTTTGACCCTCCGCAAAATCCAAAATTTTATTTAATTTGCTTTGCGGGACCAACTGTTTCATCGAAAGCGTATATTGTTGTTAAATGCTCGGAGGGTCGTTAGACCAGAGCGAGAGGAAAACAGTGAACGCTGGGAGGAATATTTTTTTGAAAAGAGAAAAGATAGAAGAGAGAGAGAGAGAGAGAAAACACGTCCGTTACTTTAAACGTCGGTGTAGGAAAAGAAAGATGGTCACGTGAGGAAAATAAAGATGGACGATGGTCACGTGTGAGCAGCGAGAGAGAAAAAGAGAAAGAGGGAGAG
>NC_068985.1:18077768-18079818 GCF_001194135.2 Octopus bimaculoides
CACACACACACACACACACACACACACACACACACACACACACACACACACACACACACACACACGGCAACGTGTACAGCTAAGAATTCAAAGTACAAGGATCAGTCCTCAGCTCCCACTTGTTTGTCATAGTCCTCCAGGCAATAACAGAGGGAGCTCCTCTACGCTGATGACCTTGCTGTTTTAGCTGAATCACCCCCAGAACTAGAGAAGAAGTTCCATATATAGAAGCAAGGTTTAGAATGGAAGGGCCTTAGAGTTAACCTAGCAAAAACCAAAGTCTTAGTAAATTGAAAAGCAGACAAATCATAAATCCCTCCAGATAGATGGCCCTGCTCGACATATAAAAGGGGCAGCAATATCAGCGGAAGGTTAACAGGGAAAATAGTGTAGTAGATGCACAGGTACAATAAACACCGAAAATGTACAAAAAATAGATTCCATCAACTGCCAGTGGGGTAAGTTAGAGGTAAGTTAGAGTAGTAGATAGCTTCCGTAACCTAGGTGATCAAGTTAGTAGCGGAGGTGGATGCTCCGAGAGCATAGCTGTTGGAATAAGATTAGGCTGGGAAAAGTTCAGAGAGCTCCTACCTCTGCTGGCAACAAAGGGGCTCTCTATCAAAGTGAAAGGCAGATTGTATGATGCCTGTGTGCGAACAGCTATGCTACATGACAGTGAAATATGGGCTGGGACAGCCGATGACATGCGTAGGCTTGAAAGAAATGAAGCCAGTATGTTTCGCTGGATGTGCAAAGTCAATGTGCATGTTTGACAGAGTGTAAGCATCTTGAGAGAATTGTTAGGCATAAGAGGCATTAGATGTGGTATGCAAGAGAAACGAATGCGCTGGTATGGTAATGTGATGTGTGTGTACGAGGAAAGCTATGTAAAGAAGTGCCGATCTCTAACTGTGGAAGGAATCTTTAGGAAAGGTAGAGCCAGGAAGACATGGGATGAGGTGGTGAACCATGATCTCCGAACTGTGAGCCACGCAGAGGCAATGGCTAGTAACCGAGACCTTTGACAATATGCTGTGCTTGAGAAGACCCGTCAAGCCAAGTGAAATCGCAGTCGTGGCTGATGCTGGTGTCCCGTAACCGGTACCCGTGGAGGTGGCACGTAAACAGCACCGTTCGAGCGTTGAGCCTCACGGAAGTAAAGTGGTTGAGCTCCTTTCGAATGCTGGGCTTCACGGAGGCAATAACCGAGACGTTTGGCATAATGTTGTGCTTGAGAAGAAGACCAATGAAGCCAAGTAAAATCGCAGTCATGGCAGACACTGGTGTCACGCTGATGGCATCACGCTGATGATGATGATGATGATGATGATGATGATGATGATGATGATGATGATGATGATGATGATGATGATGATACGATGGTCTTCTTTCAGTTTCCGTCTATCAAATCCACTTACAAGACTTTGTTCAGCATGGGGGCTAAACGCGAAACCGTGTAACTAGGAAGCAAATTATTTTACCTCACAGCCACCAGATACGTTTGTCTGTGTGTGTATGTATGCATGTATAAATGAATGTATGTACGTACATACGTACGTATGCATATATGTATGTATATGCTTTTGTCGCCAGAGGAATTATACATCCGATGTTATACTTTTATTGAATCCTTTTTCCCGTTTCTATAAACGTGGACCTATATGCATGTGAGTGTGTACATACATATATGTGTGCATATGTATAGGCGCTGGAGTGGCTGTGTGGTAAGTAGCTTGCTTACCAACCATATGGTTCCGGGTTCAGTCCCACTGCGTGGCACCTTGGGCAAGTGTCTTCGACGCGTCCGCTTACGCACGGCGGCGTTCCGCGCCGTCGTTGACGCGTTCTCTGATGGCCCGGAGAAGACGACCGAACCCGATCGCTTAGAGGAAGTAAAAGTCGTAACAATTCTTCCGTAGGTGAACCTGCGGAAGGATCATTACCGCCCCGATCATCGCCACTGGCTCGCTCGAACGCGGTGGTGGTATCGAACGCGAGATAAACCTGCGATCCATCCCATTCGTAAGCCGCGGCCGGGCCCCTCGCCTTC
>NC_068985.1:18081764-18083000 GCF_001194135.2 Octopus bimaculoides
TGTGTGTGTGTGTGTGTGTGTGTGTGTGTGTGTGTGTGTGTGTGTGTGTGTATACGAGGGTGTGCTGAAAAGTTCCTGGCTATGGGTAAATGAAAATACAGGAGGATCAGTTAGTTATGATTTTATTCAACATATTCCCCTCTCAGATTCACACGCTTATTGCAGTAGTCTTTCAGTTCTTCTAAGCTCTGTAAAAAAAATTCCGAAGGTTGGGCCTCCAACCAGGCCTTTCGCGACACCCTTAAGGTCAAGAACCATTAATGCAACTCTCATATTGAATCAATGTAACTGGGTTTCAAAGCTCAACTATTGAATTACGGGTACAGTACAACAGATGGTTGTCTACCTGCTTTTCATTCACTCAGTTTTCTTTTATAACATACAGGGTGACACGAATTTATAGAAAATGATACTTTCCCTGGTTGACATACAAAGGTATCGAACCCGGAACTTTGTGGTTGCGAAGCAAACTTCTTGGACTATCAACCATACTGTGCCGACATTTGTGTACGTGCGTGTGTATGTGTGTGTGAGATTGTGTAATTTTTAATTATATATAGTATACACGTTTGAGTGCACACAAACATACAAATACACATGCATATAGATATAAACAGAAATGCATTATATAATATGTACATGTAAATGTGTGTATATATATATATATATATATATATATAGATAGATAGATAGATAGATAGATAGATAGATAGATAGATAGATACATTTCTATTAGCCACACAGATAGATAGATACATACATACATACATACATACATAATACATAATACATACATACATACATACATACATACATATATGCATGCATGCACGCACACACATACGCTCGCACGCATATACATACATACATACATACATACATACATACATACATACATACATACATACATACATACATACATATGTAGAGGCACAGAGATATATATTCGTATGCATGCGTGTGTGTATACGCCAATATATGTATATATGCGTATGCCTGTCTATACATATATAAGTGCATATATATACTCATATTGGTATGTATATATACACATATATCTATCGATACTGATACATACATACATACACACACACAAATGCGTACACTATATACAGTTAAAAACTCTCACACACACACGTACATACATACATGTACACACACACATACATATATGTATTTATGTATGTATGTTTCTATCTATCTATCAATCAATATGTATGTATGTATATATATATA
>NC_068985.1:18083409-18085145 GCF_001194135.2 Octopus bimaculoides
TGTGTGTGTGTGTGTGTGTGTGTGTGTGTGTGTGTGTGTGTACGTATATAACATTTTTAATTGTATGCGGCGTGAGCATTTGTTTGTATTTTTAAGTGTGAACGTAATTGTATGTTTGCGTTCCAATTTTTACACATATGTGCAAATCTACAATATTTCAATTACAAAAGTTACAACAACGGAGTTGGAGATGCATGGAGAATTATAGCGAAGTGACGAAGTGACAAACATGACAATTGATGAAAGCTACGGAGGAAGTATCTGCAGGCAAAGAACCAGGAACCAGTTAAGATTGGATAACAATTTGGTGAAGCTATAAAGTGTTCGTTGATGGCTGTGAGATGTTCGTAGAAGTGGTGGGGAGACTGAAAAGACAGTGGATCCGTCGTGGATCATACGCTTGTCCTTACGGCAAAATCAACGGCAACAGTGTCACATCAACTGTGGATAACTTAGGCTCCAGAAAGAAAAAGAAACTTAAGAAAACTCGTTCATAACGCCTTCGGTGTACATCGTTCTCATCATCATCGTAGTTCTCCTTGTTCCATTCGTTGTTTTCGGCAACGTCGTCACCGCCATCATTATCAGCGTTGTCCTCATTATTCATTATTATATTCATAATTTTTCGTCTGTATAGCCTCCACCATTATTGCCCCTAATTTTCAATTTTCCTTGTTGTCATATCGTCTTGGTTGGCGCTTTCGTCAATATTATTTTATTATCGCAAACTCCCCATCCTTGTGGTTGTGTTGTCATTGATAATGGATGATAACACGGGAACAGAAGATGTGAGCAATTCTTACACTATCATCGCAACCGGAAGCCCTTGTAATTCCAATTGTTTTTCTAATGGATCTAACAAAACCAACTTCGGCAAAAGTATGATGTCGATTAATCGTGGCAAAAGTAACAGTGACATTAATAGAAAAAATACAAGCTTTAACGAGAACTTTATGGAAAGTTATAGCACTACCAACAACACTGATGTCATACTAGGTCCAAGCACGAAAGGGGAGCCTATATCATCATCGTCGTCGTCATCGTCGTCATCATTATCATCATCATCATCATCGCCATCTTCATTATCATCTTCCCCTGTACCGGCAGCCTCGACATCATCAACAATAACTACAATAACAACAGCCGCGACAGTAATGTCAGCAGCGACACGACCATCAAATTTTGATGCTCCATGCACAAAGCAACCTTTTCTGAAATTTTCAATTTCTTCCATTCTAAACCTGCAAGAAGATACCAATTGTGAACCACATAATTCAACAGAAGCAATTCGATATAAAGCAGACGATAGCGAGAGAAATTTCAGAAAAGCAGGTAAGATCAAACAACAAACATCATTTGTTGCGTCGTTTAATATAATTATAATTGTTAATGTAATTATTGTAATTTTTCTGAATTTTCTGGGAGTTCTATTTCGTGTGGTTGTTGATATTCTTTATGTATTTATCATGTCAAACTGTTTATTGTTTGTTTTTTTGAGTTTTTTTGAGTTTTCCTGCAATTTCTGAAAGCTTTTCTTTAACTTAAAAACATTTCAACAAAAATGTACGCAATAAAGCAATAAAAGCTTGAAAATTCATAATTTTGGGGAAAATATGATTTCATCACTAGTTACAGGCTTACTCATACTAAATATTCATATCTGAAAAACAAAGACTTCATTTGACAATTACAAAATGTTTCATATTTGAAAAGTTAAAATACATCGACCTTTACAT
>NC_068985.1:18090302-18092986 GCF_001194135.2 Octopus bimaculoides
ATAAAGACAGACGAAATCCCGCTAAGTATTTCGCCCGGTGTGCTAACGTTTCTTATTTCTTTATTGCCCACAAGGGGCTAAACATAGAGGGGACAAACAAGGACAGACAAAACGGATTAAGTCGATTATATCGACCCCAGTGCGTAACTGGTACTTAATTTATCGACCCCGAAAGGATGAAAGGCTAAGTCGACCTTGGCGGAATTTGAACTCAGAACGTAACGGCAGACGAAATACCGCTAAGCATTTCGCCCGGCGTGCTAACGTTTCTGCCAGCTCACCGCCTTAATATGTTAACTTGATACTGAGATCATACTGGTTTTATGAACCTACTCTGTCACAGTGGCTTGAAATATATACGTGATGCCCACAAGTGTCTGGTGTAGGAACTTTGTAAGCTTCATGCGGTGTGTGGCAGATATAGAGAACAAATAGTGGCCATTTTATTATAAGAAATAATAATGGTTTATTGGCATTTCATTAAGGTAATCTCAGCCTGACGATTAGCTGTGTTGAATACTTCCCGTTGCATAACAATTACATCAGAGATTCAGCTAAGAAACATATGTCGCATGAATTTTACCTGTTCTAGTCGCTCAATTTGAGCCCGTCATGTGTGTGTATGTGTGTGTGTGTGTGCGTGTGTGTGTATGCGCGTGTGCGTGTGCGTGCGCGCGCGGCAGTGTTTGTATCCCCACCCCCAACTCTGCAGTTCGGCAAAAGGATATTACAATAAACATCAGACTCCAAAAAATAAGCACTCGGGGTCGTTTTGCTCGACTAAAACTCACCATGCCCCAGGGTAGCTGCCGTCGAATAACTGAAACCAGTAAAAGATTATATTGATTTCAAATTTTGGCGCAAGGCCAGCAATTTCGAGGGAGAAGATGAGTCGATTACATGGTCCCCAGTGTTCAACTGGTATTTATTTTATCGACCTCAAAAGAATGAAAGACAAAGTCGACCTCAGTGGAATTTGAAATCAGAACGTAAAGACGGACGAAAATGCCACTAAGTATTTTTTCCCGGCATGCTTACGATTCTTGCTCACCGTCTGAGGTGAGGACGTAGTCATTGAAATATGGTTTGCTAGAATTGACTATCACATTGCTATTCAAAAACACACACTTGCAGTTCATAAAGCGCTAACCGTCGTATTTTCACGATTCGACTATTTTCCTTTCCATAAAGTGAAGCAACAATAACATGTACACACACACACACACACACACACACACACAGATGTTCATTCATTTATTCATTCATGTGTGTGTGTGTGCGTGTGCGTGTGTGTGTGTGTGTGTTGATATATATATATATATGTAGTGGCTTCATGCAGGCATAGCGTGGATTCGATCTTCAATGCCCAAATTTCGCTTAACAGTACAACGGCACTTTACCCATGGAGAAACATTAAGCTGACAAGAGTGACATTCAACAAATGACTTTCCTAAGCCGATTTATGTCTTTGCCACTTGACCCCTGGTAACCTTTTGTATGCGGTGGAGACTTAAATTGACCGAACAATAGATCTCTCAAAATACGCATTATTTGGATAACGGTATGTCTCTCTTTCTCGTGATCTTGCGATAATTATATATACAGAAGTTAGCAAAAGTTAGCTCCGGACACGGATTGGTTACTTTTTTTTAGCTACCACCTGTCCAGAAAGATCAGTCTGGAGAAAAGGTGCCTGCCTCAAAGAACGTTTGAGAAAAGATGGATAAATGTCGTAATGAAGTTGAGAGTGAATGGGGCCGCGCTAGTATAGCCGGTCAGAACGGAAAAGAAGGGGAAAAAAACGGAAGAAAAAACAACAACAACAACAAAGGTATTATAAAAAGTAAAAAGGGGAAAAACCGGCGGGTCGAACACGAACCCGAAAAATATATCATCGTTTAACTTTTATATTCATTTCGATTCCATTGTACTGTGTAAATTCATCCGATTTCATTATATTTGATTTTTAGACGAGCTAGCTAATGTATAACCCCAGCCCCTAAATGTTTTTTGTTTCGTCGTTGTGCTGTCCCCTCTGTGTCATGGCCTGTGTGTCAAATAAATGAAATTAGTTGATGAAAACCGAGTCTGGCTGACCGGCTGAAGAAAAGGCACAAAGGCACATAGGAACAACTATGGTAACTCACCAACGAAGCAGTTGCTTCGTCCCACCACTCTCACTATCACTAACTCACTTTCTTTTCTCTGTAACATTATCATATCTCTATATATATACTACTATGCGATCGTGTACGCACATACCGGCCGAAATTAATTGTTTTTACCACGCATGCTTTTCCATTTACTAGTTATACATACCAACCCGTCGTAATTTTGGATATATACAAAGTAACGGTAAATAGATATTTCTTTACAACCTCTATCACTGTTCTTTCATCTTTCACACCCTAACAACAACCGTTACAACTAGTGACCCTCAACTGCAACGAAGAACTAACCGTTACAATTTTATCACCTACCCGTCGAGGCAAGGCATTATAACAAGTAACGGTAAATAAATATTTCTTTAAAACTTCGATGGCTGTTCTTCTTCCATCTTGTATACTGGCAACCAACACCTTAACAACAACCGTTATTTTTGTGTTCCTTTCTGCTGAAGAGCGTAGGCTCGAAACGTAAAAGACCTTCTCACTTCCCGAGTGTTAAACTAATACATCTGTTTG
>NC_068985.1:18092996-18093532 GCF_001194135.2 Octopus bimaculoides
TGTGTGTGTATGTGTATGTATGTATGTGTGTGTGGATATATATATATATATATATATATATATACATACAAACATACATTCATACATATACATATATATATGTATATATATTGTGTGTGTGTGTGTGTGTGTGTGTGTGTAATGTGTACACAAGTACGATTGACAATAACATACCACAAGTCAAGGAAATCCATACTTGGAGAGGTATATGTAGTACGCATCAAATTTTACATAAAGAATGTGTATATATAATAGATGTGTGTGTGCACGCGCATCGAACGCATGAAAGCTGGAGCTGAAGACGGATGCACCGTAAAACATGACTGGTACTACTTTATTTTATCCTAACCAGACAAAGGAAAGCAAAGTTGACTCCAGCGAGATTTCTACTCTAAAAGGAAAAGGGCGAAGCAAACACCACGAGACAACGAAGCATTTTTTTCTGGTCCCCTAAGAATTTTGCCAATTTAACACAGCAATAAATAGATAGATACATACATCCATATTTATACATGTATATATATATATATATATAT
>NC_068985.1:18093687-18096477 GCF_001194135.2 Octopus bimaculoides
TATATATATACACACATGCACACACATACGCACGCACACATTCATATATATATACATACATATACATACACACAAACACACACATATATACATACACATGCATATGTATGTATGTATGGATGGATGGACGGACGGACGGATGGATGGATGGATGGATGGATGGATGGATGGATGGATGGATGGATAAACTGTCGTCTAAATTACGCAAAAATGAAAATAAGCTGACATCTCATTTTAACAGATATATTTACCAAAATTACATAAATTTATTCAATAAATTCAGTAGATTTATTCAATAGAATTGCCATTGGCTTCAACCACAACCTCCAGATGACTTCGGAATCTCCTGCAACTTTTCTGGACGGTATCCCCTTGTTTAAGTTGGTGAATGTTACCATAATCCTTGCCTTCAGTTTATCTTTGATGTTACAAAGAGTTTTGTCGGTCTCTTGCACAACTGCGCCCCACACATAATAATCAAGGTATTTGCAGTCTGGGGAGTTAGGTGGCCAGGTGTTAGGGGTGATGTGATCGCAGAAATTGTCTGACAGCCATGACTCGGTACTCCTGCGTGGTGCAGAGTCCTGTTACCAGACACAGGATCTTCCAGCAGCTACCCTCTTGACCCAGGGCAGCACTACTTCCTCCAAGCACTTGATATAGGCCTCCGTGTTGAGTCTGAGCCTGTGTGGGAAGATGAATGGAAGTATAACGTTGCCATCACTAGTGATCTCCAAACACTATGATGTTGACTGGATGTTTGATTTTTATCACTCTCGGTACATGGCCTCAGATTACACTGCCCTCAGATTGACACCCAAACACTCTGAAATGTTCGCATTGGAGTTTCCAGCGTGAATGCCAATCATTAGAGCATGTCGTTTCCAAATTTCTGGCAGAGTGAATTGCGTCAAAGTGCTGTTTTTCTCACAGACGGTGCCCAACTGACCCTACTGTACTGTGTAGTCGACAAAATAAAAAAACAAACAACGTGCGTGCGCGAAATTAAGAGGTATAAAATGGCGACAATCTACACATCACACCCTTGTGTTTGTGTGTGTGTGTGTGTGTGTGTGTGTGTGTGTGTGTGTGTGTGTGTGTGTGTGTGTGTGTGTGTGTGTGTGTGTGTGTGTGTGTGTGTGTGTGTGTGTGCGTGTGTGTATGTACATATGGATACTGTGTTCTGAGCATCTTATGTGCTTCTATCTGAAAACTGTCTCCTGAGTATTTTATGTGCTCCTGTCCAAAAAACGTGTCCTGAGCATGTTATGTGCTCCTGTCCAAAAACTGTGTCCGGAGCATTTTATGTGCTCTCGTCCGAAAACTGTGTCTTGAGCATCTTATGTGCTCCTATCCGAAAACTGTGTCTTGAGCATCTTATGTGCTCCTGTCCGAAAACTGTGTCCTGGGCATCTAATCTGCTTCTGTGCCGGAGTGAATACATTCACCCACGTAAGCAAATAGGTGAACACGCGTTTATGCTCAAAAACAATATTTTACTTGTTTCAGTCATCTGAAAACGGCCATACTGGAGCACCACCTTGAAGGTTTTTTGTTTTTTAGTCGAACAAATCAAACCTACATTTTATTTCTTAATCCTTGTACTTATTCTGTTGATTTCGTTTGCCGGACCGCTAAGTTACGGTGCATAAACACACCAACACCGGTTTTCAAGCAGTGATGGGGGATCACAAACACACACACATACTCACACACACACACACACACACACACACACACAAACACACACACACACACACACACACACACACACATATATATATACAACGGGCTTCTTTTAGTTTCCGTCTACCAAATCTACTCACAAGGCTATGGTCGGCCCGAGACTATAGAGTAGAAGACACATGCCCAAGGTGCCACGTAGTGGGATTGAACCCGGAGTTCATGTGGCTGGGAAGCAAGCTTCTTACCACACAGCCACGCCTGTGCCTATAATATATATATATATATATATTTTTTTTCGATTCTGTTGGCGTAGGCATATCCACACAACATACCAGACAAAAAGTATGAAAGCTAGATAAATATTCCATACAGGGCTAGCTAGAGAGAGTGCCTTCGGAGGAATCCCCTTACATTTGCCGCACCTCACTGCCCCCCCCCCACTCCACAAGCCTATACATGCTTATACAGCAAACCCACAAGTGCTGCCTCTATAAAAGCGTTCGCCCGATACAGATCGCCCCTCTCGGCTACCCCCACCTTTATCCCAACCCTAGTTACGCTAGTGGTTCCAAAGCTGTCCTTCGCTTATTGGTATTGTACTCCGGGTGGGTACCCTGTAAGAAGTAACAACTAGACATGACATTCTTTGTTTTTGCAGATCTTTTACGTTTGTAGTTAGGTTGGATAAATATATCAAAGTACTTAATATAGAATAGTGTAAAGAAATATACTGTGGCAGTTTGTTGGGCTCAAATCCTGTGTCCAGACGTAGATATCTGTTATGGCAGTGGATCTGGTAAGCCATGGGTTTGAACATTTTGGTTAAGTTTTCGTGTTCCTTTACCTCTCACTTGTTTCAGTCATTTGACTACGGCCTTGCTAGGGCACTACCTTGAAAGGTCTAGTCGAACAGATCAACCCCAGTACAGATTTTTACCCGGTAAGGTTACGGTGACGTAAAGAAACTAAGATCGGTCGTCAGGTGGTGTGGATGGATAAATACAAACACATATGTATATTTATAAATCATTTATATATACATACACACACATCATAAATATATATATATATATATATATATATATATATATATATATATATATA
>NC_068985.1:18097162-18097430 GCF_001194135.2 Octopus bimaculoides
CAATAGAAAAAGAGCCGGTTTCTAACCTAGATCCAAGGCTCCTTCATTGGAATTTCAACATCAACAACAGGATATTTTTGTAAATATGTATGTATGTATGTATGTATGTATGTATGTATGTATGTATGTATGTATGTGTGTGTGTACGTATGCATGCATGTATGTATGCATGTATGTATGTATGTATGTGTACATGTACATATGTATATATGTATGTATGTATGTGTGTGCAGATTTGTATGTTTGGGAACAAAGTGTATGTGTGTGT
>NC_068985.1:18097440-18101047 GCF_001194135.2 Octopus bimaculoides
TACATATACATATATATATATATATATATACACACAATATATTCTCTAATTGTTTTAGTCATTGGACAGCGGCCATGTTGGGGCACCACCTTTAAAGATGTAATCAACCTTCGACCCCAATATGTTTTTCTTAAGCCTGATACTTATTCTATCGGTTTCTCAAACCGAACAGCTAACTTACGGAAAATGTAAACAAACCAACACCGGTTATCAAGCGGTAGAGGGGGAACAAACGTAACTGCAAAGACGCGTGCGCGCACACACACGTACAAAGACGCGCCTACACGCACACACATGTATTTATGCATGTATGGTCATTTATTTCAAGACTTTTTGTCAATAGAAAAAGAGCCGGTTTCTAACCTAGATCCAAGGCTCCTTCATTGGAATTTCAACATCAACAACAGGATATTTTTGTAAATATGTATGTATGTATGTATGTATGTATGTATGTATGTATGTATGTATGTATGTGTGTGTGTACGTATGCATGCATGTATGTATGCATGTATGTATGTATGTATGTGTACATGTACATATGTATATATGTATGTATGTATGTGTGTGCAGATTTGTATGTTTGGGAACAAAGTGTATGTGTGTGTGCGTGTGTATCTGTGTGTGTATATGTATGTATACATATATATATATATATATATATATATATATATATATATACACATACATACATACATACATACATACTTACATACATACATACATACATACATACATACATACATGCATACATACATACAAATCTGTACATATACATACATACATACACATTCCAATGAAGGAGCCTTAGATCCATGCTAGAAACCGTTTCTTCTTCTATTGGCAAGAAATCTTGAAATAAACTAAATAATGACATACATACATACATACATACATACATACATACATACAAATCCATAATTGTGCATGTGTGCCCCAGCATCGCCATAGCCCAGTGACTGAAATAGATAAAGGCTAAAGGATGTGTGTGTCGTGTGTGTGTGTGTGTGTGTGTGTGTGTGTGTGTGTGTGTGTGTGTGTGTGTGTGTGTGTGTGTGTGTGTGTGTGTGTGTGTGTGTGTGTGTGTGTAACTTTGCATCCTGAGTCGAGCTACGAAAGGTGGAGTACAATCAAAAGTACATGTCCATAATGTGTTTTAAAGCTTTAAATGTAATGTAATACAGCGTAGATGCAGCATGTTATGATCTACGATGTAAAGTTGCTCAGTTGCGTTATTCTCAGGGGCTTACGGTATAATATTGACGAGGGTACAGAGGTTGTAGGAGATATGAATATAGCGAAAGGAATTGGCCATGTTGGATTATGTGGTTCGTTTTGTCAAGTGGGAAGGAAGCGCCTATTATATGGCCTCTGAGTGTGTTTGAAGACAAGGCAAAAGAAATCTTTAAACCTGTAATTTGACCGTATACTTCCAATGAAGTCTACTCAGCTAATGGCACTAAAGCTGCCTGATGCTGCTGTCAGACGAGAGCCTCGGAATATACCTACTACACAAGTATACCGTAGTGAATTTGAACTCAGAACGTAAAGAGCCGAAACAAGTAACGCAAGGCATACGGTCCGATGTCCTAACAGTTCTGTTCATCCAACGCTCTTCATTTGTATTTTTTATCGACGTGAAAGAATAAAAGCAACATTGATCTCAGCTCGATCTAAACTCACGGAGCAGAGGATCAGAACAAATATTGCGTGGCATTCTATTCGATTCGCTAACAACGCAGCTGGGATAATATTGTGTTATTTTTCATCCCAGTCTTCTTGTATACTAATTTATATTTTAATTATTTTAATTGGTATTCTAATTTTTTTTAATCTAATCATCAATCTGGTGCCTTCTATAATAAGGGAGATAACAAATAGCTCATCTATAACAGTTACTTCCCCTGGACTCTACTCTTCATTTATTAGTAGTGTCATTGTTTAATTGCACTGGCGATCTAACTTCACATTTTAGTTAACCTTGTTGGCCGAGTATCATTTGCATTTTTACAAGAAAGATTGCTAAGTCGTTAGTATAAAACCATTGGTACAAGTTAATTAATTTAAGTTCTATTAAATCTCATATACATGCACTCTGTGTTTGTCTGTCTGTCTGTCTGTCTGTCTGGAAGTATGTATGTATGTATGTATGTATTCTGTATTGTAAATATTTTGGTGACTATAGGTAGCCACCAAATAGGTAGGGGGCTCCGAAAGGGGTCCCAGGGAGTAGCATCCCTGCCTTCCTGAGCTAGTTTTCCATCACATTTCTTAAAAATCATGGTAGAGGCCTTGGTCTCGGGACCACTCATGTCTAGAAACTGAGGTTAGGGGTAAGCAAGGGCTTGCTCCCTGTAGAAAATCCAGCTCCAAAAAAACCTCATGTTAGCAAAAGAGAATGGGCACCAGCTAGCCCAAAGTTTGGGGTAGGCTGCACATGCCCACCTCGGTTGCTATGGCATTGAGGTAGATCCGGTCAACCTCGTTAACGGGAACAAAACCTGGATTTAAAACATTGGATGATGATGATAATCCTAATTTTCGATCTGCAGTTTTGGTTGTAGCTGAGGCATGTTAATGTTTGGTTTGAAAGGCTATATTTAAATATTCATCTGTATGGTTGCCTCTTTTCTCTCTTCTCGTTGTGTTAAATACGTTTCTCTTCTATGTCTTCTATTCATCCTTTCTAAGAGTGAAAATGCCTGGCTTAGTGGTTTGGGTATTCGGTTATGAAAAATGAGTTGTACCTGTAATTCAAAAGACCAGCCTTGTCACATTCTGCGCCACGCTGTGTCACGCTGGATTTCCCCGCGTTAAGAGTACGTGTGCACGTGTAGTACTCAGCCACTTGCACGTTAATTTCACGAGCAGGCTCTTCTGTTGATCGGATCAACAGGAACATTCGTCATTGTAACCAACGGAGTATCAGTTAACAATGAAAACGCCAGAGTGAATGATTGGTAACGAAACTTTCCCCTTTAGGAGGTTAATGTTACTTTTCTTCAAAGTAGTCTTTAGCTGGTCTTTGAAATGGATCTTTTGTTCTCCAGCCAGGCATTGACTATGGTATAGTTGAACGCCGAATATCCTACAAAGATGATATGAGTGATACCATTGTGTTACATGTCCGAGCCATCTCTGTTGAAACTTGTATAATGTGGATACACGCTGTTTGTGATGGTCTATCAGAGTTTCTGTGAACATTATCTTATTTTGTCATAACAGTGAAGTCATACAGGTGGGAATACATTAAACAGTATAGAAGCCAGAACACAGCCTCGTCTGATTCCTGTTTTTACACTGAATAGCTCAATCTTCCAATAGAACACTAGACCAGCATGTATGAGTGGAAGTGGATCAGGAGATTTTGGAATTTGGCCGGGCAACTATACATTCTGAGAAATTCCTTCAAAAGTCCTTGATAGATCCATAATTATAATGGACACGTCCTTGTGTTGCTTCCTTCATTTCTCCTAGAGATGTATGTATACACACACACACACACACACACATTTATACACATGCACACGCATTCACACCTACATATATACGTACATAAATACATGCATACATACATGGACGTGTGTGTGTGTGCATATATATATATATA
>NC_068985.1:18101313-18103628 GCF_001194135.2 Octopus bimaculoides
ATATATATGTATTTATGTGTGTATGTATGTATGTATCTATGTATCTATGTGTGTATATATACACACATACAAGCATATAGGGATGGCCATAAGTCGTTTTACCCATTTCTTTATTATTATTAGAAATGGGTAAAGCGACTTATGGCCATCCTCGTATAAATATAATTTGTTTATGAAGCTGTATTTGGTTAATATTTCTATCTAGTACTATAGCTGAGGCCTCAAATATATAGAATTTTAACTTACGTAAAATGCTATATCATGAAATTGTAAATAAAAAAATTGCGCAATCAACTTAACTTGAACCTGAAAAAAAACAGACAGAAAAAAATTCATCTAACTCGGTATTAATATCTTTTTAAAATTATCTCTTTTTGTATCTCTAGCTGCTGATAGTTCGTGTGAAAACAGAAACAGACAAGGTCCTTCTCTCGGTTACGATGATACACACTTAAGTTCAGTCGAGAAAGTTAAACGAAACAGGACGACATTTTCATCCCGACAGTTGCAAGAACTTGAACGAGCCTTTAGAAAAACGCATTACCCTGATATTTTTATGAGGGAAAGACTGGCCATGAGAATCAAATTACCTGAATCACGGATACAGGTATGTTTGGTTTGAATCATTTAATAAGAAGCATTTTATATGAGTTTATTTCAGGGTGGCTCTTTCCAAAAACCACTCACAATATCGTTGTTTCAAGTCTCCGCCTTCATGTCTGTTTTGACTTTTATCTGTTTCAACCATTGGGATGCAGCGATACTGAGGCCCTACGTTGAAGGGTTTAGTCGAACAAATCGACCCTAGAACTTATTCCATCGGTCTCTTTTGCTTAGTTAAGGTGACTTAAGTAAACCAACACCGGGAGACAAACACACACACGCACACAAATACACATACATACACACATACATACACACACACTTACATACACTCATATACATACACACACACATAGTCATATACATATACGTCGCGCTTCCTCACTGTTTCCATCTACTAAATTCTCCCACAAGAGCCTGGAGCTACAGCAGAGGACACTTGCCAAAAGGCCGCGGAGTAGGACTGAACCCAAAACCTCATGACTGCAAAGCGAGTTTCTTAACCACACAGCCATACCTGTACATGTATGTACACACACACACACACACACACACACACACACACACACACACACACATGTATACACACGCACACACATATCTTATTAAGCGTATACAGACACACACGCACGCACACATAGATTAATGTCTGTGTACATCTGTACCAGTATTTATGTATATATTCCCATAATTCCCTCGCTCCTTTTATTTTATATTCCACAAAGTAATGTCTTCAAAAATAATGAATACTTTCCTCATCTATATTGTTAGATAAAGAAAAGATTATTTTTTTCGATGGTTCGACAATTGACTAACAACTATTGCATGAAGATTGTAAAAGAACTTAAGAAACTAGTTATAGATTGAAGAATTCTTAATTTCAGTAAAATGAAAGGCTGAGGATATAAGGGAAATAACTCTTGCGTTCTATTTTTTTTATGAACAAACTAAAAATGTATTCTTGTGACACATATGTATGTATGTATTAAGTCTAGGAGATCATTGAAAACGTACGATAATTTGTTTTAATCTCCTTGGAAACTACTTGAGTATAATTTAAAGCAGTGGTTCTCTATCATTTCTTTTTCTTATAGACTCCTTTGATTCCTATTTTCCTCTAGCAGAACTTCATATACATTTGATGTTTTAATAAATCTCATATTTAGAATCAAATAATTTTAGGAACTGCAAAAACAAATTAAGATATTTGATGTATTGTAAAAGTATAAGTAATTTATTACGCATAAAACATCTTATATGGATCCTCAAGGGACAAATGGATATCCTAGGCTCATATGTAATCCCGTTTCAAATCAACTAAGTTAGAGAAGCAAGATCAAGAAATATTGTATTCCATACGCCAGTTCTGGATTAATAGAACTTACTGTACTCAAGGTTCATCTTATTCATTAAAATACACATACTCACATACTTACATATACACTATACACATACATATACACATACATATACACACACATACATACATACAGTCATACATACATACATAATTACATGCATGCATGCATACATACATACATACATACATACATACATACATACATACATACATCTGAAATGAGGGAATGGAGAAGGTAAAATCCAGGCTACATATGTTTCCTAGTAAGCAGATCCTCGGAAGTATATATATATATATATATCATCATCATCATCATCATCGTTTAACGTCCGCCTTCCATGCTAGCATGGGT
>NC_068985.1:18103875-18104852 GCF_001194135.2 Octopus bimaculoides
AAGAATTTACAAAAAAAAAAGATGAAGACAGGTGGTGTAGACAACAAACAGATGTATTAGAAGCGAAAAAGGCTTTAACGTTTCGAGCCTACGCTCTTCAACAGAAAGGATTAAGAGGAAATAAATAGAGAGAATGAAAAAAAGTGTAGAACTCAGCGGCCCAACATATATACATTGTCAATTCAAATAAACAGATAAAAAACGAAAAAAGAAAGAAGAAAAACAACGAACGTGAGGATGTGCACAAGAAGTATATTAGCTTGACACGGGATGAAAGGAGAGAGTTTGATGTTTCGAGCGTATATCTTCGTCGGAAAGGAGAAAGGGAAAAGTCCAAAGAATGAAGATAAGAAATCGCCAACGAGCCACGTGTAGTTATATAAAAACTAAAAGAAAATGCTTTAAGAACTTTATAAAAACTAGAAGAAAATGCTTTAAGAACGGATAAAAGAAAGAATGAAAATATTTATAATTTCATCAGAATGTGAAACCCCTTTAATTGTTTTTCAGGCCTTCCTAAAATAAATGGCGTTAAGCCGTGATCATCCTATATTTTTCTATGTCAATGGCTACATTGTCCAAATTGTTCGTTCATTTTTAAGACAGTAGTATGTCACATGAGTAAGACATGGCTGCTATTTCTCCCATTTCAAACTTCTTCTCAAGAGCTCTGTCATTGATTACAAGTTACTGTTTTTGGCCCCAGATGAGGGCTGTCATACAGACTTATGATAAATTGTGTTCTGGACGTTTTTGCTATAGGTGTGTATGACAGACCATCGCAGCTTTCTTACATATCTAATGTAATCTTCTTTTAAAATAGGTAAGGTTGTCTTTCTGTATCTCGGGAAGTAGATTGTCAAACGTATCCTCCATTTTTAAAACTGTAAATATGTAATATGAGGAAGATCTGGCGGTCAATATAAAGACCTTCACCCGGGAACAAAAAAAATAATAAACCAGCCTGGGGGGGGGGG
>NC_068985.1:18106093-18107880 GCF_001194135.2 Octopus bimaculoides
TGTGTGTGTGTGTGTGTGTGTGTGTTAAAATTGACTTTAAGACTTGTAGTAAACATTTGTAAAAAGCTTTGAATCAAGCGGTGAATGGCCGACAATTTGTTTTCTTTAACGACCGCATTGGACTGTCTTTGATTCCGTTGAATTTTTCTCACCCCCTCACCCCATCCCACCATGATCGTAGTCATTATCACTGAGTAATTGAAAGTGTATGAGACAGTCATTTACGAGGTGAATGAATGTGAGTAAAGACGACTAACTGAAGGTTATCGAAAGGTATTAAAACACATCAAAAGTTATGAACCAAACGATAGTCATGCTGGTATACACGTACATACATACATACATACATACATACATACATACATACATACATACGCATACGAGCACACATATACATAGGTATATGTTATATATACACGTGTGTATGTATACATATTCTTTTATTTGTTTCAGTCATTTGACTGCGGCCATGCTGGAGCACCGCTTTTAGTCGAACAAATCGACCCCAGGACTTATTCTTTGTACGCCTAGTAATTATTTTATCGGTCTATTTTGCCGAACCGAAAAGTTACGGGAACGTAAACACACCAGCATCGGCTGTCAAGCGATGGTGGTGGACAAACACAGACACAGACACACACACACACACATATAAACATATACACACACACACATATATATATACATACACACAAATATATACACACACCCTCGTGGTCTGATCAATAAGTATCCGGACTATTGCTATAGTAATGAAGCTAAAGAACGCAGAGTGACGCTGCTTGGCACAGATTGACTTTGAACTCTGCTGTGCATATGCACTAAGTTTTAACGTTCTAGCTCACTTCTGCTGTTTACAACAGTGCTTGGAAGGAAGATGTGTAGCGTGTGATCGTCGCATTGACCTTGACAGAGAAAGTTGTGCAGAGAATCTGCATCAAATGTTGTCAAAACCTTGGCAATACCTGCTCAGAGGCCTACTCAAGTTTTCAAAAAGTTTTCATCGTTCTCGACACAACCAAGGAGATCTTATGTAACTGAAACCCGAGTGTCTTTTTGGTCAGCTGAAAGTAGTTTTGTCACAAACTTGGCAGACGCGTCTCATACCCTAATCTTCTCTGATAATAGGCTGAACTGAACCGTAACTAATCTGCACATCTTCAGATTACTCATGGATGGTGATTCGACGATTTCCTCTCACAGCTGCACACACATCTGTCATGTTTTTCTCAGTTCTGCTGGTTGCGCGTCACCCAGAACGTTCATCAATATCGGCATTTTTCGGCCATCTTGGAAACGTCTGAACAACACGTACACTTGTGTGCAACTTATTCACTCCTCCCCATACACTTTCTACAACTCTGTGTCGGCCTCTGAACAGATATCACCATGACAACTTTCTCTGTCATGGTCAATGCTACGATCACACGCTACACACCTTCCTTCCAAGCACTGCTGTAAACAGTGGGAGTGAGCTAGAACGTTAAAACTTTTTGCGCATGCACAGCAGGGTTCAAGGTCGATCTGTACCGAGTGGCTTCACTCTGCGTGTTTTAGCTTCGTTACTATGGCAACAGTCCAGATACTTATTGACGAGACTTCATATATATATATATATATAAGTCACAGGAACTGGGTGGAACATACGTGAACTGTCTACTTAGTTGCTACTCTGAGGAATAATGAGTTAAATAACATGGCATTACTTGATGCGTGTGTGGGGGTGTATGTGAGCGTGTGTGGGAGTGTATGTGAGCGTGTGTGCGTGTGTGTTTGTGTGTGTGTGT
>NC_068985.1:18107890-18122633 GCF_001194135.2 Octopus bimaculoides
GTGTGTGTGTGTGTGTGTGTGTGTGTGTGTGTGTGTGTGTGTGAACGGATTTGTGTGTGCTGGTTTGTTTACGTCTCCGTAATTTAGCGGTTCGGTAAAAGAGGGCGATAACATAATTAACAAATTGCTCGGCTAAACTGTTCAAGGCAGTGCTCCTGCATGATCGCCGTTCAATGAGTGAAATAAGTAAAAGATGAAAGATGAAAAAATTCTTCTGTTCTGACAATCACAACAGAAATGTTATGAAAACTTTGAATTCACTGCAAAGAAGTATGTCGTTCAGATAAAGACATTTTACATTGGTGGCCATCCAGTAGAAAAAGCAAATGATTTGTCCATCCCCACCTACATCCCCAAAAATATCATATTACAGGTCGCTATTCACCTGAATGCAAAATCGTGGAACTCTCTTATGTTTCCCACAATCATTATTTGTTTCCAAAAAGTTAGTTTGACAGCCATAGACACTGAAGATGCTCATTCTACCGAAAAGCAAAGACGTAATTATTCTTGTTTCCATGGTGGCAGAAGAACAATTTGAAAGAGTGTGTTGCTCAAAATGATGATCCGAAGAGTTACAACTAGAAGAGTTGGTTGTGGTTGCTTCGTTCATAAAAGATTATGCCAGATCAATCTATAGTAATGGTGCCAGTGATGTCGATAAGTAAGATCTCAATACATCTCAACAACAGATGTTAGACTTAATCTGTCAAAAGTAACACAATTCTGTGAAATCCTCAGAGCTTTTATGCTTGAAGATTTGTTTAGACTCAACAGAAGCAAGAAATCGCAGACAAGGACCACATTATTTGTGCACTGGGTGTCATAGTTATACTTAAGACTTCATATTTGTGTAAACTACATACTTATCACTTGTGCAGTTTGTATCAGAAATGGATTAAAACTAGAATATTTGAACAAACGAAAGAGAAATTGTTGCAGAGCAATTGAAAAATCATTTGAAAATGAACAAATCTTTTTATGATAATTCATTAGTATTTTAACAAATAGACATATTTCCTACTCTATTCTGTGTTTTGAGTTCAAAATCACTGAAGTCAGCTTTACATTTCATCCCTCCGGGGTCCATAAAGTAAAGTATCAGTCAGTACTGGGATCGATTTAATCGACTTTTAAAAGTGGCGAGTTGCCAGAATCGTTAGCACACCGGACAAAATGTTTATTAGCATTTTCGTCCGTCTTTGCGTTCTGAGTTCGAATTCCGCAGAGGTCGAGTTAATCAACTTACGCCCTTGCCTTCAAAGTTACTGATTTTGTGTCCAAATTAGAAGCAATTATTTCCTACTGCTGCAAATCGACATTTTCTTCCCTTATTTTTAAATAAAATATCACAAAACGAATTTTGTGTTATTATATAACCCACACATATGTAACAAAAAAAACTATGCTTTACTGTTGATAATGTACTGAAATATAGTAATTTATCACCTACGACGTGAATTAGTATGTTCAGTTTACATAATTCGTTTTTCTCAGCGATTATAAAGAATTAAGCAGAATCGAGTATTAATTTTATATCAAATGTCGATGGAAACCTTCCTCCTTAACAAAGTATTTAGATTCTCCTTCAGAAAAGAAGCCCAAGATATAAAAAAAAAAATCTACTGAACAAAACAGACGCTAAACTAATCAGCAGCAAGAATTCAAACAAACTAATAGACGAAGCCATACGGACACGAATATAATCTAACAAAACACATCAAATACACAAACAACACATAAAGTGTATCATTTGAATTAGATGCATACTATGTATTAGAATTAAAAAGATTACGCATCATCGAAAAATCTCATAAAGCAGGAAACGAAATTCATTACACAGAACTATAAACCAACGCTAATACACTAAAACAATACAATAAAATTGAAAATTACAACGATAACAAGCCAGGAGCATGTAAGACTGCCAAAAGATTTTTAAAAAAGCTTAATGACCAAAGTGATTAATAAATTTGATTGCAAGCGTGAAAGTTCTAAACCTCAGATTCCAACTGTTACATTGGTCATACAATATGAATGTATGCATAAGGCGGCGAGCTGGCAGAAACGTTAGCACGCCCGGCGAAATGCTCAGCGGTATTTCGTCTGTCTTTACATTCTGAGTTCAAATTCCGCCGAAGTCAACTTTGCCTTTCATCCTTTCGGGGTCGATAAATTAAGTACCAGTTTCGTACTGGCGTCGCTCTAATCGACTAGCCCCCTCCCCGAAAATTTCGGGCCTTGTGCCTAGAGTAAAAAAAATAAATAAATAAAAATATGTATGTATGTATGTATGTACGTACATACATAATTGCTTGGGACAGAAGCAGTATTACTACCAAAAGGCAATCTGTATATCTAACTTAACATGGATGTATTGTTAGAGTGCCGAATACTGCGTTATTAGCTTTGAGATGACCTCTCATATGGACGCCTGGTGCAAAAAAGTACACATACTTATATCGCTGGCAGACAAGAATCGTATTTTTCCCGACGTGCTAATGATTCTTATTTCTTTATGCCCACAAGGGACTACACACAGAGGGGACAAGCAAGGACAGACAAACGGATTAAGTCGTTTTTATATCGACCCCGAAAGGATGAAAGGCGAAGTCGACCTCGGCGGAATTTGAACTCAGAACGTAGCAGTAGACGAAATACCGCTAAGAATTCCAACCGGCGTGTTAACGATTTTGCCAGCTCTCCGACGTGCTAATGATTCTCTGACGAGCTAATGATTCTGCCAACTGGTCGCCTCCAAGGATGTTAGGGTATTGAAACATGTTATCGACCTCGAAGAGATAAAAGGTAAAGGTGGCTTCGACGAGATTTGAACCTAGAACGTAAAAAGACGGAAGAAATACCGTGAAGTATTTTATCTGACATGCTGATCCACAACCCATGCATATGACTGCATACTATTATTTGTAATTTTGGGACAAGGACAATAAATTTATGGTGGGGTGGGGTGGGGTGGTGCGGAAAATCGATTACATCGATACAGTGCTCAGCTAGTACTTTATTTTAGCGACCCCGTAAGTCGACTTCAGCCAGAATTTGAACTCCGAACTCAAAGAGACGGACGAAATGTCACAAAGCAGTTTGTCCATCGTGCTAGCGATTCAGCCGGCTCGCGACCTTTACTACTACTACTACTACTACTACTACACCCACACACACACACATACACTTACACACGCACACGAGGTGGGGGCTGAAGAGTTTGGGGCTTTAAGGATATCGCGAAAGGCCAGGTTAAAGGCTCAACCTTCCGAGTTCTTTTTACAGGGCTTAGAAAGAATAAAGTACCGCTGCAATAAGTGTGTGAATAAAATCATGATTAACTGATCCTCCTATATTTCCTTTTACCCAAAGCCAGGAACTTTTCAGCACACACACCCCTCGTGTGTGTGTGTGTGATAAACCCATCTCATCAGAAAAAATTCCTCCGGTACATCGGCTAATGTGTGGCTGCCACAACAGTTTCACCTCACAAGGAAACACATTTTATTATAACAATGTATTGTTTTGAATACACCAGGATAGTATAACATCCAGCGAGAAAGTCATTATGTCAAAGTAATATTCTTTGATAAGAGAATAGATTCTACCTAGATACATCTTCATCACAGTATATATATTATTTTAAATTAGTATAAGTTTATATTGCATTAAAACTATATATCTTCATTGCATCAATATTTAAGCAGAACTTCAGCAAAAAAAAAAAAAAATAGTGTATCGGGAAATAATAGGTTGTTGTTGTTGTTGTTGTTTTTTACCAGACGATAATCTTTTCACGAGGCATTGAATTAATGTTAAATTCATGAAGTCAAGTTAACGACGCTTAATCGCTTGAACTGTGCATTTTCAACAAAAAATGTAGCGCACTTATACACATTTATCAGTCCAAATAGTACACTAAAACGGGAGAAAACACTACAGTTGCAACAAACAGCAAAAATTTAGAGTCAATTAAATATTTTTTAACCTAATTCAAATTCGAAGCTGGAATTGCTCGAGTTTTTTTTTTCTTTTTTTTTAATGCTATTAAGACCGTTTTTTGATTTTCTGGAACTCTGCTACTAGTAGTAGTTGGTTGATTTTATCGCCCCTCCATTCAGACACTTACTGGTATCTCCTTCTCTTGTCACCCGTAATTGAGTCCAGTATTCCCGGTTCCAGCAATAACCATCATTTCTTCCACAGCAGAGCGTCATTCCCTTAGAATTCCTCCTTTTGCTTGCATATGTTTTTGCTGCCACCACTCATATGCAAGTGTTTAATAAGGTGTTTAACCACACCGATCTCATTGATCGCAGTGATCCTTCAAAGGCCATGAATACACTGCCTCTCTGAAGACTAATCCAATATAAAATATTTGGCTCCATATGTAGTATGGCTGTTGACTGCACAAGAATGTGAATATTGATAAAACCCACTTAAAGGTATCAAAATATATATACTCAGTATTAAAAAAATTACCAATTTTTATAACATGTACCCAAAGTATCTGAAAACGAGTACATCAAAAATGGCTCTCGAATTAAAAAAAATAATACGTCAGTTTGAATGTCCAAACAACACAAAAGAAAATGCAACTTCAAATTTATCAATTCACGGAAGTCACGATACAAGAATTATGGTTGAATAATATCAGAGATCAGTCTTCCACATTAATGAGCTAATGTATTTTGTTAATTGCTTATGTTATTAACTACGTATATTTGAGAGAAAAAAAGTCCGAGGATGTTTAATCTTTATCGAAGAGTCGATTGGAATAAAGGTAGCTTTGCTATCAAACAAAATCAGATACTTCTTAAATCTGTATTTGTAGCAGACATGCATTGCCTATTTGATTTAGCAGTTAAAAATACTAATAAATCACTCCCTGCCTAACAAAAGCTATGACACGAAGGTGTTTTATTTAATTAAAGCTAAAGTAAATTTATTAAGCAAGGCAAGCCATAGTTGTTCAGCGAAATGGCGAGTGAAAAGATAGCAACCATTAAAAGTGATAACAAGTAACAAGAAAAGAATAAAAAAGAATTGAGAAATGGATATCAAGCCAGAACTACTACTCTTCACTCCTTTAAGTTGATATTTCTAGCTTTAAGTTAAAGAGATTTTCACCGGAAAGTCAAAGAAATGCTCTACTATTAGTGATGGTATTTTTTTCCACACAAACCACCATTTCTAACATCGTTTTTCTCTCCTATACGTCCTCCCAGCACCCGCTCTTCTCTTCCTGTCTACGGACAAAGCATTTTTTAAATTTAATTTCTTTTCTGCAATCCCTTATTAACACTTCAATTTCTTTCCTCCTGTAAATTATTATCCTTTACAGTAATTTAATTATCATCTCCTTCGAGTTTTTATTCTTTAAATGAGGTGACAAGATGTCATATCAAATGCTGTTTTCTGCTGTTTGTATAGATCTGTTAATATAGATCTTCTAGCTAGCCTTTCTCAAATCTCTCTTCCTTCCATTCTCTTTCTCATTTCCTCACGTACTCATACACGTTTATACATGCGTACAGATACTATTTTTGTCATAACGTATTCGTTAATGACAAGGAAAAAGAAAAAATATGGCCAAATGAGAAATTGTAGTTATTCATATCAGTGACATTATTCTATTAGAGAAAGGCTCTTTAATCAGAAACTGCGAAGCTCTAGCAAAGACACGTCTTTTCAACAAGGCATATCCGTTGAAGGATGACCATGTTGCGTCAATAGTTTTTCCGCCGTCAGCAAATTGTCTAACAATATACTTCCCTCGATTCTCTATTGTTGCTACTTCTTCTTTCCGGACTGGAGCTGACGGCATAAATTAGCAAACCAAACAAATTTTTCATAGAGAAAATATAATTAAATGATTTTAAAATTGGTTACTGATTAAATGATAATTAAAATGGCAATCAGAGTCAGCAGCAAACAGGATGAAGAGATGTTTTCCTTCATTAAATGTTAGCCAAGTTATCTGAAAACACTGAGACCAGACTAGGATTTACGCAATTCATTTAAATTACACCCTAAACAGAAAAAAAATGCATCTATACGGGAATACGATCTTTTTATATCATAATAGATTGCATTTGATTCTTAAATACAGAGGATAATATCAATAAAATATAATAAAGTCTGTTCTTTTCTGTTTCTTTTTCTTTCGTTTTTTTTTCCAAGTAGAGGGTGTAGTAGTCATATACCACATGGATTATAATGTAATGCATAATAATAACTATCTAGGTTGAATATACCTCTACATGTGTGCACAAAATCTCTCTCACAACCACACACTCACCCACAAATTATATAGTTATATATACATACCCACACACACACATACATACACATGTACATATGTGTGTGTGTGTGTGTGTGTACATACATATATATATATGTATATATACATATATACACATATGTATGTAGGTGGATAGATAGATAGATAGATAGATAGATAGATAGATAGATAGATAGATAGATAGATAGATAGATAGATAGATTAGACAGACAGACAGATAGATAGATAGATAGATAGATAGATAGATAGATAGATAGATAGATAGATAGATAGATAGATAGATACCAATTTGGAAAGAAATTCAGCTTTTGATTTAATGAATATGTGTATCCACGTATGGATTTCTATAACAGATAATGTCTGCACTTCATAAAATATAGTTGAATAAACTTTACAATTTTTACATTATGCATGCATACATGTATGTATGTACGTATGTATGTACGTATGTATGTATGTATGTATGTATGTATGTATGTATGTATGTATGTATGTATGTATACACGCATGCATATATGTACGTATGTATGTTGATATGTATGCGTGTGAGGGCGGCGAGCTGGCAGAAACGTTAGCACGCCGGGCAAAATGCTTAGCAGTATTTCGTCTGCCGTTACGTTCAAATTCCACCGAGGTCGACTTTGCCTTTCATCCTTTCGGGGTCGATTAAATAAGTACCAGTTACGCACTGGGGTTGATGTAATCGACTTGATCCCTTTGTCTGTCCTTGCTTGTCCCCTTCTATGTTTAGCCCCCTGTGGGCAATAAAGAAATAGATATGTATGTGTGTATACACGCATGTATATATGTATATATGTTGATATGTATATATCAAGAATACATGTATATATGTATGAAACCAATGAGAGAATATATGTATATATTTAAAGACATCACCAAAAATATCCAATAAGAATTACATACAACTGAAGCTACAAGAGTCTCGGTAAAATTCCATTGAATTACAATTTAATTCTACAGCAATCGACACAAATTCGATAGATGGCCCTCTAAAATATATGTTCAAGAGGCGATGTGTACACATATTGCCTGGCAATGTTTACGTGTGTGAGTGTATGTATTTGTACCTCATCCTCTTCTTTAAAACATACTTGTTTTAAAATCATAACGTGTTCCAATTATGCCACACACACTGCCTACGGCTATTGATTTAAAAGTCGTCTCGTTGAATTGTTTAGACAGAAAAATTTTCAAATTTTTCCAGAAGTATCTGCATGAAAAAAATTAATAAATAGTTAAGTGCAGGCTACAATACTTTGGTGAGTCGAGCGTAATTTTTAATTAATTATGATTAAAATTCTAATGAATAGAAAAGTCATCGATGTTAATGAAAATTATTCTCAGAAGAAAAGGAGAGAAATTGCAAAATTTCAATCGGTCGATAGATATTTTAAAAACGGAGATGGAATGGGAGATGTCAGATCCTTGTCAACTACGGTAAAAACATAGGACATATTTCAGTCTTATTGGACCTCTACAGCAAAGCATAGGCAACTCAGTGGCTGCCAAGATCTTAGAACGACTAATAGTTACAATCTGTATGTGTGTGTGTGTGTGTCTTTATGTCTGTGTTTCTCCCCTTTCCATCGTTTGACAACCGGTGTTGGTATGTTTACGTCACATAGAGTAAGTGCCTGGCATAAGAAAAAATAAGTACTATGGTCGATTCATCCGACTACAATTCTTCAAGGCGGTGCCCCAGCATGACCGCAGCCTAATGACGAAAACTAGTAAAAGATAAAATATAAATGGTTATTATACTTCTATGTATTTTTTTGCTTACTGTTTCCTTTTCTTTGTTTGCTATTTAATGGCTATTATATGAGTCACCGTTATTACTGCTGCCACTTAGAATTCTACAATTATAACAACTAACTCTAAATTTAGTTTGTATCAATGTAGAATATTTTAACTGTTTCAATCGATTAATTCTCTTTCACTTTGCTGTTGTTTTTAAAATAATGACTGGGGTCTTTCTTTAAGGTCTGGTTTCAAAACCGGCGTGCAAAATGGAGGAAGCGAGAAAAACACCTCCCATGTAACTTACTAGGGTGTCCCACCTCAGCCTACTCTCCACAAACAGCAACGCAACATCATTACGGTCTTTTGGTAAGTAACACCGATCGCAATTTATTTAATAATTTTTAATTATTTCTGTTTTGTATTTGTTTTGCGGGGTTCTTAATGTGAAATCGTGAGCTGAAACAAGTTTTCTGGTATTTCGGAGGGGGTCATCTAGCCCAATAATAAACATAGACACTGGTTATATTCCAACTGTATAATTATTATTAATCAATAAGTTAAGGCAACGAGCTGGCAGAATCGTTAGCACGCCGGACAAAATGTTTAGCGGCATTTCATCCGTCTTTAAGTTCTGAATTCTATTGACCCCCGAAAGGGGATAAAAAGATAAGAACCAGTTGAGTACTGGGCTCGATGTGAACTTAATGACTTTGTGCCAAAATTTGAAACCATTATTAGTCAATAAGTTAAGCATTTAACCAATTAACTAATCGGTTATTTGATTAATCGTTCGAACAATCAATCAAGCAGATAGATTTCACAAAGTTCTTTTGTCATTATTCACGACTGAATGGTTAACTTGTTGACTAATAATAATAAAAGAAGTGAAATAGAACGAGTGCGTGTATTTGTTGTGGGCACAAAAAATATATTTTAATTATATTTTCATTTGAATCTGTTGTCAAAAGTGAATTATTACGATAGAAAAATTTCCTTTGTAAATTCCATCTTAAAATAGGCGCAATGTGTGCTGCAGCACTGGGACCCATAATGTAATTTTGTCACATTGCGATATAAATGGAGGCCCACTTCTTCGGTACAGCGATCTGGATCATCATTGTCTAACAATGGCCATGTTTCTAGTCTCCATAAAATAATTTTCTCATTAAAAGCTTGACTCGTATATTTTATTTTCATGTTATGTGTTGCGGTTTACGTGTTGTCCTCAGCAATAATTAAAACTTGTTACAGTCAAGTTTGAACTTTTATCTTTACTAAACGATCCTTCATTTTGTAAAGCTTACAATTTAATCTCACGTATTAACGGTTAGCCTCAGCCTTAAGTAAAAAGCATGTTGGGTTAAAAATACCATTGGGTAAATAAAAAAGATCGAGAACTTTTTTTACCCAATGTATTATAAGCTGTTATTTATAGCTATATCCACTTCGAGATTCATCTTTAAGTTATTTATTTCATATCTCCGCGAAGCGTCAATTTATTCATTAATCCAACATAATCTCTAAAATCTACAACAGTAACTGCCTTACTTTCATTATTTCGGATATTTCGGACAGTTCCAAGTACCTTCTTTTCCAGTCTCATCAAGTCGAATTTCATTAAATACCCCTTATACCTGGGACACCCTACATTGTTTATTATTTTGAGAGTTCGCCTGTACATTTTGGATTCTGTTTATATAAAATATAGGCGCAGGTGTGGCTGAGCGGCAAGAGGTTTGCTTCCCAACCACATGGTTCCGGGTTTAGTCCCACTACGTGACACCTTGTATCTTCTATAGCCTCGGGCCGATGAAAGCCTTGTGAACGGATTTGGTAGACGGAAACTGAAAGAAGCCCATCCTGTATTGGTGCGTGTGTGTGTGTGAGCGCGCGCGCGCGCGTAAATGTCTTTATGTCTGTGTTTGTCCTCCACCACGAACCGGTGTTGGTGTGTTTACGCCCCCGTAACTTAGCGGCTCGGCAAAAATGTCCGACAGGATAAGTACCAAGCTTTAAAAAAAAAGTACTGGAGTTGATTTATTTGACTAAATATTCATCAAAACGATGCCCCATCATGGTCGTAGTCCAAAGACTGAAACAAGTAAAAGATAAAAGAATATATGGAAGATGATGCCCTGTAAGTTCCTTCATTTGTTTAATCTGTAGTATTTACCTTCGATCAAAAATATTTCTGTTCCCTTTTATCGACAGCCTTATAAGGCCGGTTACTCGGTTTCCAAAGCGTATAAAGTGACCGGGATCATAACATTCTCCTGAACAGGACGCCGGTCCGTTGCGGGGCTCAAGGCCAGAGGAGAGGGGACACGTCGATTACATCGACCCCAGTACGTAACTGATACTTCATTTTTATCGACCCAGGAGGAATGAAAAGCAAAGTTGTTCTCAGCAAGATTTCAACTCAAAACAAAGAGCAGGAAGAAATGCCATGCTTAGCATTTTTGTCCGACATGCAAAAGATTCCACCAGCTCGCCACCTTCGACATTAAATATACAGCAAAGGAACTGGTTATTTCATCAAAACCACGTTTTACGTTTGTAGAATTAGTTTGATCTCGGGAATATTTTAACCAAAATTAATTTCATTGAACAACATTTGCCAGTACTTCAATCCAAGCTCAATTTTAAGCAGGTCTTACGAACCGATTCAATTGTACGTGTATGCTACATCGCCTAATATATACTACATCAACTAGTTTTGATAAATTTGCTCAGAAACTCTAAAATATAGAAATACACGCAAATTTCGAATAAATAAATATGGTAATCCACTTGAACATTGGACATGACTATCATACAATGAAATAATAAACAATGGCACAACTGCTCACTTCATAGTTACATTTTTCCATGTATTTTTTCTTTCTTCTTCTTTATTTTACTGAGATATATAGTGAAACGCGCTAAGTATCTTATACTCTCTCTCTCTCTCTCTCTCTCACACACACACACACACACACATACACACACGCACGCACATACACATATTCAAGCATGTATGTGTGTGTGCATGTGTGCGTGTGTGTGTGCGTGTGTGCGTGTGTGTGTATGTGTGTTTGTGTGTGTTTAAACAAACAAAAATGAACAGAAAATAGCTAAAGACAAATGAGAAACGAATCGATACCCAGTAATTAACGTAGTAATAATTAGCGTTATGCCTCTGGCACTATTCCGCGATTTTCCTATTCCGCGATTTTCAGTCTCCTTTTATAACCTTATAAGTTTACACACATTTTCAGAATCGCTCCATTCCAGCCCAGCAAAGTGTCAGAAGCCGTCTAGTTAACACCTTTTTATATTTGTTCTCTATAGTTATATCGGAAATGAAAACTTCTTTGAATTCGCTGAGGTAAGTAGAAACAAATAGTTAAGTAATTGTGTGAAATCTCGGAAAATAAACGCAAGTCATGTTTATTGACTTGTTCAATCGTTTCATTGCTGCTAACTTACATTTATGGCCCTGGATATGACTTTAAACTGCATCCAATAGTGGGACCCTGGTAATGGAGTTCCAAGGTTGTAAGGAGTAATTATTGTTCTCGTGTCTACTCTGAACCGAGTAGTAACATCTATCAGGGTCCCTGGAATGGATTAATTAGTATGTCACAAAATTGCCTCTGGAAGAAGGTGATTCACAGACACCCCAACAGACCCAGGGCAGATGAGGCCCTTCAGCTCTTTAGCTGCTCATCTAAGAGAAGATAACTAAGAGAAGATAACTAAGAGAAGATAACTCCCTACAAATCCTGCATCCAGATTGGGCTCATGGCACTTGTTGCACCTGAGCAGTACAAGTTTGGAGGACGAGAAAATGGCACTGGTTCTGCACGAACCATGCGCTTGTAGGATAATTTATTGTTTAAAAAATGTAAAGGGAGTAAACCCCTAAAGAAAATCTAGAAGGAAGGACCCTAAGGCAGATATGTGTAGTCATACTTAACTAATATCTGGCATCCCCTTTGACTCTATAGATACTGCGAATGTATTGACTTGTCTTGCCTTTGTGGCGCATCCAAGAGTGAAGAGGTGGTGAGTGTATTTGGGGCTAGGTACTTGCTTCTGGAAATAGCTTAGGCACAGCAGAGGTGGTTAAGTCCCTGCATTACCCTCAAGCAATGACAAAAAAGGCCAACCAAATTTATTGACATAAGCCTAAACTATTTGTATGTTTGTAGACATACAATATTCTTCAGATATCCCTAAATGACCATTTAGTGACTTGACTTCTAAATGAAAACATAGTGAGAGCACTCTATTCGTGCCCACCATTTAAGATTGAATATAAATCCAGTTCTTTTTTTCTTTTCAATTCAAATGGATTTTACCCTCATAATAAGGCACACCACTACCATTCTGGTGATTACATTTTAGTCATTCATCATGATTTTGAGAGAGATTAGAAACCAATACTTCTTTTGTTGGAGTCAAAATACTTCGACTTTACCGATTTTTTAAACTATTGAATCTAGTTTCACTGTTTCACTGAGAAGATCTAATAAGATCTGTTTTTTTATTACCCATGCGGGCTAACATAGAGAGGAAGAAGATCTAATAAGATCGAGACTTTCCCGAAGTTTCCAGTGCGCTGCTAAAAGTTAGATTTGATCTCCGCAAAATATCTTATTTAAATAATTAAAATTTTGTCTCCCTATTCTTCTTTTCTACTTTGATCAGTTATTCAAACACTTGTCTCTAATATAAGCACAAAGCCGGCAATTCTAAGGAAGGAAAGATTTTCAATTAAATTCATACCAGGATTTGACTGATACTTTATTTTTATCGAAAGGATAAAAGCCAAAACTGACTTCGGCGCAATTTGAACTCAAAATGCAATGAGCCAGAAGAAATGCTGGAAGATATTTTGTCCAACGCTCTAACGATTCTGAGAGCTCACCGAATAAATCAATGAAATAATAATTGCTCATATCACTGACGGCGTAATTTTTATTAATTAAAATTTCTTTATTTCAACGTCAAGTATGCATTCACGATCGCAAGGTCGAGGTTTCGATTCCCGGACCGGATGTGAATTGTGTTCTTGAGCAAAACACTTTATTTCACATTGCTCTGCAATCATTTTAGCATCTGGCATATTACACACTGTGCACCTGTACAAGCAATGTCGATTTGATGGAGGAAATAAGTTAAAATACAACACAAACTTTTGATCAAGAAATTGAGGAGCCCTCATCTATCGTTTATGGCAGGAGAATCCACAATTAGGATAATTATATATCTAATTAGTAAAAAAAAAAAAGAAATTGAAGCGCAAATTAGTGGCTACAATCAACTCCATCAGATTATTGAAATTTACATTTACTCTGTCGGAAATAGAACTGGCATTGTTGCAAAATATGTAATCTTTCTCGAAACTGATTGCTCATCCGATATCACCTTCCTGTATTTAAGTAATTTATTGAACTTTTAGTGCTATGTTTTCATCTACTTTCTCCAAAACTTGTAATCTCGGATATCAAATTGCATAATAACTTCAAATAGAAGTGAACTGTCAAGCCCTTGTTAGGTGTTTATCCACTGAACCAGTCTTTTACTGGGCCGAAAGGCCAACTGAAACAAAACCGAATCACCACTTCGATTCCTTGGCAGACTCTCTTCTTCTCGTTGCTCGACATTTGAAAAGAATAAATTGCACGTCCAATTGTTCACCGCTCTTTATTCTACATAAAGGTTCGTGATGTTCATCAAATAAACTGTGGAAATGCCACAAAGGAAAATTATTAGGTCACTAGGTCAAGTTTGGGCTGGACAATGCTTTATATATCTAAAAACAGACAGACAGACAGATAGATAGATAAATAGATTGATTGATTGATAGATAGGGTGGAGGGAGAGAGAGAGAGAAATTAATTTCAAGTTTTAGTGATTCGAGTTTTAATAAGGTACCAAGTTACATTGAGTCAACGACTCAAAATTTACTGAACTGATAAGTCATTAATCACTGACGCAATAGATTTATACAGAAAAAAAAAAGCGACATCGCGTATTATTCGGTATATAACACAATTCAGGTCTACCAATAAGTGATACCCGCTTACAAATGTACTTTGAGAGGCGTAAAAATATATAACTTTGTTCGGATATAAAACAGGAATACATAAAAAGAAAATTATGATATGCATGTATGCATGTGTAAATTAGAGCGTATGTTGTATTATATTTAACATAATGTCTACATTCCGGGTTCTCCATTTATTTTCTAAAATTTCATTTTTCTTTATCTATCTGGCTATATGGCTTTCTATAATCTTATTCCAGTCCCCCCTTCTTTCTCTCTTTCTCTCTTTCTCTTCCTTCCTTCCATTCTTTCTTCCGGTCATACACACTCCGTTATCTTCGTTTTTTAGTGAAGAAAAAATTTCATTAAAAAAATGTAAATTGACACATCGTTATTTTCTAGTAGAAAAAAAAATCAAATCAAAAGCCGTTTCCATTTTGATCAAAGAAGAAAGTAAACCAATGTTGAAGATAATACAAAGTAAAATCTAAAATATGGAGATAAATAAGTATATCATATCTTGTGTATAAGCGTGCGTGTACATACATACATACATACATACATACATTAATGCATAAATATATAGATGCATGTCAAAGAGTGTGTGTATATACATATATATATATATATATATATAT
>NC_068985.1:18123276-18124855 GCF_001194135.2 Octopus bimaculoides
TCTCTCTCTCTCTCTCTCTCTCTCTCTCTCTCTCTCTCTCTCTCTCTCTCTCTCTCTCTCTATCTATCTATCTATCTATCTATCTATCTCTTTCTCTCTATCCCCAGGCTACATATAAAAACATAAGTATGTTTGTGTATGGAAATGTCTGCATAAAAAGTAGAATTTATATATGAACTACTGTGAAGTTATATCTGAAAGTTATTTATTAAAATAAATACACGCATACAGGCACAAACATACACACACACATACTCACTCAGGCGCATGTACACTCTCCATAAAAACACACACATATCAACATATAAGAGTCGCATAAGCCACTGGTACAATTAGAAAATTGAAAATCTTCAAATACGGCAATAATCTACAGACCGAGATGAGAAATATGCCGGACTAGCGTCATATTGATTCTCTTTAGTAAACTAGGGTACACTATATTAAACACCAAGAAGACTCGTATGCAGCTACTAGAAATGGTATGGAAAAATACATGATATAATGCAGAAATCATGGATACATATACATGCATACGTCAGCATACGTATGTATGTATGTATGTATGTATGTATGTATGTATGTATGTATGCTAGCATATATATATATATATATATATATATATATATATATATATATATATATATACGTGTATGTGTGCGTGTGTGTGTGTGTGTGTGTGTGTACAATTAACAAATTTAGAGCTTACGCCATGCTGAAGGTTCCTAAAAAGAATGAAATAGTATTATATATGATTACCACTAACTAGAAATTGTAAGAATTTTGCAAAAGATAAATGACATAAAAGAATTTAAATTAGTTACTTATATATGTGAACTCTTTGCATCTTTTTCATATTCCTTGCCTTCACATTCAAAATATTAATCCTACCTCACGTTGGGAAGAGACTGTCACCTGCCTTTAAATTAGTAGCACTCCAGAGCTCACCACGAGTTCATATGAAACTAAAACAAAAAAAGAATATAAGAGACGCCATGACAATATAGTAAGGATTGTCCATTGGACACTTTGGAACAAGAATGAACTTGACAGAGCAAAAAAGTGGTACGAACATAAACCCGAAGGCATCATCGAAAATGATAATGCAAAGATCTTGTGGGATTTTATGATTCAGTACGACCATGAGACAGAAAATAGGAAACCAGACATGGTGTTAACCTTCTGTCTACCAACGGGTCCAATGGACCCATTTCAATTTTTTTTTCAGTTGCTTTTTCCTACTTCATCTTTCAGGAGAATATAAATATGTGAGAGCAGTATCTGCCTTTAGTCTGCTATCAAGTTTCATATTGTTCAGTTGTGCTTTCCAATATGCATAGACGTGAAAAATCGAGTGAAGACCAAATATTGAAAAGGATACTGGAATTAAATGAAGAATGGGAAGAAGATAGTAGTGATTCTTTCTATTGCTCTAAAGTTGATGGTGAAAGTGATTGTGTGCTGGACAGTTTAGGTTCTGTGTCATCAGAGGATGAAGATACCCCAAAACAGTTATCATGGATACATATACATGCATACGTCAGCATACGTATGTATGTATGTATGTATGTATGATTGAGTT
>NC_068985.1:18125249-18127182 GCF_001194135.2 Octopus bimaculoides
ATTAATCACTCTGAACGAAATGAATTTATTGGACTGATTATTCTTATAAGTGTTTATAAATCTAAACATGAAAATGTCACACAGTTATGGAGTCAAGAAGATGGCCGCCCAATATTCAACAAAATTATGAGCCGGGGAAGATTTCAACAGATTTTACAAGTATTGCATTTTTTGATGATGCTAGTGCAAGAAGAAAAAAGAGAAGTGATGATAAGCTGGAGCCCATAGGAGAAGTATTTGAAATGTGGAATCAGAATTTGCAATATGGATATGTTCCAAGTTCATGCATGACACTTGATGAACAATTAGTTTCATTCAGAGGGCACTGCCAATTCCGGATATATTTTCCTTCAAAACCAGAGAAATATGGAATTAAATTTTGGGCAGTATGTGACAGTGAAACATCTTATGCCTGGAAAATGCAAATCTACCCTGGGGAAGACCCAGTAAAAGGGAAAGAGATAAATCAAAGTTCAAGAGTTTTTGAAGACCTAGTAAAAGAACTTGAAAATACTGGTCGCAATATAACTTGTGATAATTTTTTACAAGTCTGGGATTGGCTCGAAAGCTGCTTAGCAAGAAAACTACTTGAGTTGGAACAATTAGAAAAAACAGAGTAGAACTTCCAAGTGCTTTCACAAATGGAAAAGAAAGAGAAATCAACAGCACAATATTTGGATTTCAAAAGGATTCTATAATCCTATCTTATTGTCCCAGGAAAAATTATGTAGTCACACTTATGAGTACAATGCACTCTCAGCCTTCAATTGATTAAAAAGTGCTGAAAAGAAACCTGAAGTTATTACATGTTACAACAAAACAAAAGGAGAAGTAGATACCCTAGATAAGATGTTAAGGACATACACTTGCAAAAGAATGACTTGAAGATGGCCTATGGTTATATTCTACAACATGATTGATATAAATGCAGTGAATGCTAAACACAATCACTTGCAAAGTTTCAAGGGTAAAAGAAGACTGTGCCTAATTCAGTTAGGAAAGGAACTTGCTAGAGTTAATGCTAAACAAGA
This sequence comes from Octopus bimaculoides, assembly GCF_001194135.2. Taxonomy (NCBI): domain Eukaryota; kingdom Metazoa; phylum Mollusca; class Cephalopoda; order Octopoda; family Octopodidae; genus Octopus; species Octopus bimaculoides. Next base: position 18,126,281 of record NC_068985.1, read on the forward strand.
ACATGACAAACAATCTTCTAGTTCCGCTAACATTTCTCAATCAAGAAAAGAAGACGTTCTTCAAGCTCGTTTGAGATTCTTCAGCCAAAGAAAAAAGGAAGGTATTCTTTGTGTAGCCCAAAAAATACAAGAAAATTCGTACTACATATAAGAATTATAATAGCCATGTTTGCCAAGAACATTCCAATGTTGTCTGCATTCACTGCCATGAAGAGCTGTAATTCAGTATTTTTGTAATTTTTTTAAAATTTATAATATATTCTGTAAAAACATGGAACAAATAGGGGCTGCAATAGGGGTGAAGCACTTACAGAAAACAGAGCCGCTCGAATATTCCGGATGGTGCTCGATAAATAAGGGTGTTACCTTATTTCACTGGTAGTGAACAGCTCGTACCGTAGTACATCTCCAGCATTAGAAGCTGCGTAAAGCCAATAAAGAAGAAGAAGAAGAAGAAGAAGAAGAAGAAGAAGAAGAAGAAGAAGAAGAAGAAGAAGAAGAAGAAGAAGAAGAAGAAGAATTGTTAAATGCCGACCAAATAATACCAGAGTGGTTGACATTGGGTGGGACAGTGCTGTGCCTGAAAAACATCGAAAAAGGCAATACGGTAAACAATTACAGGTCGATATCCTGTTTGCCACTTATGTGGAAGTTATTGACTGGAATACTCGCAAAGTCAATGTACGAACATCTGGAAAAAAATGGAGTCCTGCAAGCGTAAGTGCAGAGGTACCAAGGATCAAATCCTGCTAGACAAAACTGTACTTATAGACTGCAAGAGGAGGAAAACTAACTTAGCCATGTCATGGATCGACTTTCGTAAGGCGTACGATATGATCCCACATTCTTGGATTATGGAGTGTATGAACCTATTTGGTATTGCATCGAATGTTGAGCGATTA
>NC_068985.1:18127198-18128164 GCF_001194135.2 Octopus bimaculoides
GCTTAGGGACAGTAGAAATTAGGAGGGGCATCTTCTAAGGGGACTGCCTGTCCCCACTGATCTTTGTACTGTACTTGATACCACTAACACTGATTCTGAGTAAAGCAAAAGCTGGGTATGTATTCAAAAGCCGCCAACAAAAAGTCAACCATTTGTTATTCATGGATGACCTCAAACTTTATGGTAAAGATGAAGCCCAAGTCAGTTCCCTCGTTGATACAGTGTATACCTTCAGTGCTGATATCGAAATGGAGTTCGGACTGAAAAAGTGTGGTGTGTAAGTCTTGACGAGAGGCAAAATGAAATGTATGGACGGGCTAACGATACCGTCTGGGGAGGTTATGAAGCAGATAGAAGAGACGGGCTATAGGTACTTGGAGATTTTGGAAATGGATAAATTGATGGAGAAAGAAATGACAGAAAAATTTAAGGTGGAGTACTTGCGCAGACTAAGACTGAACCTAAAGTCGAAGTTGACCGGATATTTGCAAATATCCAATCAGCTTCTCCGTCACAGCTTCTTTGTTTTTCCTTCTAATTTTTTTTTTTTTGGTAATACCCATTTTGATGCTTCCCTTTAATTTTTTTACACTGGCGAGAATTCAAATTATTATTATAATTAATGTTCTTTCTTACATGTTTATATTACCATTTGAAACGGTCGTATGTGGAAATTAAATTCTAATTTGAACTTTTAACATCTCTTCTCCATTTTTCTAATTGTTAGTAGTGTTTTATATAAGATTTTATTTTATACATGCCTATAACAAACATTTTACTTGTTATTTTCATATTTTAATTGCTTGCTTTAGCAGTATACCATTTTGATATGATGAATATTTATTAGAAATATATCTTTTTGGTCAACCCCAAAATTTTTGAATTGTTCTACTTGAACTTATTCTTTCTCACACACACATATGTATATATAGATAGATATAGATATACATACATACATATATATAT
>NC_068985.1:18128286-18130446 GCF_001194135.2 Octopus bimaculoides
GTGTGTGTGTGTGTGTGCACCACATAATGCTGCAAGAAACAAATGGGTGTCAGATACACTCATCTTATCAAGACAATTCTTCAGTTAAAATTGGTATCGTTAAGTTCATGCGTAAAGAGAGATGTTTTAAAGTGATTTTGACTCGGGTCTTGATAATATATAGACATTTATTTTTTGATGGATGTAATGATATAGCATAAACTATACAAAATCTAGAAAGAGATAATTGCTCTACCCAGATAGGAAGATAAATTCTGTAATATCTAACAACATAAACTCAGTCTAAATAAATTTATGCTCCTCACCCTCGATACAAACTTCCAATTACAACAAAAATATGGCCAAAACCTTGTAGCACTAACTTTTCTACTAACTCTTGGTAAATCTTGGCTATACACACATTGCAATCATAGAATTATTTCGTGGTGGATGTAATAAACATAGATATAAGCATAACAATTCACCAGTACTCAGCATGAAACTCAAACATTTATTTCATTCACCGTGGTGCCACTTAATGATCCGATCCTTAGCCAAGGGACATGACTCTAACAAACAAAATTTTCCTCTGTATTTTCTCCAACGATTTTCGTTTTTTGTTCCTTACGACACCCGCAAACTCGATGCGACAGGGCTTACCAATTAATAATTTCTTTATACTGGATTGTCTATCAAATATTTTACGGAATCAATTCGTACGAGGAAATGCTTAAACACTAAGCTCAGAAAAATCTTGCCTACACAAGTTTTTACACTTCTGAAGATGAAGTATGAGCCACAGCACTTTCCTTGCGGCATTTTCTCTTACCCACAAAACCTGAGTCATAGGTGGGATGCTAATGCAGAGGAAACATCACATGTCCCCTTAACAGTCACTGCAACACAGAGACCGTCGTAAATAAGACAGAGGTGATGTCAAAGGACACAGTTGTCAGTCAGACATGTAGAAGTATGTGAGCGCAACAGGAGGCTGTTTCAGAACCAGACTTAACAACCATAACTCTTCCATTTAATATCCAGAAAAACGCCATGTTACAGCCTTGGTTTGACATATATGATCGTTAAAGAAAAGCGCCATGGATTACAGTACTAAGTGTAAAGTGTCGGAGGGCGAAACTCTTACTTCAACAGTAGCAGAAGCTGCAAGTTATGCCTGACTGAGAAAAGATTTATATTATAGAACTCTCTTCACTTGGACACCCATTTAAACTGCAAGAGAGTTCGTGGCCACATTAGTGAATATGTGATCTGTTACTTAAGGGCTTCACTATGATTATAAACGATAGGACCACCACCGTCACACACACATATATATATATATATATATATATATATATATATATATATATATATATATTACTTCATATCAATGCTTCATACCACATGCATTATATGCACTACTGATAGTTGCACGTACAAAAGTACGTTCATCAGGCGCTGATTGAATATTAGACTCTCATTAGATGGAATACATTTCTTATTTTTACACAAATTAATTTTGAATTTTCACTCCCTTACATCGGCTGTCGACTGCATATCTATAAGTAACACGATTGGCACGATTAAGGTATAAGGGAGTTACTCTGAAAAAAATCCAATTATGTTTCGCACAAACATGGATTTATACCAGGTTCAATTAGCGCCTGATGAACGTACTTATGTACATGAAACTATTAGTAGCTCATATAATGCATGTAGTATGAAGCATTTATAGTAATATTAGACTCTCATTAGATGGATAACCCTTCTTATTGATTTTTACATAAATTAATTTCGCATATATATAGGCGCACGAGTAGCTATGTGATAAGTAGCTTGCTTACCAACCACATGGTTCCGGGTTCAGTCCCACTGCGTGACACCTTGGGAAAGTGTCTTCTACTATAGCCTCGGGCCGACCAAAGCTTTGTGAGTGGATTTGGTAGACGGAAACTGAAAGAAGCCCGTCGTATATATGTATATGTATATGTTTGTGTGTCTGTGTTTGTCCCCCCAACATCGCTTGACAACCGATGCTGGTGTGTTTACGTCCCCGTAACTTAGCGGTTCGGCAAAAGAAACCGATAGAAAAAGTACTAGGCTTACAAAGAATAAGTCCTGGGGTCGATTTGCTCGACTAAAGGCAGTACTCCAGCATGGCCGTAGTCAAATGACTGAAAC
>NC_068985.1:18130605-18133279 GCF_001194135.2 Octopus bimaculoides
TATATATATATATATATATTAGACATACATACATACATGCATGCATGCGTGACCATACACACACATATGACACGTGCATATGTACTCCTGTGTGTGCGTATGTGTATGTGTATACAGCGTTAAACGTTTGTTTACATGTATATTTAATTTAATTTATAGAACTCCATTATACAAATATACTGTATATTGCTATATTTTTCGTTTCAGAGAGGTACAAACTTCTACAACAATATGTTAAGTTCGATGCATACATCAATCGGCCTTTACAATCTCGCTGGCTTTGGAATCTCCCATCGTAGCTTACCGTTGCAGAATTACGACATCCTCAGCAGTACTTCTTCCAACAGCAGCAACAGCAATTACAATGATGAATCCAACCAAATGACTGTAAGTTTGAATGGCAAACACAACAATGACCTGAAGTCCCCTGATCATGCTTCATTATTGACTGTCTTGCATAGGCGCGCTCCTTTCTTCGGTGGAACATCAGAAATAAATTAATTAGTGATTTGAGAAAAGCACAACATCCGAATCATTGACTATGAATATGGTGAAAAATAATGACTGGCAACACAAATATATTTCCTGATATTCACTGAATTCTTTATTCTAATCAATTATACTTGCCTGCTTGATATTTCTGCTTGTTTTACCAAATGTTTTCATCGTTTAGTTTGTTTGTTTTTTATATCGTTGTTCAAGTATTCAGTCAACATAAAGTCTTATTGTTATTATTATTGTTATTACTGTTATTATTATTATTATTATTATTATTATTATTATTATTATTATTATTATTATTATTATTATTATTATTATTGTTGTTCAGTAGTTTCATTTTTATAACGTGCTTTCACTTCACTACCGAGCGCAGCTCTGTGTGCCTTGGGTATGTGCTGTGGTTTGCTGTGATGCTCTTATGGTTACTGTATTGAAAGTGTTTTGTGTGGGATGTGTGCAGTGCCCAGTAGTGCAATTTTCTGTATGTTATATATATTTGTAAGTCCTGGTGTTTTTGTTATGCATTTGTCTGAATATTTTATTATTATTATTATTATTATTATTATTATTATTATTATTATTATTATTAGCATTATTATTATTATTATTATTATTATTATTATTATTATTATTATTATTATTATTATTATTATTATTATTATTATCATCATCATTATCAGGGCGGCCAGCTGGCAGAATCGTTAGCGCGCTGGACGAAATGCTTAGCAGTATTTCGCCCATCGCTACGGAGTTCAAATTCCGCCGGGGTCGACTGACTTTGCCTTTCATCCTTTCGAGGTCGATTAAATAAGTACCAGTTACGCACTGGGGTCGTTATAATCGACTTAATCCCTTCCCCAAATTTGAGGCCTTGCGCTTCCAGTAGAAAGGATTATTATTATTATTATTATTATTATTATTATTATTATTATTATTATTATTATTATTATTGAGTGAGAGAGCAGTGCATGCCATCAAAGTGAGACTGGGGTAAAATATACGAAGCCCAGTATACCCATCATGAATACCCGTCTGATAAGGGTGCACCAGGCACATGCATCACGACCATATGTGCGCGACATGGTGACCTCAAAGCAGAATAAACACCACATGACGTTGCAAGTGGGACCCAGTTAGAATTTTCTTTAGGTCGAGTAGCCCATCCCGCTCAAAAGGTCCCTCTGAATAAGGGTTATTTAAGGATGTTGAACAAAACACCCATGTTTCCAAAGATAAAATATCCAAACCCTCAAAGAATTCCTCTCAACACATGGCAATGATGCCCCCCAGCTACTTCTGCTCATGATCAGAGATGCACATATCGTCAGCCACTAAGGGACATGCTTAACTGGTTGAGGTCAAGCAACTGACAAGCAAATCTTTGGTATTGAGCTGAATATTTTCTGTAGCCTATCTTTTATACCAAGACAAAACAATGTATATGATAACACTTCCAACCAGTTAAGATCAGAAGCCATGAGAGCCTTGTACTGCATCAGGGATATTATTATTATTACACGTCGCTGATTGGTTGAAATTACCCAAATACGACAACTTTAACAGGAAATAACTTCTAAAATACGAAATTTTGACAAAAGCGTTCAGAGTAAACCGTGTTCTACATGAGAAATTCTACCAGTATTCAAAGTTTCAAACTGTTTAGCTGAAAAATTAATTTAAAAATCTGTGACTGAGATGGAATAGATCCCATAAAACATCTAATCAATTAAGATCAAAAGCTCTGAGAGCCACTGCCTGGTATTGCATCAGGGCATGTATTACCATTATTATTATTGTTATTGTAGTTTTTGTGAAAGGCGACAAGCTGGCAGAATCGTTAGCACGCTGGACGAAATGCTTAGCGATATTTCGCCTGTCGCTACACTCAGAGTTCAAATTTCGCCGAGGCTGACTTTACCTTTCATACTTTTGGGATCGATAAATTAAATACCAGTTGCGTACTAGAGTCGATCTAATCGACTAGCTCCCTTCCCAAAAATCTCAGGCCTTGTGCCTATAGTAGAAAGGATTAGCATTGTTGTTGTTAGCGGCGAGCTGGCACAATCGTTAACACACAAGACAAAATGCTTAGCGACATTTCATCCACCTTTTATGTTCTGAGTTCAAATTCCACCGAGGCCGACTTTGCTTTTCATCCTTTCGTGGTCGATAA